>NC_136930.1:19193656-19778656 GCF_949752795.1 Hyperoodon ampullatus
TGATTATTAAAAGTAAGCTTCAAGTAGACAATGGAAAATTAAAAATCAGATTATGATACTGAGCTTTTCATTATTTTATCTGTATAAAAGATATTTGTATGCTACATATACAACCATGATTCATAATACTCTACACATTAAATAACATTTTAATAGCTCTGTGCACTTAATTTTACTAAAATTCTGTATTTGAGACATTTTTCCTATGCTTTTTTACATTAATAAGTAAACTGGAATTACTATAACATTTTATGAAATAGTATTTATTACGTTTACATTATAACTAAATTTGTTGAATCTTAGTCATTCTTCAGTAGGCAGCTTCACCAAGTTCAATACCTATCACATAGATACAAGAGAGCCAAAGTGATTTAAGTCATGAGTTCACTATGTCATACCCTTCTTGACATCATTTTATTTTTTAACCATCTTCCAATGGACCGTATAAGATGTATAGGGGTTGATGGTTTAGGTGACTAAATTTGTCTACAGGATCTCTTGCTGAATTGCCAAATAATTGTATTCTGAAAATAGATTTGGTAGATTAAATGCAATCATTAACAAACTGAAACTCTTTGAGTCCCATAATATACACACATACTTGAAATGATTATTGCCTGTGATTAATAATCTGATGTGGTTAGCTATAATTAAAAGCCTTAAGAATAAAGGCTTTAGAGTTAAATATTTCAGCATCATTTACAATAAAATGTATTCTTTTCTCTGGTATCATAGTGGCAATCATAAGAATTTTAACTAATTTTACAAATGGGTATAAAAGGAAAATATTTAGTTCAACTATGCATTTAGTCTATCTGTTTAATATGTAATTTGTAAGTGATTACTTGATTAGATGATTTACTTATTAAATGTTTATAAAATTAAGAGTGGTACATTCAGGGAGAGAATAGTCTTTGGAGAATTTTAAAATAAGAATAAATATTTAATATACTTGAAACAAGCACGAATCTGTCTATATTTTTTTCAGAAAAGCTTTTGTTAAGGAATACGTGTTCTTCCAAAAAACAACTTTGTGCCACAGAAAATATATCAGGTTTTTAGCTTATCTTTTAAGGGTACCAATTAAACTAGAGGAAGAATGAAAGATTCATTTTTCTATTACTCATATAGGTCCCATTTCCAAACGATTCTTGCTCATTTTAATATTATATCTCTTAAAAATGTGATAAACTTGATTATCTGTTATTCAAAGAATTTTCAGTGAGGTATGATGACTTTTATTTCAGCAAGTGCACCATAGATTATCTCATCAGAATTCTGAACCACAACCACTGGAGGAAAGATTGGAGAAGAGTTAAAAAAAGATAAGTAGAAGGAAGAAGATGCACTTAGGTGTGAAGTGGACACATTCAAACCACCTTGCTTCAAGTAATGACCATGGGTCAAGTACATAACTCTGCAGAGAACTGGGTGAACTGGGAGACAGACCAGCAGGAACAGGATTGCAGTTTATATTATTCAAACAAACCAGAAGTCAGTGTAGAAGGCTTTTCTTGTATAGTGATGAGGTTGTTGCTTACTCTGAAACAGAAAGTCAGTTTTCAGCAACATGAAACATTACTGATGTTGCAAACAAATGAAACACTTTCACTTTGATTTTGTCTTTGGCTTCATATCTTTGAGATTTTAAACTCCTTTACTTCTACTCAGAAACCAAACTCTATTCTAAGGGCATATCTACAACAATAATTTCAACCTTAATAGCTGAATAATTTTTAAATAAAAAGTGACTGGAAAATGAATCAAGCCAAGAAGCAGAATTTGTCAGCATGTTTCAAGTTTAAAAAATATGACAGAATATTTTCCTTTATCACTGACCCTTCAATCACCCTATCAGGTACTCATAATGAAATTGAATTTTGTGTCTTTTTTTTGGGGGGGGGGATAAATATATAACAACATTTTTTGTAACAACTGATAATATTAGTGAGCTTTTGCAGACTTTCATCTATAATTCTAAAAGAAAAAATAAACAGGAAGAAAAAAGTATCTTTTGGTGAAGACTTACCTCACACTGGGATAAGAAAATTAAACTACAGATAATTATATTTTCCAATGTAACAAAAAACCACAATTTTTATCTTTTCTAATTCGATCCATTCATTACATTTAATTCCCATATATTTATACTTTATGAATGAGGAACTTCTGAGTGGTGCTTAGTTGTCCAAGTCAAAGAGTGGTACCAGGAAACCAGCCTAGGACTTCTGACCAGAACACATATTTTTACATATAATTAGACAAAATAAAGAGAATAGAGAAATTAGATTTTGACATGGTAAATCATTTTTAAATAATTATATTTTAATCTCATGGAGGATTATACACATCAATTAGCACAAAGTTGGTAGTTAGTGATTTTTAAAACAATTAATAAGTAATCATACTTATGTATTGTAAATGATTAAATGCTTTTATTACAACATAATAAGAACAGAACTCTAACCACATTTATAGTAAGAATTGTTTAAATATTATTTCCTTGGAAATATACTCTACTGTTTCATTTGTAATATTTAAAGAGAAGAGGTTTTAAAAGTGTTTTAGAGTAGACTCAGTGATAATATTTCTCTGGGCAGCCTTGGAAAGACATCTGCATTAGGGTATTCCAGAAAATATTTATATTGAATGTATGACAGTATTAAAGTTCATCACAGCACTCTGGCAGCTGCTCCAGATGCTACCCAATCTGGGGTTTTAAGATTTCAAATAAGAGCTTATGGGCAGTTGTCAAGGTAATTTCTCTTCCAAGAATTTATTTGGGCAATTTCATTACTCCAGTCACTACAGCTAAGGCCTCTTTCTCAGACTGAGCATAATTTCTTTCAAATTTAGTCACAGTATGTGACACAAACCAAGTAGTGCTTTCACTGACATCTGAAAACCTATGTGATATCAAAGATGTAGTCTGAGGAGGACTGCACAAGTCACGATTAAAAGAAAAAAGGGACCAAATATACTGATAATTTTACTCATATATTAACCTTTTTGTTGGTGGTCATACTTATTTTTTAAAATTTCCTCTTGATTACTTAGATATTCAGTGTATCTTATTATTATTTTCTGATGCATTTTGTTCTGCTACACTGTTTAATGGCCATTATAGTGTCAGTACAAAAACTTTAAACAATAATATATGTTTAAAGTATATGTTGTTTGTATAATTATATATATGTTGATAGTATAATTAATATTAATATATGTTGATTGTATAATTATACTTGTATATACTTGGTTGGATACTTCAGTGATTCTTAAAAATGTTCAGTATTTTATCTCATGATTAGAAATTCTATATACTTATGTCTTAGTATTTCTTGTTTTTTTCATTAGACATCTCTATTATAATGAAACATTTTTATTAAGTTTTGATTTTATTAATAAATTATTTCTCCTGTATTTATGGAGAAGAGAAAACTATTAGGTGTTTATTGGTGTTTAAAGTAACACTTAGACATACTGACCATAACCCTTATCATCTTAGAAAATAAAGGATGGCAATAGTGGAGCTTCAATTTAAAGGAAGCAACAGTAAACTGAGAAAGCACAATTTGACAAAACCACTGCAATTACTTGGTCACTGTGCCTAAAGAGCCTAACTGAAGTGGAGGGTTGTGCAATTGCTCTAGTAATTAAGCCTCCAAGAGCTCAACACACATTTTGCCTAGATAATCTAGGTAATTCCAACTCAAGTGCCTAAGTGTCTCACTTTAAGACTACCCACTATGTACTAGAAATCCAAACTTGTGGAACAGCTAAATCAGAGAACTATTCTCCCATCACAAAGGTTTTATCCCAGCAATTTTTTATTGTCAAGGAGGCCAGCGTTCCCCAAGGATAGGAAAATTTTTTGATTATTAACTGTCTGAATTATTCATACATGTTGACCAATCTCCTAAAAGCAAACATAGAGTTACCAGAACAGACCTAATTTCCAATATCCTTGTTTTAGCGGTCCAGAGCAGTGCTTTGGGAGTTAAACACCTTATTCAATACTCAAGATCTTCATTTAATAGCTGTTTAACCTTGAAAAATTTGCTTAACCTTTCTAAGCCTCGGTTAATCATCTATTAAATAAGTATAACAATATCATGTATTTTATATGACTGTTGAGAGAATAACATGACAATGGAAATAAAACAGTCTAACCAGAAAAATATTAAGTACTCAGTCAGTCTTAACTACTGATTTTCGGATGCTAACTGCCATATGCTCCCTACCTGAGGGCAGCCTAAATTAGAAGTCACTCCTAAGTGAGATCAGTTGTCAATGAAGACAATTCACAGTCAGAAGGTTTTCAAATCTTATTTTTTTCCATGACAACTCATTTCTGAAAATATAATTAGTAGATAGAAAACACTTTTTCATTAATTCATTTGAAAATGAATTAATGAGTATATAGTTTGTGCCACTTACAGTACTGGGCATTGAACATGTAATAGTGAGAAAATACCCTCAGGAGAGTGCAGTCTTGCTCAGAAGACAGATATTTTATTTAAAAAAAAATCAATATATTAACAACAAAGAGTCAAGCTATATGAGTCAAAAACTGATAGAAATTTAAGGAGAAATAAATGAATCTATTATCACAGTTGAATACTTCAACACCCTTCATTCAGAAAAGGACAGATCCAACAGGCAGAAAATCTCTATAAGACAGAAAATCAGTAAGGACATAGTTGAATTCATCAACACTATCAATCAAATTGATATAATTGACATCTATACACTACTTCATCCAGTAAGGGCAGAATACACGTTCTTCTCAAGCTCACTTGAATCCTTTACCAAGATATACCACATTCTGGGCCATAAAACATAGCTTAACAAATTTAGAAGAATAGAAATCATACAATATGTGCTCTCTCATCATAATGGAATTAAACTATAAATCAATAACAGAAAGATAACTGAAAAATCTCAAAGCAGATGAAGATTAAATGACATACTTCTAAAAATCAAATAAAGCAAAAAAGAAGTATCGAGTTATTAAAAATATATTAATAAAATGAAAATGAAATAAACAATTTATCAAAATGTGTGGCATACACTGAAAACAGGACTTAGAGGGAAATTTGAAGAATTAAATGCATATATTAGAAAAGAAGAAAGATCTGAAATCAATAATGTAAGTTTCCACCTTAAGAAACTAGAAAAAGAGAACAAATTAAATCCAA
This sequence comes from Hyperoodon ampullatus, assembly GCF_949752795.1. Taxonomy (NCBI): domain Eukaryota; kingdom Metazoa; phylum Chordata; class Mammalia; order Artiodactyla; family Ziphiidae; genus Hyperoodon; species Hyperoodon ampullatus. The sequence goes on from NC_136930.1 coordinate 19,198,855, forward strand.
AGTAAGCAGAAAGAAAAAGGAATTGTAAGAATTCAAGTAGAAATCAATAAAATTTGAAACAACAGATAAAATTGGTGAAACTAAAAGCTGGTTCTTTGAAAAGATCAATTTAAAAAAAAAAGCCTCTTGGAACTTCCCTGGCAGTCCAGTGATTAAGACTCCACGCTTTCACTGCAGGTGGCATGCGTTTGATCCCTGGTGGAGGAAATAAGATCCCTCATGCCGCGTGGCACAGCCAAAAAAAAAAAAAAAAAACAGCCTCTTGTCAGGCTAAGATAAAGAGAGTAAGAAAATTACTAATATCAAAAATGAAAGAGGGGGACATCACTACAGATTCCATGAACATTAAAAGGATAATAAAGGATTATTATGACAAAGCTAGGCCCACAGATTTGATACCCTGAAATTAACAGACACAATTCCTTGACAGACACAAGTTGCCAAAACTCAAACAAGAAGAAATTGATGATCTGAATGGACCTATAACTATTAAATAAATTGCATCAATAATTAATAAAATTTGAAAAGAGACAACACCAGGCCCAGATTGATTCACTGGTAAATTCTACCAAACATTTAAGGAAGAAATAATAACAATTCTCTATAATCACCTCAGAGGATGGAAGCAGGTGAAATACTTACTAAATCATTTTATGAGGACAGCATTACCCTAATAGCAAAACCAGAAAAAGAGTTTATGAGAAAAGAAAACTATAGATCAATATCTCTCAGGAACATGCAAGCAAAAATCCTCAACAAAATTTGAGCAAATCAAATCTAACAATGCATATGGAAAATTATACACCATGACCAGTGGGATTTAACACAGGTATGCAAGGCTGATTTGACATTTATAAATCAGTGAATGTAATCTATCACAAGCTAAAAAATAAAAATCATGTGATCATATCAATAGATGGATAAAGAGCATTTGACAATTCCAAAACCCATTCATGATTAAAAACTCTCAGTAAACTAGAAATAGAGGGGAACTACCTTAAGTTGATAAAGATTACCTACAAAAAACCTACAGTGAATGTCATGCTTAATGGTGAGGAACTAGAAGTTTTCTCACTAATATCAGGAATGAGTCAAAGACATCCCCGCTTACCAATCCTTTGCACCATTGTACTGGAAGTACTAGTTAATGCAATGAGACAAAAAAAAAGAAATAAAAGGTATACAGATTGGGGTGAAAGAGAGTCTCCTTTTAATTGCTGTGATTGGGAACTTCTGTACATGAAATGGAAAATGAGCTAAGTCACAAGAAAACACACTACGTATTTATCAGCAATACCACTGACAAGCAAACATGAAAAAAGAAAAAAGGTTTTGGTCTTTTCCATTCACTATTATGGTGAAAAACAGTAATTCTGGTTTAGATCACTTATGTTTCATATCAAAAGGAAAGAAACCAATATGTTACTACATGGATTTCAGAGATTCCAGAAGAGAGAAATATTTGTTTGACTCCAGACTTTCATATTTTAAGTATCTTTTTACCTCTAAGATTTCTATAGATTATGGCATATCTATATCATTATATCTAACTACATATATCTACAGATATAGATATATAGATACACATAAATATAGAGATCCTAGTATTGTGGAGCTCTTATTTGTGAAATTGTTACACTTGACACTATTATGCACTAATTTCATAAATAATTTTTTTCTTCTTAAGCCACAGGGGCAGGGGGGAGGCATAACTAATCCAATATTTACTCCAATAACTAGTCCACAAAAATGAATTATAATGAAACAATTTATGTGTTAATAGCAGTGGTTAAGTAATTTATTATTTAATCTCTGTTTTTAAAGAAAGAAAAACCTCCCTAGAGTCTCCCACCCCCACCACCTGAAGTCTCACAATATGGTGCATTTAGCTGACAGAGAAAACCACTCCATTTAAACACATATACATGTTGAACAGTGTGTTATAAAAATAGCTGACATTTGTAATGTGTTTACTATATCCTAGACATGCTTCCAAATACTTTACATGTGTTAATTTAATCTTGTCAATAACATTTGAGGTTGTGTATTAATAAGTGTAAAATAAGCCACAGTCCCAAAATCACAGTGGTTTAACATAATAGTATTTATTTACCACTCATGTCATAATCTATGAAAATCCAATTGGTTCTACCCCATATCATAGGGTGGCTTCTTCCATTTGGAATATAGTCATCTTCAACATGTGGCCTCAAGTCACTGGGGGTGGAAAGAGAATATGGAAAACTGTAAATGGGAGATTTTCACGGGTTATGGATGGAAATGACATACATCACTTTCACCCACATTTTCTTGGCTGTAGCTCAGTCTCAGCCCAACTTCAAAGTGGCTGAGAAATGAATGTGCCAAGTAAGAACAAAAAAAATGATGAGCATAGATTCAGTCTTTACTAATATCTGCTCTTCTGATCATTACATATCACTTTTCTCTGTTTTTCCCTTAAGGAGACAGGTCCCATCCAGACCTTGCACTTAGCTCAATGTCTACTACCTCTAAATGATGTTCAGTCTGTTTCTGGGTGTGGCTTCTGGTCCAGTTTTTCTAATTAAAGAGATAAAGTATCTTTTCTGCTAATACCTTCTAACACTCAAACACACACATACCTAGTACAAAATAGTGTAGCAGGGTTGGGATAACCATAATAATAAATCTTATTGAGAAAAGAGGGAATGAAATACACACAAACACACAATAGACACTTGTCTAAAGCAATTTTGAAATCTTGCTGGGCAGACACTGTGAAGGCTTCTAACCCTGTTGGTAGGGATAGTTCCTTGATTAACCCTATTTTGGTGTCTTGGAAAATTCTTTTGTTATTTTGTTCCTTCACTTCAGACTTTACCCTCTAAGAGGTTATTTAAGGCTATCAAGCTTGAGAGAATAGACTACACCTCTTAATCTGAACTATGCTGCAAACTTGAGTCTTAGTGGAAATTTATATTCAAAGCTTTCTCAGTTTTATCTTTTACTAATTGGGATACAGAAGCAGTAGACTTTTCAAAAAATATTAAGGTCCTATATTTCAAGACTATCATTGTCCTTCTCAATCTGACTGGTTTTTGTTTGTTTGTTTTAACACCTTTATTGGATTATAATTGCTTTACAATGGTGTGTAAAGCAATTATAACAAAGTGAATCAGCTATATATATACATATATTTATATATGTATATAACAAAGTGAATCAGCTATACATATAGCTTTATAACAAAGTGAATCAGCTTTATAACAAAGTGAATCAGCTATACATATACATATATTCCCATATCTCCTCCCTCTTGTGTATCCCTCCCACCCTCCCTATCCCACCCCTCTACACGGTCACAAAGCACCGAGCTGATCTCCTTGTCCTATGTGGCTGCTTCCCACTAGCTATGTATTTTACATTTGGTAGTATATATTAGTCCATGCAAATAACAAAGGACTAATCTCCAAAATTTACAAGCAGCTCATGCAGCTCAATATCAAAAAAACAAACAACCCAGTCCAAAAATGGGCAGAAGACCTAAATAGACATTTCTCCATAGAAGATATACAGACAGCCAACAAACACATGAAAGGATGCTCAACATCACTAATCATTAGAGAAATGCAAATCAAAGCTACAATGAGGTATTACCTCACACCAGTCAGGATGGCCATCATCAAAAAATCTTACTGTTAATCTTGGCAATTTTCACCTAAAATCATTTTGGTTTTGCAATATCTTGCCAAACACAGCCAAATTTAGACAGTTACATACTACAATTTTGAGTCATTTCAATTATATCTCACGATGCTATCTTTCAGATTATCATGGGCAACATTTTTCCAAATGCTTGTCACTGAATATTATTGATTACCAATTTTCTGACCCCAGTATCAGTTTCCTCTCTGGCTATCATTTGGTATATCAAAGGCGTCTTGTTTTTGGTTTCTGTTATGGCAGCTTCTGTAACAAACTATTCAGTATCAACTACAGAGTATCAATTTCTGTTTTAAGCAAGATAGCAAAACTGGCAGTTGAATAAAAAACAATACCCAAGCCTCTGGCTTAATATTATAAAGTGTGTTTCTTCCTCATGTCACAATTTATTGATGAGCACATATTTCTTCTCCAAGCAGTGATTCAAGGACTGAAGTTCCTTCCTTTTTTATGGTGCATAAATTTTAAACACATGGTCTTTAAAATATTTGTGAAATGGAATGAGACCTTGGAGATTTATGTATAAGAGAGTTCCACTTCCAAATCTGGCCCATATTATTTCTTCTCATATTCCATTTGACAGAAATCAGTTATAAGGCAACCAGCAAGTCTCTGTTTTCAGAACTCAGATCTCCAGCATCTTCTCAGTCTGTAATATACTGGTCTGGCCAAAAAGTTCATTCGGGTTTTTCCATATGATGTTACAGAACAAACTTTTTGGCCAACCCAATATTTTCAAATGAAGTTGAATAATGTGGTGAGTTAAACAATTGAATCATAGATGGATAAACAGTCATACGTTGGTTTACCGAATTCACCCTATTTGAAAGTAGCAAAAGTGACTCTAAATCCAGAAATCTAACTCTGGATTCATACTCTAATCACTAAACAATATATTTTAAAAATATGAAACAGCAAGAGTATTACCATTTGTCTAAAGCAAACCGGATTCTCAAAACTGGAATGCTGAGAGGAATAGCCAAAATCACAGCAGCTGATTAGACCCAGACTGAGATATTAGAGATCAGAGACTGGGGTTTTAATGTCCATATGATAAAAAATGACCTTGGGGTTATACAAGTAAAAGAAGCTGGAACTATTATCCCTGCATGATGCTGGAAATCTCTTAAAGTGACCCATTCTGTGACAAGGAGAATTAGGAAAATCTTTGGATGATGGCCTTGAAAAAACTAAGGTAAATCTAGTGAGAAAAAATATAATCATGTTAGTTTTGTTGCAGGCCAAATTATCTCTACCTGCACTGTGAAGGAAGCTTAAATAAGAAATTAATGTAAGACCTCACCCAGGGATGGTAAAACCACAGGTGTTCCAGCCACAAACAATGTCAAAGCCACAATATAAAAAATATTTTTTTAAATGCAGAATGCAATATACTTCCTCTGGGAAAGAAAAAAAAAAAGTAAGAATAACAAGGGACTTGAACTGTACCTCATACCAAATGTACCTGAAAGACATATACAGAGCATTCCACCCAACAGCAGCAGAATACACATTCTTTTGAAGTCCATACAGAACATTCTCCAGGATAGATAATATGATAGGTCACAAAACAACTCTTAGCACATTTAAGAAGACAGAAATTATACCAAATATCTTTTCAGAGCACAATGGTACGAAATTAGAAATCAATGACAGGAAGAAAGCTGGAAATATACAAATGTGGAAACTAAGCAACACACTCCTGAACAACCAATGAGTCAAAGATGAAATCAAAGGCAAATTTAAAAAAAATTGAAACAAACAAAAATGGAAATAGAACATACCAAAACTTATAAGATGTCCACTAACTCCATGGACAGTTAGTCCAGATTCCCATGCAGACTGGTTGATATTGGAGGACAACAGCCAGAAGGTGGGCTTGCCTCTGGGTCTTTTTATCCTCTGACTTCTCCTCCTCTTCATCTTGGCTATTAAACACCCAGTAGGCAACCTCGACCAGGCATGAGGTTAGGGATATCTGGTTCTAGTTCCAGTTTCTGAAGTTTATGCCTAATGTCAGGGACACTTTGGGAAATGAAATATGACCTCAGGATTGTATTTTCTTCCAATGACTCAAGGTCAGTGGTAGTAGACATTGAGAGGCATTCCCTGAGGTGCTCTAGGAATGCTGAAGTGTTTTCTGTTGGCTCCTAATTGATTTCCTTTATTTTATTCCAATTGACAGGTTTCTTTCCTGCTACCTGGATTCCCTTTAGGATCGTTTTTTTTTTTTTTTATGGTACGTGGGCCTCTCAGTGTTGTGGCCTCTGCCGTTGTGGAGCACAGGCTCTGGACTCACAGGCTCAGCGGCCATGGCTCATGGGCCCAGCCATTCCGCGGCATGTGGGATCTTCCCAGACTGGGGCACGAACCCGTGTCCCCTGCACTGGCAGGCAGACTCTCAACCACTGCACCACCAGGGAAGCCCTAGGATCGTATTTTTATAATGTACCAGCCTCTGTCTTCCATCCTCTTCTCCACTGTTTTGGTAGTCCGAGGTGGGTTCGTTTTCTTGGACCACATGATTCCCTGGTCTGAAAATAACATGACCTGCATCATTTCTGTTCTCACTGTCTGCTTCCTCTCCAACTTTTGAAAAGGTCAAAGCCTTTCTTCCCCTGTTAGGAGTACATTGAGGAGGCTCTGGATGTCAGACCAGGTGGGGTCATAAGTCTAAATGATTCTGCTAATCCAATTCAGGAACCCCTCTGGATCTTCCCCCAACTCCTTACTATGACTTTTCCAGTTACATGGGTCAGAAGTGGAAAATGGGATGTATACCTGGATGAGTCCTCCTTCTACATTGGGCATCTGCCTCAGATTCACATAAATACTGTAAAGCTCCACCATCATTGGTGACCCCCCTTTCGGTCATCAGTGATACTAAACCCAAAGGGTATTTTTCTGTTCTTATATCCCTTTGTGCCTCAGGAACATTTGACATTGTTGACTCTGGCTTATTGGAAAAACTGTCTTTCCTTAGCATATTGGCCCTGTACTCTCCTGTGTGTTTCTTCCTGTCATACTGATATTTTCTTGTTTAGCCTCTATTGCTATCTCATCCCTTCTTTCATTGTTAGTGCTGCACAACTTCAGTCTTACACCTGTCCTTTTATCACAATGCACTCTCTCTTTAGGAAAAGGTTACCCATACTCATGACTTAAATTACCCTCTGTATCCTTGATCTCTCTTTGGAGATTTTTTTGTTTTTGTTTTGTTTTTTGTTTTGTTTTGTTTTTTTTCTGGCCTCGCTGTGAGGCTTATGGGATCTTAGTTCCCTGACCAGGGATCCAACCCGGGCCCTTGGCAGTGAAAGCATGGAGTCCCAACAACTGAACTGACAGGGAATTCCCCATGTGTATACATTAAAATATCTTTTGTGAGTTCTAAAATAACTTCAATCCAACAAATCCAAAATTCAAAATTAAGCTCACCATATTCCACAATAACCAGTAGTTTCTGTCTCAGTGAATGGCCCTTCCATCCACTCAGTTGCATAAGTCAGAAACCCAGAGTCATTCTTGATACTCCCTGTGCATTATTTGTGGTATGAGATTAATCAGTAAGGCTTTATAAGGTCTTATTCCCCACAAAAGAGGGTGCAATTAAAAGTAGTCATAAAAGAAAATTCCCTGGCTGTCCAGTGGTTACGACTCTGTGTTTCCACTGCAGGAGGCATGGGTTAGATCCCTAGTGGGGAAACTAAGATCCTGTATGCCATGCAGTATAGACAAAAACAAACAAACAAATAAACAAACAAAAACCTCTGTTTCAATTCATGTAAAATATACTTCAAGAAAAAATATATATATTTTTAAAAAGTAGTTGTAAAAAAGTAAACAAACGTAAGGGTAGAAATATAAGATATTTCTGGAGAAACTGTAGTGAAAGTTGGCGAGAGCCACATACAAGTTCTTCTCTGGTTCTTACTCAATTCTTGTATACATATTTGGGAAAAAGCATAGAGAGGGTCAAACATCTGTGCCTCTCAGAGAAATATCTGTCCAGCTACTTTTGGGTTTTCTCTGGAAAAGTGACATAGTACTTATTGGGATAGGCCTTTAAAAAGAGACATTGTTTCTCTCAATGCCAATGGATAGGTCTGCTTTGAATCATCACTTATTATCAAAAATGCATTTGGACGTTAGTGTTCAGAATTCTCTTCTAACTTCAATCTCTTCCCAAACAGGGTGGGTGTACCAGCTCTGGGAACAAATTAAAAGGTTTTAGCTTGTTTGTGTTCTTTTCCAGAGAACATGCTTCTGAAAAAGATACATTTTCTATTCTTTGTAAACTACAGGATAATGCATCTGGAGCAACTGTCCTTGTACTTTCGGAATTAGCTGGGCAAGTCTTGTTGCTGCCTTAAGAGATTTTTAATTATATAGTTTATTTCAGTAATTGCTTTATTTTATAGTGCTCTTACTTCCTGTAAGTGCACTTTGTGTACGTGGCAACTGTTGTTCCTTTAATTGTAAGGTTAAGTATCATATAATTACAGGGTAAATACACAGTTATTTCTGTCCTGTATGCCAGTATCTAGGTAACTTGGTATTTGTACAAAGGAACTAAATGTTTCTTGGGGATTTTTCCTTTGATTCCCACATAAATTAAGCTCCAGTGCAAATTGTGATCATGTATTATATTCTTTTTCTTTTTAAAGCATTGTGAGTGCCAAAACAAAGTACACCTTTATGGAATAAATTACTTTATCTAGGCTTTTTTTAAAAATACTATCACAAAAAGTTCTCATAAGGTTCAAAGAAAACATATATATGGTACCTTTGATTTAATGCTTCTCAATTTCAAGTTTTGTCTTTGGTTGTTGTTAGTAACTCTCAGCTTAAAATCTAATACATCTAACTGAAAATGAGGACAAAAAAGCCACAGTTCAGAGTATATTCAAATTATAATGCTACAAACTAAAACAGTAAAAATGAAAATAATGAACACTTTCATTCCAGTTTCTTTAACTGATACCATAATTATTAAAGATATTCTTATTTTCTGAGTTTTGTAAGTAGAAAATTTCCAACTTTGAATTAACTTCTACAATGATTCTAGAATTGGAAATTTTTTTTAATTATATATTTTATATTTTAGTATTTCCCCATGAATCATGCCTAATAACCAAATAAATATTGTTCATTAATCAATTCATTCTATAGACATTTATTTGATGCTTACTATGTTCCAGGACTAAACATACTGCATTCAGTGTGTTTCATTATCTAGTGGAAATAAACAGATAAACCAATAATTGTAATTTGTGTTAAAAGTTCCCTAATATTGCTCCATAGAGGGCCCAGATGTGGCAAAGAGGAGAGGGTCATCAGTTATAATGAGGGCAGACCAGGGTGGAGATCAGGAGGGAAAGAAATTGAATTTTTAAAGGTGAAAAACTGTCCTCTAGACAGGTAATACGAATTTCAAAGACAAGAGTATATTTACCTATGATTTCAAAAATTACAATAATGACTGCTACCTATTAAGGCTAGATAGAAAGAAATAGTAGTTTCATTTTGTAGTAGGTCAGATATCCACATGATGCTATTAGGCCAAAAATTATATAATAGCTTAGGGTCTACTAATAATAAGATTATTTAGTGGCAAGGAGAATTATAAATAAGATTTTCTATTGACCAAAGACTATAACCCTAATAGAAGTAAAATGAATTGTTCAGGATTGGATTGGTAATTAAAGGATGTGAATTTGTAGAGTTATTGATGGCCCAGAGAACATCCTGCCGTAGAACAGGGACCACAGATTACTGACCCTGGCATATTAGAGTCTTCAGCATGTATATGAGTCTACTGCTCCCAGATGAAAGAGGCATCTCTGTGGCCCATCTCCTACACATAATGCAACAAACCAATGGCTGTGTCATTATCACCTCTTATCATATATTTGAATAAACCAATATACAGTTTGGCAAAATTAAGGTACAAATGCATATGGGACAAAGGCACAGAGATGTGAAAGAGCAACCCGATTTCACTGATGAAGTAACTGAGGCATAGATATGTTGAGTAACTTACACACAAAATATAGGTACTCAGTGTCAGAATTAGTGTATAATGCCTGTCCCTTTTACAACTATATTACGGTATCATGGTCTAGACAAGGGGTGATCAAGGACAGTGTGCAGTACCTAATTGAGCTTGTGGATCCAACTCAGTGTGCCTGGGCCTGCTAGCTTGTGATGGTGGCTTCTGAGAATTATTTACTGAGTAGACTTGACTAAGGCGTGTGCCTCGATGTCTTTTAATTGCACCTGGGCATTGTGTTTGCACAATGACCACTGTGCATTGACGAGACAGAAATCTCCCCACCCTTTCCACATCCTGAACATGCACAGATCTGGATAAGTTTCTGAGGGGGGGGGGAGGTCAAGGAAGTAGGAAAGAAAGAATTCCAAGAAACCTCTTTGGCTAAGTGATTTTCTGCTTCCTACTGAGGTTTTCTGGTTGACATTCAAGTTTCTGGAAACAATGAGTAATTATGTGGTTGGAGGGTGGTTCATTAGCTTCCATCATCATGAAATTCACCTGTGGCCTAGTGAAATGTATGTCTAAAACATTCATTAAATGGATATAAACAGAAACAGCCAAAATTCAATGGTTTTAATACACTTTTATTTTGGAATTATTTTAGAGTTACAGAAAATTTTCAAATATAGTATGGAATTCCGATATATGTCCTTCCTCCAGCTTCCTTTAATGTTAACATTTTATATAACCATGGTACATTAATCAAGACTAAGAAACTTACTTGTGGTTAGGACTTTAAACACTTTACTGAGAGCCATGAAAGGTTAATGAATAAATGAAGATTAAATTCCATATCCTTGTTTGGAAGACTCAATATTATATTGATGCCCATTCTCTCAGGATTAATATATAAATTTAATACAATCACTATGAAATGCAAGTAGAATTTTCTTTAGAACTTGACAAAATGATTTTATTTTACAAAAGTACAGTGATAAAAAATTATCCTACTAGATATTAAAATATGTTACTTACTTAAAATGATGTGGTATTGATGTAACAGACAATATAAATGGGTCAAGAGACAAACCTCAGAAATAGATCTAGATAAACACAAAAATATGATAAATGTTATAGTTCAAATCAGGAGAAAAGGATGAATTACTGCATAAACATTTTGGATAAAAATGACCAGAGAGTTATTTTGATTTTGAGAAACATAAATCAAGACAAATTCCTAAGAGATTGAACTTGTTAAACAGAATAATAGCACTAAAATTATATATAAGTAATATATATGTATATAATTTTATAGTGAGAAAAGATGTTAAAAAGTTACAACAAAGGCAGAAATAACAAATAAACATCAATTTGATTGCGTACATTTTAAATATATTTCCATGTGGAAAAGGAAAGAAAAACTTTATTTCTTAAGGTTGTAGAAGATGACACTCCAAAATATGCCACTTTGACATAAGGATTATTTTGAGCTAAGGGCACTTAAAAAAACAAACAAACAAAAAACAGCAAATGCAAGCAGGGCATTTTAATATCCCCTTTTCTTCTAAAACAGGAGATAAAAATTCCCATGTGAAAGATGCCCTTCCTGTACCAGGAGAAAAGAATCATTCTCCAATGGGAAGTCAAAGCCGAGAGAATTCTGTACAAACAGACCTTGTGAAAATAATTCTTACCTTTCTTTATCCTCCCCATACATTTTAGTTCCTTTTCTATAATTGCCTCTCTTTGTTCAACCTACTAAAAAAGTATTGAGATTTTGCCACTACTTTGGGCCTCATTTCCTGTGTCATGTAAAACTTATATAAATTTGTATGCTTTGCTCCTATTAATCTGTCTAATGTTTACTTTCAGACCCAGCCTACCTTCAAAACATATTAAGTTTTCATATGGAAAAATTATAAATTAAAAAATAGATTAAAAAATCCAAACACAGAGAAGACAATTATTCTTAAATTATTTTTAAAAAACACTTAAAATAAGACCAAATTTTGAAAATTTCACTTAGAATAAAAAAATGAACATGAATAAGAACTGTGCAGGAAAAGACATGAAAATAGCCAATAAACACATTAAAAAATATACCGACTTGGAAAGACGTGCAATTTTCAAGAAGATACCATTTATCATTTAGTAAACTGAGAAAGATTTAACTTAAAAATGACTACAGCCAGGGCTGTCTTGAAACAAGGAGATTGTGGAAAGTCAATTCATAGACTCCATAAAACCATTCTATGAATCACTTTGGCAATATATATCTAACCCTTAAAGACTGCAATTCCATTTTTAGTAATCTATCCCTAGGAAACTGTGAAATATTAGGATAAATTTTAAGCACAAATACAGTTATTGTTGCATCACTTAACAAATAAAATTAGAAGTAATAGAAAGGCCTTTCTATAAAGAGTGATTGAGAAAATTGTGTTTCATGTATATGCTGAAATACTAGAGATTAGTAAGATTATTTTGAAGAAAAGTATTTATTGATTTCGGAAATGTTTACAATATATTAAGTAAGAGAGCATACTATAAAACATAATTGCATAAAATATATACATACATAAAAATGCCTGGAAATATATAGATCAACATGAACTTTTAGTAATAATGACTTATTTCCTTGCTAGTTTTAATTTATATTATTCTTTTTCTATATATTTATTATGCATTTTATAGTTTAAAAATAAAATAAATCACAGAAATTGTCTCCATGCTAATCAGGTAAATTTGATAGACAAATAAATACCACAGAACTTTTCTTTGTACTAAAAATTGCCACCAGTAGCAATCATTTTCCTAAGCAATGGTATGAAAGGCCTCTAAAAATTTATAGTAAATGAGAAAGTGTTCCATCATTAATATCATTTGAGTTAAGTCAGATGAGGCCCTAAGGTCACATGGAGTCTTTAATGGAGCATATGTTTGATTCAATAGAAATGTTATAGCAAGAACATTTGCATCAATGGACTACACATGAATTAAAGATTAAGTGAATCAAAAGCCTTAATGTACTGATTTGGAGTCACAGAATTTGTATAATTGTTAAATGTTTCATTAATTTACCAAATGGTCCCTACTTCATGTCTTTTTTGATTTGCAAATTAGAGATAGTACAAAATACATTCAGTCTGTGCACCATATGAAACATTAAGCTAATACTTAGAAAATACTTAGAGATCTTTTGAAGTATGTAAAATGTATATCAATGGAAAGCATATTATGTCTTTTAAGAGAAAGTCGTATGACTATAGATAATTTCTGAAAAATATTGAGCTTCAAATATTCCCATTCTAATAATATTAACTATAGTACAAAAGTATAGCAATGTATAATTTAAAATGGTTTGCCATGTGATTTCATTGAAATTCACATCAACTCTGTAAAATAGATAAGTAAATGCCATATACCAATTTGTGGAAAGGGAGGCTAAGGTGTGAGGTATAATTCTCTCCTGGTCAGAAAAGAGTGGTCAGTTATTGGTGTCTATCTCTAAACAGTCTTAACAGATTTTTAGACGGAGATAGCCAGGCTTGTGACAAAGTCTTAAAGTTATTTCATATGAACATCAGTTGAGAGAACTAAGCTTGGAGAAGAGACCATGCTGGATACAGATAAAAGCCGTGTTCAAATGTCACCATGCTGGCTTGGATAACAGGGAATCTCAGGTTTATTTTTGTTTTGCTTTGAATCAAAAGAAACAGGTTTACAGCTTGGTTCTGCCACTCAGTAACTATGAAACCTGAGGAGTCTTGCATTCCTCATCCTTAAAATGAAGGTTTTGATACCTCCATGTTAATGGATTGAAATGTGGATTTGACTCTGAACCTGAGAAAGGAATACAAAAGTTCCCCCAGTTAGATTAGAGAATGCTTTGAAACAGTAGCAGACAATTTACCAAAATCAAATTCACCAACCATATTGGGAGGAAAATATTTTTTAAAAATTACTGAAGTCCCAGGGAGAGTGTGTGCATATAGTAGACACTCAGAAATATCAACATCATTTTGTTTCACCTGATGTCCTATGAAGGCACTACATCTTTGATTGTTGAGTGTGATTTTGATAAATGGGTTATTGTTTCAAAGCCTGTCCCTCAGCTTGAGAGTCAGACACATGGTTGATCATCTTCCAAGTATTTTGGTTTGAGAAAGAATATTAAGAGCTCTGAGTAATTTAGGCATCCACTTTCATCCCCAACTACTCAATGCTGTTTTCCTCAGTATTGTTTTGGGAAATATCTTTCTCTCTCACTCTCTCTCTTTTTTTTTTTTTTTTTTTGATTGGGTAATTCATGTTACCTTTCAGACGTAGCATTCTCAATGGTTAAGGCTGAGGTATAATCTGGAAATTGGGCTGCAATTTTTGGCAGTTCTAAGAACCTGTGAGGATTCTCCAGTGGTCCTGTATATGACTTTATAGAGTTTACTGGCAACTCCAATTTCATACAATTTAACTCTAGACATCACTAGGACTCCAACTTCACAAGATTAAATTCAAGATCTTTCAATTCACCAGATGACCACTAATCTAATGGTTATACTCAGAGTTTCTAGAATGAAATAATCTGGGTTCTAAATTTCCTGTAATATTTATTGGTTATGTAAACCTCTCAGTGCCCCAGGTATCTCAGCTGTAAGGTAAGAATTTTTAATAGTACCTGCCTTGAGGTCCTGTTATGGGAATAGTATGAATAGATATATATAAATGGTTGGAATGATCCCATAATATAAATGTTGAATAAATATTAGCTATTTATATTTACCAAACTGGCCACAATGATATACTGTGAGCACAATGTCTGTTGAAATGATTAAGACATACGGTTTGAAAATCTCTTCCAGGCTTTTCTTGGTTGAGGTTTAATATCCACTCAGTTAGATTCAGGGTAGCATTGAACACCTATTGGCAAGCTGTCTGACTGGTAGAAATCCAGTCTGAGATTAGCTTTCCAAGACTCAGTTTGTTCAGGTTAAGCTAATGTAGTATTGATCTTAGATCTTTACCCTTATGTATTATGAGGAAAAAAGGAAAAGAACAAGATGAAGGAGAGGCAGTAGATTTTAGTAGTTAAACCATTATACATGAACAGTATTATTAGAGGAGAAAAGAGGAGATACTGGGAGAAATAAAAAGGGCAGATAACTGATTTAGTGTCTAAGGTGAAGTTTTGAAATTGTAATGGGTTTTAGCTGAAAAGAATAGAGTCCAGGAAGTCAATAGACTAGATTCCTTGGGTAAAGACGTGGGAGTTAAAGAAAATATTAAAAAAATCTTAGAGCTGCTAGTGGTTATATAAGCAGAGCTGCATACATGACATAGTATCAATTCTAGTATTATGTTTATCATAATATCAGAGAAATATGACAAATAATTATAAAAGATTCATGAAGAGAGATAAAGCAGGTCAAAATCCTTTGAAGTATTTATGCTTTAAAAGTACATGTAGGTATTCTTTAATTAATTATCAATTAGTTGTTTGGAATTCAAAGTATTTTCTCCTAGAAAGACTGCTTTGAATTATAGTAATGTCCCAAAACAACCACCAAATATCTATAACACAAAATACAACTGTAGAGTACTACTGGAAGCATCACTTTATATCTGTATGTAGAAGGCTTCCTATAATATACAATGTCAATTCCTGATTAAAAAGAAATTTAAAACCCACACATTTCTTAAGTCATGAATAGAAGGTTATTCTTTAAAATAATAAAGGTTATCTATTTGAATTCAATTGTGCAATAAACATTAAGATGAAATTTGGCATGCTCACTTAAAATCAAACCTAGTTAAGGATGCTTAGTGTCAGTATTCTGGAATATCTAGTCATTGCAATCAGAATAAAAATAGATAAATATAAGCATTGAAAAAGAAGAGATTAATAAATTTTATTTGCATATAATGGACATCAGGAAAGTCTTACAAAATAAATAGAAAATTATTTGGATATAATAATCTCTGAAAAGTAGATAGATTAAAAATATAGGTTAGCTTCAAGATGGTGGAAGAGTAAGACGTGGAGATCACCTTCCTCCCCACAAATACATCAGAAATACATCTACATGTGGAATAACTCCTACAGAACACCTACTGAACGCTGGCAGAAGACCTCAGACCTCCCAAAAGGCAAGAAACTTCCCACGTACCTCGGTAAGGCAAAAGAAAAAAAGAAAAAACAGAGACAAAAGAATAGGGATGGGACCTGCACCAGTGGGAGGGAGCTGTGAAGGGGGAAGGGTTTCCACACACTAAGAAGCCCCTTTGCAGGCAGAGACGGGGTGGTGGCGGAGGGGGGAAGCTTCAGAGCCGCGGAGGACAGCGCAACCACAGGGGTGCGGAGGGCAAAGCGGAGAGATTCCCGCACAGAGGATCGGGGCCGACCAGCACTCACCAGCCTGAGAGGCTTGTCTGCTCACCCGCCAGGGCAGGCGGGGCTGGAAGCTGAGGCTCGGGCTTCGGAGGTCGGATCGCAGGGAGGGGACTGGGGTTAGTGGCGTGAACACAGCCTGAAGGGGTTAGTGCACCACAGCTATCCGGGAGGGAGTCCGGGAAAATGTCTGGACCTGCTGAAGATGCAAGAGGCTTTTTCTTGCCTCTTTGTATCCTGGTGCACGAGGACAGGGGATTAAGAGCACCACTTAACGGAGCTGCAGAGACGGACACAAGCCGTGGTTATCAGCGCGGACCCCAGAGATGGGCATGAGATGCTAAGCCTGCTGTTGCTGCCACCAAGAAGCTTGTGTGCAAGCACAGGTCACTCTCCACACCTCCCTTCCCAGGAGCCTGTGCAGCCCGCCACGGCCAGTGTCCCGTGATCCAGTGACAACTTCCCCGGGAGAAGGCAGGACGCCTCAGGCTGGTGCAACGTCATGCGGGCCTCTGCCACCACAGGCTCGCCCCGCATGGGTACTCCTCCCTTCCCCCGGCCTGAGTGAGCCAGAGCCCCCGAATCAGCGGCTCCTTTAACCCCGTCCTGTCTGAGCAAAGAAGAGATGCCCTCAGGTGACCTACACACAGAGGTGGGGTCAAATCCAAAGCAGAACCCCAGGAGCTGTGCGAATAAAGAAGAGAAAGGGAAATCTCTCATAGCAGCCTCAGAAGCAGGGAATTAAATCTCCACAATCAACTTGAGGTACCTGCATCTGTGGAATAAGTGAAGAGACAACGGATCATCCCAAATTGAGGAGGTTGACTTTGCGAGCAACAATATATATATTTTTTTCCCTTTTTGTGAGTGTGTATGTGTAAGCTTCTGTGTGTGATTTTGTCTTTATAACTTTGCTTTTATCCTTTGTCCTGGGATACTCTCTGTCTATTTTTTGTTTGTTTGTTTGTTTGTTTTGTACAGTTTTCTGCACTTGTTATCATTGGTGGTTTTGTTTTTTGGTTTGGTTGTTCTCTTCTTTCTTTCTTTTCAATTACTATTATTTTTTAAATAATTTTTTAATTAATTACTTTTATTTTATTTTATCTTTTTCTTTCTCTCTTTCTTTTTTTTCTCCCTTTTATTCTGAGCCATGTGGATGACAGGTTCTTTGTGCTCCAGCCAGGCATCAGGGCTGTGCCTCTGAGGTGGGAGAGCCAAGTTTTGGACACTGGTCCACAAGTGACATCCCAACTCCATGTAATATCAAATGGCGAAAATCTCCCAGAGATCTCCATCTCAATGCCAAGACCCAGCTCCACTCAACGACCAGGAAGCTACATTGCTGGACACCCTATGCCAAACAACTAGCAAGACAGGAACACAACCCTACCCATTAGCAGAGAGCTGCCTAAAATCATAATAAGGTCACAGACACCCCAAAACACACAACCAGACATGGACCTGCCCACCAGGAAGACAAGATCCAGCTTCATGCATCAGAGCACAGGCACTAGTCCCCTCCACCAGGAAGCCTACACAACCACTGAACCAACTTTAGCCACTGGGGACAGACACCAAAAACAATGGGAACTACGAACCTGCTGCCTGCAAAAAGTAGACCGCAAACACAGTAGTGAAGCAAAATGAGAAGACAGAGGAACACACTGCAGATGAAGGAGTGAGGCAAAAGCCCACCAGACCTAACAAATGTTGAAGAAATAGGCAGTCTACCTAAAAAAGAATTCAGAATAATAGTAAGTAATAGTAAAGATGATCCAAAATCTTGGAAATAGAATGGAGAAAATACAAGAAACATTTAACAAGGGCATAGAAGAACTAAAGAGCAAAACAGTGATGAAGAACACAATAAATGAAATTAAAATTTCTCTAGAAGGGATCAATAGCAGAATAACTGAGGCACAAGAACAGATAAGTGACTTGGAAGATGGAATAGTGTAAATAACTACAGCAGAGCAGAATAAAGAAAAAAAAGAATGAAAAGAATTGAGGAGAGTCTCAGAGACCTCTGGGACAACATTAAATGCACCAACATTTGAATTATAGGGGTCCCAGAAGAAGAAGAGAAGAAGAAAGAGAATGGGAAAATATCTGAAGAGATTATAGTTGAAAACTTCACTAATATGGGAAAGGAAATATTTAGTCAAGTGAAGGAAGCACAGAGAGTCCCATACAGCATAAATCCAAGGAGAAACATGCCAACACACATATTAATCAAAATATCAAAAATTAAATACAAAGAAGAAATATTAAAGGCAGCAAGGGAAAAGCAACAAAAAACACAGAAGGGAATCCCCATAAGGTTAACAGCTGATTTTTCATCAGAAACTCTACAAGCCAGAAGGGACTTGCAGGACATATTTAAAGTGATGAAGGAGAAAAATTTACAACCAAGATTAATATACCCAGTAAGGAACTCATTCAGATTTGACAGAGAAATTAAAACCTTTAAAGGAAAGCAAAAGCTAAGAGAATTCAGCACCACCAAACCAGCATTACAACAAATGCTAAAGGAACTTCTCCAGGCAGGAAACACAAGAGAAGGAAAAGACCTGCAATAACAAACCCAAAACAATTAAGAAAATGGTAATAGAAACATACATATTGATAATTACCTTAAATGTAAATGGGTTAAGTGCTCCAACCAAAAGACATAGACTGGCTGAATGGATACAAAAGCAAGACCGCTATATATGCTGTCTACAAGACACCCACTTCAGACCTAGGGAAACATACAGACTGAAAGTGAGGTGATGGAAAAAGATATTCTATGCAAATGGAAACCAAAATAAAGCTGGAGTACCAATTCTCATATCAGACAAAATAGACTTTAAAATAAATATTATTGTTCAAGGGATCAATCCAAGAAGAAGATAGAAAAATTGTTCACATTTATGCACCCAACATAGGAGCACCTTAATATATAAGGCAAATACTAACAGCCATAAAAGTGGAAATCGACAGTAACACAATCATAGTAGGGAACTTTAACACCCCACTTTCACCAATGGACAGATCATCAAAAATGAAAATAAATAAGGAAACACAAGCTTTAAATGATATATTAAACAGGATGGACTTAGTTGATATTTATAGGACATTCCATCCAAAAACAACAGAATACACATTCTTCTCAAGTGCTCATGGAACATTCTCCAGGATAGATCATATCTTGGGTCACAAATCAAGTCTTGGTAAATTTAAGAAAATTGAAATCATATCAAGTATCTTTTCTGACTACAACGTTATGAGACTAGATATCAATTGCAGGAAAAAATCTGTAAAAGATACAAACCCATAGAGGCTAAACAATACACTACTTAATAACCAAGAGACCACTGAAGAAATCAAAGAGGAAATCAAAAAATCCTAGAAACAAATGACAATGAAAACATGATGACCCAAAACCTATGGGATGCAGCAAAAAGAGTTTTAAGAGGGAAGTTTATAGCAATACAATCCTACCTCAGGAAACATCTCAAATAAACAAGCTAACCTTACACCTAAAGCAATTAGAGAAAGAAAAACAAACAAACAAAAAACCCAAAATTAAGAGAAGGAAAGAAATCATAAAGATCAGATCAGAAAAAAATGAAAAAGAAATGAAGGAAACAATAACAAAGATCAATAAATCTAAAAGCTGGTTCTTTGAGAAGATAAACAAAATTGATAAACCATTAGCCAGACTCATGAAGAAAGAAGGGAAGAAGACTCAAATGAATAGAATTAGAAATGAAAAAGCAGAAGTAACAACTGACACTGCCGAAATACAAAGGATCATGAGAGATTACTACAAGCAACTCTATGCCAATAAAATGGACAACCTGGAAGAAATGGACAAATTCTTAGAAGAGCACAACCTTCCGATGTTAAACCAAGAAGAAATAGAAAATATGAACAGACCAATCACAAGCACTGAAATTGAAACTGTGATTAAAAATCTTTCAGCAATCAAAAGCCCAGGACCAGATGGCTTCAAAGGCGAATTCTATCAAACATTTAGAGAAGAGCTAACACCTATCCTCCTCAAACTCTTACGAAATATAGCAGAGGGAGGAAAACTTCCAAACTCATTCTATGAGGCCACCATCACCCTGATACCAAACCAGACAAAGATGTCACAAGAAAGTAAACTACAGGCCAATATCACTGATGAACATAGATGCAAAAATCCTCAACAAAACACAAGCAAACAGTATCCAACAGCACATTAAAAGGATCATACACCATGATCAAGTGGGGTTTATCCCAGGAATGCAAGTATTCTTCAATATACGCAAATCAATCAATGTGGTAGACCATATTAACAAATTGAAGGAGAAAACCCATATGATAATCTCAATAAATGCAGGGAAAGCTTTGGACAAAATTCAATACCTATTTATGATAAAAACCCTGTAGAAAGTAGGCATAGAGTGAACTTTCCTCAACATAATAAAGGCCATATGACAAACCCACAGCCAACATATTCCTCAGTAGTGAAAAACAATCATTTCCACTAAGATCAGGAACAAGACAAGGTTGCCCACTCTCACCACTTTTACTCAACATTATTTTGGAAGTTTTAGCCACAGCAATCAGAGAAGAAAAAGAAATAAAAGGAATCCAAATGGGAGAAAAAGAAGTAAAGCTGCCAATGTTTGCAGATGACATGATAGTATACATAGAGGATCTTAAACATGCTAACAGAAAACTACTAGAGCTAATCAATGAATTTGGTAAAGTAGCAGGATACAAACTTAATGCACAGAAATCTCTTGCATACAGTAAAAATGAAAAATCTGAAAGTGAAATCAAGAAAACACTCCCATTTACCGTTGCAACAAATATAATAATGTATCTAGGAATAAACCTACCTAAGGAGACAAAAGACCTTTATGAAGAAAATTACAAGACACTGATGAAAGTAGTTAAAAATGATGCAAATAGAGGGAGAGATATACCATGTTCTTGGCTTGGAAGAATCAACACTGTGAAAATGTCTATACTACGCAATGCAATCTACTGATTCAATGCAATCCCTATCAAACTACCACTGGCATTTTTCACAGAACTAGAACAAAAAATTTCACAATTTGTATGGAAACAAAAAAGACCCCAAATAGCCAAAGCTATCTTGAGAAAGAAAAACGGAGCTGGAGGAATCAGGCTCCCTGACTTCAGACTGTACTACAAAGCTGTGGTAATCAAGACAGTAGAGTACTGGCACAAAAACAGAAATATAGATCAATGTAACAGAATAGAAAGCACTGTGATAAACCCATGCACATATGGTCACTTTATCTTTGATAAAGGAGGGAAGAGTATGCAGTGGAGAAAAGACAGCATCCTCAATAACTGGTGCTAGGAAAACTGGACAGCTACCTGTAAAAGAATGAAATTAGAACACTGCCTAGCACGATACACAAAAATAAACTCAAAATGGATTAAACAACTAAATGTAAGGCCCGACACTATAAAACTCTTAGAGGAAAACATAGGCAGAACACTCCATGACATAAATCAGAGCAAGATCCTTTTTGACTCACCTCCTAGAGAAATGGAAATAAAAACAAAAATAAACAAATGCGACCTAATGAAACTTAAAAGCATTTGCACAGCAAAGGAAACCATAAATAAGATGTAAAGACAACCCTCAGAATGAGAGAAAATATTTGCAAATGAAGCAACAGACAAAGGATTAATTACAAAATTTACAAGCAGCTCACACAGCTCAATATCAATAAAACAAACAACCCAATCCAAAAATGGGCAGAAGATCTAAATAGACACATGAAAGAATGCTCAACATCATTAATCATTAGAGAAATGCAAATCAAAACTACAATGAAATATCATCTCTCACCAATTACAATGGCCATCATCAAAAAATCTACAAACAGTAAATGCTGGAGAGGGTGTGGAGAAAAGGGAACCCTCTTTCACTGTTGGTGGGAATGTAAATTGATACAGCTGCTATGGAGAACAGTATGGAGGTTCCTTAGAAAACTAAAAATAGAACTACCATACAACCCAGCAATCCCACTACTGGACATATACCCTGAGGAAACCATAATTCAAAAAGAGCCATGTACCAAAATATTCATTGCAGCTCTATCTACAATAGCCAGGAGATGGAAGCAACCTACGTGTCCATCAACAGATCAATGGATAAAGAAGCTTTGGCACATATGCACAAAGTAATGTTACTCAACCATAAAAAGAAATGAAATTGAGTTATTTGTAGTGAGGTGGATGGACTTAGAGTCTGTCTGTCATACCAAGTGAAGTAAGTCAGAAAGAGAGAAACAAATACCATATGATAACACGTATATAAGGAATCTAAAAAAAAAAAAAAGTTATGAAGAACCTAGGGGCAAGATGGGAAAAAACACAGAGACCTACTAGAGAATGGACCTGAGGATACGAGGAGGGGGAAGTGTAAGCTGGGACAAAGCGAGAGAGTGGCATGGACATATATACACTACCAAACGTAAAATAGATAGCTTGTGGGAGGCAGCCGCATAGCACAGGGAGATCAGATAGGTTCTTTGTGACCACCTAGAGGGGTGGAATAGGGAGGGTGCGAGGGAGGGAGATGCAAGAGGGAAGAGATATGGGGACATATGTATACGTATAACTGATTCACTGTGTTATAAGGCAGAAACTAACACAACATTGTAAAGCAATTATACTCCAATAAAGATGATTAAATATATATATATATTATATATATATATATATATAATATATATGTATATATATAAATACAAAATCTACCTTCCCACACAATAGAAATAACTGTTTAGAAAATATAATAGGTATATATTACATTCACAATATCAACACAAATATAAAATTGCTGATACTAATAACATTTTGAGAATCTACATAAAGAAAACTATCACATTTTGAGTGATGTAAGACTAACCTATATAAAATTTCTATCACAGGAAGGGAAATCCCTGGGAGTCCAGTGGTTAGGACTCCTAGCTTCCACTGCAAAGGGCATTGGTTTGATCCCTGGTCTGGGAGCTAAGATCCTGCATGCCTTGCAGTGTGGCCAAAAAAAAAAAAAAAAAACCCAAAAAATTAATTAATTAAAGAAAAATTAAAAAAAAAACAAAAATAAAAATAAAAAGTTCTATTGTAAGAATATAAATTATCTCAGTTAATCTGTGTACTTGTATGTAATTCCAGTCAGAACTCTAAATTTTCTGAGATTAAGATGAGAACTGAGTAATTCCAAATAACATTTGGAACAAATAACAGTAAAGAATAGGCAATACATTTTTATGGATAAAGGATGAAAGAAGGCATTCTATCAGATTGTAAAGACAATTCAATGGAGAAACTCTTTTAAAAATGATGCTGGAATAAGAAAACATTTTTTCTATACAAAAAAATGAACCTGGACTTACACCTCACACTGTGTACAGAATTTAAACTCAAAATTGATCATAATGTGAATGTAAATTTTAAATGTGAAATGTAAACGTATAATTTTTTAGAGAAAAAATCCATGGCAGAAAATCTTTATGGTATGGCATAAAAAACACAATTTATAAATGAAAAGATTGATAAACTACATTTCATTAAAAACTTTTGCTCTGCAACAGACAAGTCACAGACTGAGAGAGCATATCTTCCAACCACAACTTAGACAGAGAACTCATATCTTGAAAATTTCTAAAAATTAAAAGCAACAATAATGAAACAATCAATTTTTTTAAAAAAAATAGATATAATATTTGAACAGACTCCTAACCAAAAAAGATATATGATGGCAAATGAGTACAGGAAAAGAAGCTCAATGCCATTAGTAACTAGGGAAATGCAAATTAAACAAAGGGCAGCATGAAGATATTTTGTGTGATGTCGAGATTTTCCGTATCCTGTCTTTGGTTGTGATTATCAGAATGTATCCATATCTAAATCTCATAGACTGTATACCAAAAAAAGTTAATTTTATTTTATGTCATTATAATTTATTTTATTTTAATTATAATAAAGAAATGAATGGATGAATAAAAATAAAATTTATATCAAAAATACTGTGGCAAAGAAATTTTAAAAAGATCTTTTGCTGGCCTCCAGAAATTTACTAAAATGTTCATGGGAATTTAATATGTAATAAAGATATTTTCAAATAAGTGGGTAAAGGTGGATGGTTGAATGAAAGATACTGAGACAACTGGATATCAATGTGGGGAAAAATAGTCCATACCTAACAAAAAAATAAATTCTATTTCAATCAAGCTTTTAGATTAAAAAAATAAATAAGAAATTCTAGGAGAACGTCTCACAGTATTAGGGAAGGGAAGTATATTCTAAGCATGACACCAAAGGCAGAACTCATAAAGTAAAACTAATAGATTTGAATACATAATTAAAAAAATTATATAAATAATGTACATAGACAAATGATGATCTGGGAAAAAATATATCACCATGTAGAAAGCATAAGTTATTATTGCCAACTTAGAATTTGTTATTTTTTTTTGTAAATAGCATCCTGATTTTCTTTAAAAAAAAATTCCTACCCTATTGTCAGTCTTAGTTTTTCAGGGAATGCAGATATCATCACTCCTTCCCCCCAACTCCAAGAATGGGCAGATCTAGCCATTTGGGAGTGATTTCCAAAAATGATGCTGGAGCTATCAGGAAAAGAAAAAAAAGTGTTCTTTCTCCTAGAATAATTAAGCTGGTAGAAATGTAAACTTAAGGCTGTTGTGACCATGAAATCTCCTGGGACTGCATGGGGAGAGTGTGCATCAGGGTGCCAACTAGAGGCAGGAGATGGATAAACGGTGTCCCTATCACATCACTGGTTGCCAAGATACAGACATATCTGAGAATCACTCTAAACTTGTCAGTTATATGGACCACTATATTCCATGTTTTGCATAAGCTATTTTGAGTTATGTTTCATTTTAGTTGCAATTGAGAAGGATTCACTAACATACTCATATATGAAAGACAAAGTGTTGTTATACATTTTAAAAAAGTGTTCACAAATGAATTAGAAGATAACAGGTACCTTAAGAGATAAATGGGTAAAAGAGGTAATAATAGGTAATTCAATCAAGTACAAATGTCTAACAGATATAGGAAAATGGTCAATCTAGTAAAAATAATATAAAAGTAAATTACGATGTTATATTCTGTGATTTTTCTTTTTTTTTTTTCTTTTGTTGCATTATAGTGTTTTGGGTTTCGGACTAAATATTTGACAAGAATAGAAAAGAAATGTTGAAATACAGATTTGGAGAGGGTTTGGGAAAATAACACCTACATATTCTGTTGGAGGATGTGCAAATTGATATGCTCTTCCTAGAGTGTAGTTTTCAACATGCACCAAAATTTAAAATGTTCATAAAATTTATCCAAGCAATATTTCAAGTGTTTAAGTATGTAAAAAACATATTACAATCACAATTGTCACAGATTGTATAATAATACAAAATTCTAAATACTCTAAAAAAGCCACTAAACTACAGCACATTGTCAAAATAGAAATATACATACTCATTAAAAAAAGTGATCCCCATTTCCTAGTATATAGAGAAAATAAAATAATTTAATAAACATTGGCATTGTATGGCGACCTTGTAGTTAAATGTGTATTGCGTGGGAAGAGGGGAAGATAGAGAGACGGATTGATTGATTTATTGGTGGATAGCTTCTCTATTAAATAGAAATTATCAGTTATCTTGACCAATAAGGAACAAAAAAAAGTCAGTAAGAATAGGGATTCAGGCAACCAAAACAATGGCAGCAATAAACAAAAAGGCCCTTTGTGTGTGTGGATATTATTTTATTGCATTTACCAAATATACCAAAGAGGGTAGAAGAAGAATCTTACTGTTATGTTAGTGGGGGCAATTGAGCCAGGGAAAATCTAGGACAAACATATCTGATTTTCTATGATTGACCACCTTGTGTTTATTTATTTTTTTCTCTTGATTTAGCCTATTTTTACTCCAAAGCAAATTCATCTACAGGCATTTTAGATGTGGATTGCATTGCACTATCACTGTGTGTGTTTCAGTGAAGAGCACATTGAGGTTCCATTTCTAGAGGAAAAGAAACAGAAATAGATCATTTTCAGGACTTACCTTTGTCCACTAGATTATTAAAATTATTCCTTGCCCTAGAATCTTTATCCTCCATTCCTTCTCATGTCTCTGGTAGTGAGTTCAGGAAAGTGAAGTCTGAACTGCTGGCAGAGAATGCTGGAATCTGTACTTTCCTCATGATGTATTACAAGTTCTAATGGGAGAAAAGAAATGGACATAATGTCTGCTTTATATGTTTCTTTTAAAAGTAGCACACCTGGTCTATCAAATATCATGTGTACCCCTCTCTCTCTTAAAAGTCAGATATCCTCTGGTCTGCTTACAACCACCAAGGCCTTTAGTTTGTATCATAAAGTAGATAAAGGTATAGTAAGATATTTAGTTTTTATACAAGAAATATCAAAATTTTGTTGTTGATATTATAATATTATTACAAAAGACACATGTATATATTTTTTAAAGGATGTGTGTTCTTTGCTCAAAGGGTTTGGGACTATACTGATTGTGGCTGACACAGCCATGTACAGTTGATTCTCATTATTCGCAGTAGTTATGTTTTACAAAATTGCCAGGAACACTGAATTAGCAAATACTGAGCCATTGCTCCAAGGAGAAATACAGGGTTAGATTCCTGAAAGCCGCTGGTAACATTTTTATCAACCAATCAATACATAACCTTCTGTTCTGATTAAAGACATCTTATTTAATATGTATTTTGATTCATTAACATTGAACTCATAACCAACAGAACTATAACTCATGCCTGAACAAAACTTATCTAATGCATACATTTTCTCATAAGAGACATCACTGCCTTGTACTTAGGAACACTAGACAGCATGTCAACACTAAACTTGGAGGCCATTTCAAAAAGTGAAAGCACCAAGAAAAAGCAAAAAAAATGAGAAAAAAAGTTGTACTGAATAGACCGAACAAAGAACACTTGTTGGCAATGTGAAAGCTAAAACAAGAACTCAGAGCATTGCTTTGTTCAACCTCAGCTGGGAATATGCATCTAGGACAACTCCAGCTTTTTACTGTTCTGTGAATGTGCACAGATGATCCCCAAAAGGACTACAAGTATTGATTTGGGGGTTACAAATAAATTTTGATGGGTAGATGGATCTTCAAATATGGAATTCATAATAATGAGGATGGCATGTTTATTTAATTGAAATGTTTTTGAAGGCTCAGCAGGAACAAGAGGTAGCTTCTAATTTTCAACATCCAGAAAAAACTATGTTTGGCATGTCACCAACTAATCAAACCCAGCCCCTGCAGGGATGTGGAAATCTGCGTGCCTAAGAAGACATAGTAGGCACATTTAGAGTAGGTAATGTGTGCACAAGAGTAAACACACACTTAGACTAAATAGCTGAATATATCCGTATTATAATTGCAAAGACATCATCTGGGCATTTTAAAGTCATTTTCTTTTATTGCAGTTCTATTTTCAAAGTGCAAATAATGCTTAGCTTTGATTTAAAACAAACAAAGAAACTTGTATTTCATTTTCTCTTTGATTTACAAACTGGCCAATGATGGGCAAGCCTATTACTTGTGTCTGATTGAACGTCTATGAAATTAGAAATAATAGCATATATTGAAAGATACAGTGATATAATGTATGAGAGAGTTTGTTATAAAACACTACACAAGTAGAAGTTACCATCATAGATTATCAGGTCATGAATTTATTACATTTGAAGAGCATATCAATCACTTATGCCTCTGAATGTATTAAGGCTATAAGAACAGGTTTCAATGAGGCCTCCAGAAATAGAGCATAAGATCCCTTGATATCCCTAGAGGGAAAAGAAGCCACCACTGGTGATAAAATAAATGAGAATTGAAAGCACAGTCTGAGGTTGCCAATGATAAACCCTTCCTACTTCAAATTGTGATTATTGTTGATTTTGGCTGCCCTACAGCTGCACCCCATTTCATATTCTATAGGTTTATGGTGGAGGAAACAATGCCCTTATTTCACCAAATACATTTCTCTTTCCTCCCAAGCTCACAGATTGACTGCATTGGCCTGCCTTTTCTGCAGTGAGCCTCTGACTCTGAATGTTATTCTGAAACATGGAATATGGGTAGAAGTAACATATATCACTTCTGGCTTATCCTCTACATAAAATCTTGCACTATTTTCCATGCTGGGTCTTTGTTCACTGGGTCACCAGGTAAATAATCCAACAAAAAATTCTGAGATTAAAGGGGAGTCTGTTGGTACCATATGGATGAGACTTCGTCCACGAATGACTATGCTGAGTAAGCTGCCTCGTTTCCTTCCTCTGTCCTTCCATTTTTCCCACCTACTTTGGACAGTGATAACAGCAAAATATAACTGTCTATCATGTTAGTACACTGAGATTTTTTCTCTGGGTTATTTGCTGTAGTCAGTAGAGTATACTCACTAATACATTTTTGCTCAGAACTGCAGGTACCAGGTGAGTTCCACAGATATTACAGCATGGAAGTGCCTAAACTCTACAGACAAGTGGTCATTACTCTCTTATATCTAATTATTTTATTCAGCCAGATGGGAATGTTCTCTTGAAGGTGATATTCTTACTATCCATAGATTGACCAAGACACATGTGTTTAACTTCTACTTTAAGGCTAACATTACCCTGGATAAAGTAATTGATTAGAAAGTATAGGGCATTGTTGGAAGAGGTCATTGAAAGGATATGACCCAAGAGCTGGATCTCGGCAATTAGTGGCCCCTCATCTCCTCCCCTGTCCTTGGAATGTACAGTCTGCTCACCATTCACACAGTAGGAACCATTTCAAGGACACAGCTTTGAGAGAGAAATGTGTGCTGAAACCATCTGGACTGTGTATGTGCCTAAACCCATTTAAGGCCTGTATGTAAACTTTTAAGATTCAGGCAGGCAGGTGCATAGATCTGCTCACCTTGCAGCCACTCAAGACAAGCCTTGTATGTTCTCTTGCTTATCAAAACTGCCACATACCAATCTGGAGTGGTCTGCCTCTTTCTTCAGTCTCCTTGCAAGTATGGGAGCCAAGTTACAAACCAATAGACATGAACTCATTTACACTAATGATTAAACACATCTTTTCTGACAGATCATGCTTAGAGTCTGAAAATTTGAATGATAGGTTTTGGTGAAGTTGCTTATTTTCAGTCCTTCCAATCATCTACTGAATTTCTGAACTTAATCTCTTCCTTCTGCACTTTGTTTCCTACTTACAATAAATTACACTACTGATTGCAGCACACATGGTACCAGGGACTATTGGTCAGACTTGGGTTCAAATTCTGGCCCAAACATTATCTTAGTATAGGTACATGGAATAAAACACTTAATTTATCTGATCTTCAGGTTCTGCTTTTAAAAACAGAGTGAATAACTTAATTTTGCCATCTTGGTGTAATAATGAGACCATGTTTATAAAGTTGTAATCACAGTCTCAGGCTGATTATAGGTGCTATTTAGGAATGTTCTAATTTATTTATTGATTCATTTGAAAAAGTATTCATCTGATCCTCAGAATCAATGTGTTACATATGTATTATTTCCCCTAATTTTAAAAATTAATTAATTTTTGGCTGCATTGGGTCTTCATTGCTGCACACAGACTTCCTCTAGTTACAGCAAGCGGGGGCTACTCTTCGTTGTGATGAATGGGTTTCTCATTGCAGTGGCTTCTCTTGTTGTGGAGTATAGGCTCTAAGCACGTGGGCTTCAGTAGTTGTAGCACATAGGCTCAGAAGTTGTGTCTTGCGGGCTCTAGAGTGCAGGATCAGTAGTTATGGCCTACAGGCTTAGTTGCTCTGTGGCATGTAAGATCTTCCTGGACCAAGGATTGAACCCATGTCCCCTGCATTGGCAGGCAGATTCTTAACCACTGCACCACCAGGGAAGTCCTCCCCTAATTTTTAAATGAAGAAATTGAAGTAAGAAATGTACCTCATCTCCCTAAGCATCAATACCACACGAGCCATAACCTAAGGAAGTGCTTGACAATGGCTTCTTTTCAACCACTTTTCATGAGTGAAAAAGCCAACCTCAAACCCTAGTTTCAAATACTGCACTCAGCTCCTGACTCTGTCTTATGCTCAGATCATTATTCTCCCTTGTCCTTCATGAGCTGGTCACCTGGGCTTCTCATTCTGCTTCTTGGCCAAGGATCTAGGAACATGTGGCTTAAGCCCTACTCACAGCTTAGTATATTAATTCTATTTTGGTCCAAAGACCTTGCTTTGAATCTTACTTTTTTTTTTTTGTTTTTTATGTCTAATAACCATGTGTTTGGAGCAATCTAGGAGAAAGCATAGAGTGCACACTTCTAGTTCTACTTTCACTAAAAGTATAAGCTGAGCCTGGGGGAAGAGGAGCATTGTTATTGTCCATATTCTTAAAATCTATGGGAAAGATACTATTTGGTATGAAAAGTCTTTGGGATCCATGTCAGATTTAGGCTAAAGTTGTCAAATGAAATGTAGGAAGCCAGTTAATTTTGAATTTCAGGTAAACAATGAATAATATTCTTGTATGAATATGTCTCAAATATTGCATGGGACATACTTATACAAAAATATTTGATTTTTTAATTGAAATTCAAATTTAATTATTTTTATTACTATATTTGTATTTGCTTAACATGGCAACCATAAATTAGGCATAATAAAATATTTATTTGTGGGGAGAATAGAGGATCTTCTGGGTCATTCATTGTTTCTGGAATCTTGAGGTGTTAATCTATAGGCATTATGAATCTCTACCTCTTAGGATTGTTGTGAATATTAAATAAGATTATGTTTATAAAACAATAAGCATAGTGTTGTTTGGCTGAGTGTTTAGTTTTATAAATGAAATTTAATTATTAATGCATAAAATACTGTATATATTGAAACTGAAAGTAAGTGCTTCAAATAAAGGAATAAGAGATCAATAGAAAATAATGGTTTCCAGTAAATGTGTGAAATGATTGGACTTTAAAAATGGCTGGAATTTGGAAATAAAAGAAGCAAAGAAAACCTTCCTGTTTGATGCAGTTTAGGAGTAGGGATACACGGAAAATTTACAGACTAAGCACTGGATTTGGAAAAGCAAAGAGGAGACATTTTTGACAGGTTTTCTGGCACAAGACTGTAAGTTTGTAAGCGGAAGAAAGAGATAATAAAGCACAGTGAAAGGCAGGTGGAAGAATTTGGATTCAATGTGGTAGACAAGAGGAAGCCCTTTTCAATTTTTGACGTAGGAAGTAAAAATGATGAAATTGGGCCCTTACAAAATTAGTCTGTTGAAAGTATGCAAGATTGATTGGAAGAGAGAGAAACTTATCAGAGGAATCAGTTATGAGGCTATCTTGGTGATCCAGCTATGAAGCAATAAGGACCTAGATTAGCTGGTGGCATGAGGAAAGGGGGTGGCAAGCAAATCTCAAAGATGTGTGAAAGGAGAAATAACAGGAACTGAGGAACTGAAGGAAAGTCAAGGTGATGTCAAGAATTTCTAAATGTACAACTGGGAAAATAATAACAATGATCAATGAAATAGCAAATTGATAATTTGGAAAATAGGACTCATTTTAGACAAACTCCAATGCAAAAATAGAGGTAACTTTTCTTGGAATTCTACGGAACTCTATGGGTTTCTTTTTATTTTTCTTTCAATAATGAACCAATGTTAAATACATAGCGTCTCTATTTTGGCTAACTCCTATTTCCAATTCAGCTAACTAAGTGCAGGAGACTATCACCTGGCAGGGCTAGAAAATCAGTTACCATTAAGAAAATAATCTAGGTAGATTTATATAAGCCATAAATGGATTGCCTATGTTTATAGAATTATAATGAAATGTTCTCAAATACAAGACATAAAAATATTTAGAAATTCTTTTGACATTTTGGAATCTTCTTCTTGGATTTATACTATATCCTTGTGTCCATTGACCATAAACATTCTACATCATTATAGAAATGCTATATAACAGCATTGTAGGAGAGATCACTCTAAAAATACTACCTTTTTAGGTTTTTTATTGTGTTTTGTTTTACACTTGGTCTTCATTTTTTATATACATTAAAAACTTTAGATATTAAAGTAATTATATATAAAAGGAATCTCTATTTCTTCCTGCTCAAATATGGTAATTACTTGTAATTTTCAAGTCAGTTTCCTAAACAATTTTTATTCCAGCAATTTTTATTTCCATCCTAGCAAGCAGTTACATCATACATTTATTCAAACAAAAATAATTTTTTTTTCTTTTTAGTACAAAGAAGATTGGGGAGAGTGATACCATGGAAAGTAAGAAAAAAAAAAAAAAACCAGAGTAGTGGTTGGGAAGCAGAAAAAACGTCTATTGTTTCCAATGGAATATTCTCTTTTGAATTAATGATGACCTCCTTTATTTAAGAATCACATTTTTCTAGAAGATTTTGGACACATTATTACAGATTTAAAACAAAAAATAATTTACATGTATTATATCACTATACCCTCTAAGAAATTGATTTTTGAGAGTAAGAAAAATATATTGTCCCCATTTTCAGATCACAAAAAGTGATCTTTAGTAAAAATTGTCTATGTTCTTATGACTGGTGGATGCCCTAAATAAATCCAAATCTTCAAACTTTCTCCACTGTAGTGATTCTTGACAGAAAAGGGAAAATAATCAACAAATATTGGTTAACCCTTGGGAAAGAAGCAGTGAAGATGTTACTAATACTCCTTTGCATTACATAGCTCTTCACAGATGCAACACTATTAACACCAAAGTCCCTAGAATGGTTAACTATGTTCCCCAGGGATTATATCCTTTCTCCTCCCCAAGGAATCCTATTCTGACATCAAAAAACAAAACAAACAAAAAACAAAATACCCAAACCCTAGCTAGGTTTCTTTTCAACGTTTCATAGTCATTTTCTATTTTTCTTTTAGTAGTTAAAGATAAAATTGAAAGCAGAGGAGATGACTTTTTCAATATGTACATATCATACCTGGTTAAACAAGCAAATTTTGAGTATATAATGCTCAGAATATAAGCATGCCAGATTTACTTTCTAGCCATAAATGCTATATAAATATATATTTTTTCTTTTTTATAATCTTGTGTACTAAAGGCTTCAACTATCAGCATGTAACCATCCTGTTCCGATTTTCTAATATGTATCAAGGGAACATCATGGATTTTATTCATGCTACACTTTGTATTTGATGCCATCTTACTGAATTTTGAAGGTTGGGGGCTGGGAGAGGAGCAGGAAAAAAATATTGTTTTGAATGGTGTATTCTGTTTTTGAATTAACGATGACCTCTGTTGCTTGTGAAGCATATTTTTCTCTAGCAGATCTTTTGATTCTCTCCCTGATGGACTGATGTATAACATGTTTAATGAACATGACATAGTATGTAGTAACTATTCCTGACAGTTCTGAATAAATATTCATCATACTAAAAAAGACAATGACTTACTCTATTCCCTTCATCATTAAAGGGCCCTGTACACTTAATTCATCATCCTATGATTACAACAAACTCCGTTGGATGAAATCCCTGACTTGTATTTTATTTACTCTCTCTAAAATAATTTCTCTTATGTCCTCAGGTGACCAACACCATTTAAGATGGCTTATGTAAAGTCAAATAATTAGATAAGTTAGAAAGCCAGATAGTCAAGCAGGTATTTTAGACAACCCAGTTAGTTTATGCAATGTAGGCATAAATCAAAACAGCTAGATGAATTGTTCTATTTTAAAGCTTTTGTTTAGGCTATTTAAGTTGTTCAAGGCCTCCCTTAATATTTTCCAAAATACAACACAGACTTGTGGCAAAGATACAATGTTTAGTCCAAGAAACTTTTCATAACCTTGAACCACTTACCACTCATTCAATTTAAAGACAAAATCGAGTTAAATAATGTTGCAGGTTGTTTCCAACTAATAAAAGCAAAAAAAAAGTTAAAGAATTTACATTTATTGATATCTTTTATAATGAGATGTTCTTGACTAAATTAAAGTAAAAGATACAAGAAAATAGAACTATGGCTATAAAGTGAGCTATTAGTAACAACTTTGGAAATGCAGACTTTTTTTCTTATTTCAAAGTACAGTTTGCCTATAGATTCAGGGTGACCTTGTTCATCACCTACTTTTCAGTTAAGCTAATAGTTTCAAGGCAAGGAGAAAAGCTGAGTACTATTTTAAAACATCAATATGTGCTTTAAAAGAGACAGTTCAAATTAAACTAAATGGAATTTTACTAAAGTAAGTTTGAACCATTGGTATAAACAATTCACCTATGATGATGCAAAATTCTCCACCTTCACCTCTACCTCATTAATGGACACATAACTTGCTGAAATTTTGATTGAAATGAATCTGTACTTCAATTTCACACACAAAAAAATGTTCTGAATAGAAAATCTTGCCACTAAGAACAACTGTATTGAATTTCTCTAGGGTGAGTTTTAGAGCTGGCTACATTTCAGAGGATATTTAGCAACAGCTAATTGGAAAAGTCAGAGGTAGTTCAAGTCCAGGGCCATCTGAACTGTTCAGACACTGATAAAAATAAAATAGTAATAATAATAGATAGCATTTATTGAAATTTTTCTTTTTGCCAAGTACTAGGTTGCATATTTTTTTCCTGTATTAACTCAAGGAAACGCTAACAATATTCTGAGGAAGAAGATAATATTACTTTTCATATTTCACAAATGAGAAAACTGGGACGCATAGAACTTAAGTAATTTGTCCAAGATCCAACAGTTAATGTCAGAGCCAAGTTGTGACCCCAAAGAAGTTGATCTCAGAGCTTACACTATGCCACATCACACAAATGACCTGGGTTGATGATTTAGGCTAAGTGTAAAGCTGAAGACTGAAAAATTGTTGGATATCAGAAAACACAATAATTATTTAGTAGAATTTATGCATTCATTCATTTCTGCTTTCTTTCATTACATTAGTTGAACTCATTAAATTCCTAATAAGTCAATTCCCACATTAAATTAATTTTATATTGCAAAGCAGAGCCCAACTCCATCTAGAGCTAAATGACTAACAATTGGTACAGGAAACAAGACTTTTGTCCCCTTTAGCCTTTGTTTCCTGACCTGAAAATTAAAGATTCATTAAGCTCATCATATCAAAAACTTTCAAACCTACTATGTGCTTAGGACACCCAAGACGCTCAGGGAAAATATAAAGAGCCCAGACTCAAGAAACATACAGTGTGGTTGGGAAGACAGATACCTAACCAAACATTCATAATTATGTATTACTATGGACTACTGTAGTGGAAGTAGCGGAAGCCATGGGAGCAACTAGAGAGTTGGGTAAGGCAGGGAAGTGGGGACTGGATCTGGAAGGATGGCTTCCAGATTGTGTCATTCTAGGCATTACTGTTTGCAGCGGAATCTGTCACAGAGCATTACCTGACTGCAGCCATAGATAATTTGTTGTTCTTAAAAAGACTGAATGACAAACTGAGAGTAAAAGAAAATGCCTTGTAAATGGTAAAGTGCTACACAAATACAAAATGTTGAAATTGTTATTATTATTATTAAATTACTATTAATAAATTATACAACTAGATCCACTGTTTGCTTGGAAGGTGCCACTTTGTTAGCCCTGAGGTGGAAATGGAAATGAGCAAAACAGACACCTTGGATTAGTAGCATACCATTAATTATTTAACTTGCACAATAAAACATTTTTCGTTCTTCTTAATCACAGTCATTATATGAAATTATTTAATGTTAACTTATTACCTTAATTTCCATTTGTGAAAAACATTAGTCTTATGTAAACAAGAAACTGATTCCTCAGATTTTGCCTTCAAAATAGGTTTAAGTATTTTCACATGAATATTGAACAACTTGTGTTTCTTTTTCCATATGTAGAAATTCCATAAAATTTTAGGAAAAGTTTTTCAAGTGTAATACATTTAAAAAAATATTTCTGATATATTTTTATCTTTAGATTATATAAAATTAGTATTTGCTGCTGTTTTTATGTATATATTTTTCTTGTTTGCAGGAAAATTGTTAAGTTTTTACAAAGAACAATTTTTAACCTATGAAAAAATGTAATTTCCTTGAACACACTCTTCAGATGATTCTACATGGTTGTTTATGCACAAAGAAGGAAAAAGAAAATTCTGATAAAATTGTTTACATCTGTGGACATTTTCCAAATTCAACTTTTGGTAAATATTAATATCAACAGCTGGAAAGACTTGTAATACTTAGTAGACGTAATTTTTCAAAGCACTGGTTGGAGTTTGAAGCAACACTATTTCCATTGGCTTTAATAGAAATCATGTTTCTAAAATCTATGCATATGATTTGAGAAAGTGGTAGAGTTTAAAAACTGAGTTTTAAGAACTGATATTTAGAAAACAACATATAAACCATAAACCTTATTCTAAACATGGCATTTCCATATAATTTTTAAACACAAACAATAAAAAAAACTAGCTGTATCTAAAATTAAAGAATCAATTCATCTTTAAATAAATGTTTCCCCTAGTTTGGAATTTTTTCCTTCATAATTATTCCTAGATTCTCCATGAAATTACTAGGTGGTATGTGCCAACATCCCTAGTATCTTGCATGGTGCCTAGTACATCACAAACTCTCAATATAATCTTGAACTAATTAAAGAAATACTATGAGTTCCCATTTTCTTTTCCTTTGGCGCTAAAAATTTAAGCATGTAAGTAAACATAAAAACAAATCATCAAAGAAACAAAAATTGTGACTGAATTGTGTAGGTGATTTTACTTCCTGGGTAGGATTTTCCACTGATTTGTGTGCTGGTTCTCTTGTGGAAAAGGAGGCTTCTCCAGATTGCTTTAACTTCAGGCATTCACCATGATTTTAGCAAAGAATGGTCCTCATTCTTTTAGCTTTCCTCTCTCTATGCCCCCAAATGGTTTCTCTCTCTCTGTTTTGTTTCAGAATTGATACCTTGGATAGTCCAGTACCAGAAGTTCAGAAAGTAATTTTTTATCTGCCAATTTGGTAGAACACAATGTGGTAGAACATAAACTGGTAATGTGAACAAATCCCCTTTGATGAACTGCACCATACAGAGAAAAAATAATCACTGCATAACAAGGTAGCCTATGATGTAATAAGTAGAAGCAAAGGAAACCTACTCCTCACTGTGCACTCCTTATTGCACACATACAGTCTTCACAATTATCTCTAGATCCAAGTATTATCTTAGTTTTATATATATGTAAAAGAAAGTTACCAGATGTTAAGAGGTTGTTTGAAGATCTCTCATCTTTTAGGAATATAGCAACTTGTATAAGGTTTGAAAAGTAAGAGCTCTAAGTTCTTTTTCTTGCATCATATTAGTCATATGACCATGGGCATTTTTTTCTCAACCACAATGCAACCACAACAAGAATCCTATCTTGAAGAGGAAAAAATGTATATGATTTTAAGGAATGGATGAAAAAAAAGTATATATATGTATAAAATATGTTTTACATATACCATATACATATACATACATATATATGTTGTATATATATATGTGTATATATTTTTAAATTATTATTTACAATGAGATATTCTGTGATATCAGTAACTCTGTATAACTCATCCCCAAAAAATATTTTGGTCATTTCAAGTTTCTTTATCTTCATATAAACCTTTAAGTTGCAACTCTAATGTTGTACAGTAATCCATGGACTTCTAATCAGTCCTCTAATATTTTCTTTTTATATGCCTGTTTCCATAGGCATTAGGCTCAAACTTGTATTACAATAAGATGGCATCATCATATCTGTAATCATCATCAGAAGATGATCGATAGTGCCTATTTGAGGTTGCGGAGCCTGGTAGAGATAATTTGGGCTCTAAAGTTGTACAAGCCAGTGCGCACTCACGGGGCTTGTGACCAATAACAAGTCACTTGCCTCACTAAGCATAAATTTCCTCATCAGTGAAATGTGCATAATCATTTACTTGCAAGATTCTTGTGAAGTTTACAAAAAAGCTATGTAAACTGCCTTGCAGAAGTACTTCGATAAACACTTCTGGGGTGCACAGATAAACTAGAGATAAGCACTTGTGCTGTATCCTCATAGGGTGCTAAAGATTCCTATTTTATCATAGCTTGGGTGGGTGGTAATCAAAAGCTGTTACCTCAGACAAAACCGGAATTATATAAACTCGAATAAACTAGGAAAAATTATTCAAATGACAACTAGCTCTCATTAAACTACAGTCGCCATATTACACCCCCCCAACAAACTGGTTTACCTTAATTCCCCTAAAGAGCAGAGTTGCACAGCATCTTGACAAAAATTTGTAAATAACAGAAACTGGGATAGGCAAAAACTGAATAAAACAATTATATGGTAATATTTCTCCCTTGAATACCCAAACTGAATGACAGTAAATAAAAATATGTGTTTACATAGGTATATGCATTAGCTATTATTGTCTTAAGGATATAAACATTAGCTATATATATATAT
Source organism: Hyperoodon ampullatus (assembly GCF_949752795.1). NCBI lineage: Eukaryota > Metazoa > Chordata > Mammalia > Artiodactyla > Ziphiidae > Hyperoodon > Hyperoodon ampullatus. The sequence goes on from NC_136930.1 coordinate 19,237,489, forward strand.
ATATATATATATATATATATATATATATAATTTATGTTTTTGCGGTACGCAGGCCTCTCACTGTTGTGACCTCTCGCGTTGCGGAGCACAGGCTCCGGATGTGCAGGCTCAGAGGCCATGGCTCATGGGCCTAGCCAGTCCGTGGCATGTGGGATCTTCCCGGGTCGGGGCACGAACCCGAGTCCCGTGCATCGGCAGGCGGACTCTCAACCACTGTGCCACCAGGGAAGCCCATGGCTATATATTTAGCAACTATTTTTGTTGCTATAATTATTTTTTGAAACTCCCTAGTACTCGTATATTTCTTCTATGAGATAAAGACACAAAAACTATATCAGTTTGAGGCCTTTGGCTAGAACCAGTAGTCTTCTGAGATATTTCAACTCTGATACGTGAGAAAATAAATTTGCAAACAGTAACGTTTGGGTCTCTAAAATCCTGCTTGAATTATTATCGTGTAGTAATTATTTTATTTCTACTATTATTATTTTACTTTTTGCTTTTTGCTCATGACTAGGCAATATTTCCGAGATCCAGGTGTAAGAGCTACTTAAATGCTTTCAGTTGTTCTCTGTCTCTCACCCCTTTTCACTGCCTATAGCTTGGACGGATCAGGATCTTACAATGTGCCCATCTTAGAGTTTCTTTCTGAATCCCTTAGAAAGAATGCTTTTCTTCTTGCTAGATATTTTTATCTTTTTGCTCATTTTTAGTTTTTTCTTTTTTTCCCCCGTACATTTAAGCAACATGTCTTCCTTAAACTAATTTCTCTCTCATTCATTCTTTATTTTATATTGGGGAAAATAAAATAGCTCTACATGCAATCTCTTTCTTCACACTGATTATAAACTCCTCTCAGTGTCTTCTGCTTCCTATTTCTAGATTGTGATCAGATAAGAATCAGTCTGTGTTATGCCCAGGTAATCTGATCATCCCAACTTCAGTGTTAGGATTGCAAAATGTGTCTCACTGCAGGTTTTTTATTTTCCAATTTTTCCTAGTTTTTCTGTTAAATAAATTAGTCCTAAAAGGAGATATTAAATATGATAGTCTGGTTTTATAAAGCTTTCATAAGTCCTATGGCAATATGCTTCATGAAATAATAAAAGTTTTCATTGGCATTAAGATTTGCTAGATACAAACTGTGATTTAATAAAGGGACCAGACCAGTGTTTCATGCTAGTTCCTTTGGTTAGAGGAGTAATATGATAATTTTCTATGTAAAATATTTAGTCTATGAAATATATGAAAAGAAATATATTTGCAAATATAGTTACAATTGAGGGTAAAATGTTCAGAATTTGAAGCAAAAATGAAGGTATAAATAGCAATGTCATTTTAGGACCTAATGTCAAAAGTTAGTCTACCTTGTATAATTCAATTCAAGGAGGCAATGGCCTAGATATGTGAGGAGAACACAAGATGTATGATGAGGTATATATGCCAATAAGAAAGAGAATGAAATTGCTGACATGTGTTAATTGTGAGAGATATGCTTCTAATACAATGAGTTATAAGAGAAAAAAAATTTAGTTTTAACATGTCACTAAGGTTGTAAATAAAATATATATTGGATAATTGTCCTATCTTCCTTTGCCTATTGAAGATATGTTTACCTGCTTTGTATTATGTGAAAATAATGTATTAAATTTTATTTGAAAAAAAAATTGCTTACTAATTTTTGTTATTTTTTCTCATATAGAGATTTTAAACTTGAGTTTAAATGTGTTTATAACAGCAAAAAACCAAAAAAAGTTAATCTACAGGAATTATTTGGAAATCAAAAGAAGTTTCATTTTCCAGTTAAAATATTTTCTCAAAACCATGCATCCTGGCCATTTAAAACATTCATAAGTAGCAACAGTATTTCCTTTTTACTTAAAAGCTCAGATATTTTATAGACCTGAGAAGCAATTTCTAGGTGAGTAGTAATCATTGGCCTAATAAAGGTAGATTGCTATAAACCTCTTTCCTCCCATTTCCCTTCTTTGTGACCTTTATGCTTCCACACTTTGCAGGCTCTTCCTACCCCCACCATAAAACTGTCCAGCCATTTCTCACACTAATTTGTATGATTTTCCTTAATGGCCAAATGTGTCATGCTCTTCCACATGGTCCCTTCATTCCCCTGAATCTTCTTGAAATTTTGCTCTTGATTTCCTTTGTCATTTTATGCCATCTTTCTCCCTCTTTTGTTTCCTGAATATTGTTTTGGTTTATAACAAATTAACCTAAATAGAAATCTCTTTATGTTTAGAAACAACCCTTTCCTTCACTTATCTGAATCAAAGTGAATCTTAATAGGATGTTTCTTTACACTGGAATAACATTGCAAACTGAATCCAAATCTTTGAAAAACATTAATCACACACACACACAGAGTCTGACTTTACAAGAGCTTTGCATCACAGAATTAAGAAAACATGGCTTCAATTGTGATAACTCCATATTTTGAATTTCCTGATCTTTTAATCTCTTGTTGTAAACTAAATGTCTTAGCCTAAACCGATAACTAAAAAAGAGCTTATGTAGTGGAAATGCAAGTTTCTTTTAAATGAACAGCATTTTTTAAAACACGGAACCCTATCTAATTTTTAATATGATAATTAGGATGTATGTGTCTGTCGTTTTACTTTATGATGTTTACTAAACATCATTTAGATTATTAGCAAGAAAAATATTCAGTGGTATGCTATTGCTACCTCAAGCACTGATTAAACTCTCCACTGTTCATGAAGGCTGACAGGGATTCAAAGGAGGAAATGTAAAACTTGAAGGTACAACGAAATAGTGACATTTCACTCTATAAAGCTGCCAATGTTTTAATCCTGCATGTAAATCATTTTATCAGTTCAATTCCATATATTAATTTGTATACAAAAGAAAATACCCTGCTGCATTAACTTTAATAAGTAAAGGTGTGATATTAAGTGTACTCTGTTTCAAGGTCTTTGTGAGCAAGTAAGCCTTTTTTTTTTTCTGTCGGTCCCCAATTTTTTTACTTTCCTATGAATAGATCCTTAAGGTATATTTTCATTTTCCTGCTGTTAGCAACCTACCTTTCATTATTTTGTTGTTTAGAATCTTTACTTTCTCAGCTTAAGTGATGTCTTTGCCAATGATAACATTGTATTCATTTAGAGTGATGATTGATACGGTAATAGATACAGTGTGATTGAAAGCAACCTTTGTCAATAAGAAGGCCAAATACTCAAACCGTGTATTGGTCTGAATTTGCTCATTATTGGAGACCTTTCATAGTCATATTGACTTGCTGTCCAAATGTTGTTACTTACCTGATGCTTCCATTGTTTAAATGGTATAGACATTGGTATTGAACATAGCTTCCCCCAATATTTGTCCTAAAATACACATGGCTCAATTTTGCAAAGTTAGAGCATGTTATAAATGTATATCTAACAGAGAATTGGGGCTTAAGAAAAAGATATATTTACGATTATGAAATGGAAAAAAAATCAGAAAAAGCTACAAGGACTATGTTTTTAAAGCCCTGGGTCCACTACATTCTTAATTTTGAGACACCACTTGGTCTATTTTTAATTGGACAAAAGGTATAAAATATTTAAACGAAAAATATTTTATTATTACTTAAGTATTCAATTTCATTATATTTGTCTTCAGAAGAGTTGTAACGAAACAGTTTGTTACAAATTCCATTACATTTTAATGTATACAGACAGTGAAATATACATTCAAGACTGGCAAAATTGTCCCTTTAAAGATTCTGTACAAGCGTCATGATTGTGAACCTGATTTCTTTCTACTCAGAAAGACTTATTTCCTCTTTCCTTTGGGTGCCTCAATCTGCAATCAGAATGTTTATCATCTTCTGTTTCCCTGTAGAACTATGGGCCACCCGAGGACATCTTTTCTTGTTCATGTCCCTTCCCACCCCTCCTCTGCCCCATGCTTTCTACTGTGCCTGGTACTTTGAAAGTGATCTATACATGTTTGTTAGTTTGAAGGAGTTCAGGAATTCAAAAAAAGATGACTGGATTACTGTTGTTTTCATATACCTCTTAACACAGAATCAAACGTTGCTAAATTTGCTGAGAATATGTTCAACCCAGACAATATGATACACATGCATGATCCTTGAATGTCCTGCTACAGAAACAGTAACCTAAAAATGTATTTTCTTAAGTGTTACCTACTTATAGATGGAACTGTCCATGCTTTAATTTTATGGTTATCTTCATTTTTTACAAAAAATCAATATCCTTAAATTTATGGTCAAATAATCCCTTCTTTTTTTTTTTTAGTGGCTTAAAATGATAATTTTTTTAAATTGGGGTATAGTTGCTTTACAACGTTATTAGTTTCTACAGTACAACGAAGTAAATCAGCTATATGTATACATATATCCTCTCCCTCTTGGACCTCCCTCTCAGCCCCCAACCCCATTCCACCCATCTAGGTCATCACAGATCACCGAGATGAGCTCCCTGTGCTATATACAGCAGGTTCCCTTTAGCTATCTATCTTACACATGGTAGTGTATATATGTCAATCTTAATCTCCCAATTCGTCCCACCCTGCCCTTCCCCACCTGTGTCCACATGTCCTTTCTCTATGTCTGCGTCTCTATTCTTATTGCACTGCACACTTCCTACTTCCAAGTCTATTAATAGACTCATTTACGTTTTCAGGGAATGATTTCTGAAATGTCCAAAAACCTTGCTTTTTTTTCTTTCTTGCTGAGTTGATTGAAAGTCATGGTCATTTAAATAATCTTTCTCCACTGCCTCCCATGTACACCAATATTTCATTTGCAGTGCTTTTCATGACCATACCGTGTTTTCTACTTCTGTTGCTGTCTCTCTAATCCAAGCTCTGATAACTAGTATAACTGACTTAGTAATCAGACATTGGACTCTAGTATCTCTCCTCACTGTCTACTCCCATTTCACCCTGCAGCCTGCTTGCGATCATGTTACTCAAAGTCTTCCATTTGCTTACAAGGTGAAATTCAAACTCATTACACTAGCATTCATGTAATTCTTTGTTTTGATCCCCACCTATAATTTTAACTTCATCTCTCCTGTCTACAAGAACTCAATCTACACACTATATCCAGCACACCTTGTCCTTTTCTTTCCCCAAGTTTAAACTCAGTTATATGCTCTTGTCTAAAGTAGTTTCATTTCCCCATTTTCATCATGATAAACTCAACACATCTTTCCGGATCCTGTTCTAATTCTTTTTTTTTTTTTTTTTTGCGGTACGCGGGCCTCTCACTGTTGTGGCCTTTTCTGTTGCGGAGCACAGGCTCCGGACGCGCAGGCTCAGCGGCCATGGTTCACGGGCCCAGCCGCTCCGCGGCATGTGGGATCTTCCTGGACCGGGGCACGAACCCATGTCCCCTGCATCGGCAGGCTGACTCTCAACCACAGCGCCACCAGGGAAGCCCTGTTCTAATTCTTTTATAAACATTTCCTGATTCCCCAAGTTAAAAGCCATCATTCACTTTAGCTTCCAGGTGAGCACAGTACACCACAGTACACAGGCCCTTGCCCATTTCTTCTCAGGGTAGAAAAGTCATATTCAACCTAGTGCTTCATACTGTCCGGCAGCAAGGCCAGTTTCTTGAGCATATGACCTGTGCAGTTACTCAGGGCCACACTTTTAGAAGTGCCCCATGCCTTGGTTTAATGCTGTGCTGTCTCCATCTTGAAATTATTAAATGTTGAACAAGGGTTCCTAAATTTTCGTTTTGCACTGAGCCCCACAAATGATGTGGTCAGTCCTGTCTAATGGTGCATTTTTCACCCAGTAATTGCTCCGTAAACATCTGTTAAGTGGAATGTTTGTTAATTTCCCAACTCATTTCTCTCCTCCATTGTAACAAAAGCAGGTAAAAACCTAAAACATAACTCAGATGATTTTATTTTTATAACCCTGCAGTGAGGCTTGATTATTATTTTAAATGAAATATTTTAAAGATATTAGTATTTACTCTTATTCTAGTGTGATGCCATAGATGAAAGAAAGAGTTGGCAGCTTTTCACAAAGGTTTGGATAGGTTGTTTTATGTTTACTTGGAAAATGACTTGCTTATCGTCTTAATATTTAGAAAGAAGATGGCTTTGGATTTTCATATTTGACCCAGAAATTGATAGTTATATTCAATATTATGGTTGCAATGACTGAATTACTTAGAAAAAAAATCAACAACAATATATTGCAGATGGTAGTGATTCACTATTCAATCAAGTCAGTTACATTAGCTAATTTATAAGATTTTTGCTAAGGCTGGTATAGTGTTTAGAAGCACATTCGTATAATTATTATTTAGAAAGCAGCAATAAAACAAGAGTGTGTAGGATTTTATAGTTTGAAGGAAGGCTGGCAACCCTTAGATTCTATCCTGAGTGGCTCATCATTTGCAGTATTTTAAATCTCTCTGGCAAGAATTTTTGTCTCTGAGTTATTTTGAGGAATGTTGATCTAGAAATATTTTCAGACTATTCAGTCTTTTTTATTCTCTATAGATTTTTCCTTGAGTACATATTCAAGGCTAAATTCTCCTTGCCCAAGATTCACAATAGAAAAGATCTTTCAAGGTCATTGTGTGTTTTCTCTGTGTACTGAATGCCTCAACTCTATATAATATTGCACAGGGATAGAGGCACAGAAGAGGAATTTATACACCAATGGACATGCAGCAACATCTTTCTCTCCTATTTTGAGTTATATACTTATATTTAATAATCCAAATTTTTTTAAATCCATGTCTTACCATCCAAGTGGCCATAGTAATGTAATAGGTAGAAGTGATTCTTATTTAGCTGCCATGATAGTTAATTTCCAAGGCTCAGGACACATGATTTAGAGAAATGTTGTATGTTTTAAGACATGGACAATTTTTGATTACCAAACATCGGGTAAATATGTACAGACCCAAAAATTATACTAGGTGAATGGTGATATGAGGAATTCTTTAAAATTTAGAACTTCTGTGTGTCTAAAAATTTCAAATTAATTACTTTACACTTAAGTTACATTCTATGCATAATATTTGGAATTTCCAAGTATGCAGTGAAATAATGAATTTACTTAAGTAGAAATATTGCCAATCAATATTAATATAAAAATATTTTATTTTAAACATATATTTGTGTAGATAAGTCTAATATTTCTAAGACTATTGACCAGTTCTTTCAGCTCTTTTCCCATAATGGAACATGGTAACTTATTTGGAAAAGAGCCCTGATTTTTAGAGCAATGATAACTAAGATTATTTTCAAATTTTTGAAAGAAATATCAGTGATAACGCTGATTAAAAGCTTCAGCATTTCAGTGTTTCAGTGTTATATACACAGGTTTAATCTACTTGGCCTGAAAATGCATTGTGAATACTTATGAGAGAGAGACCTACATAGATGTAAACAGCATATAGTGTGGCACATTCTAAACAAAATTTGAACCCTATGGGAACTAGCTGAAAGGGCAGACTCTCTGATAACTTTTTATACTTTGAATATATGAGACACTCAAAAATATTTTCTGCAACTGTGGTGAATGAGGCAGATTATGCTTTAATAATTTCACTGTAAAATCTGATGAATCAAAAGCTAATAGCTTTTTAAATAGAAGATATTTGAAAAGAGCCAAGTTGAAACTAGATTATCTTTTAAGAGATATGAGTATTCAAGATCTTATGGTGGAGACAGAGAGAGAGATAGGGGGAGAGGGAGAGGAAGAGGAAAATTATATTTAGGGGCAAATAACATAATCTTGCTTTCCTTTCAGATATATACTCTAAGCCTAAGATGTGACAGGGTATGATTGGCTTTATATTTAAGATCCTTTAATTAAGTTTCTCTTAATATATTAGTGATATTTTCCAAATAGAAGAGACCTTTGAATTTTCCAGCTGAGGAAGGCAGGATATTCAGCAAAGGGTAGGGAGAGATGACCTCTAACAAAACTGTCATGGTCATGTTCACTTGCCAAAAATATTTACCAATCAATAAAGAAATAAATTCTTCTCTAAGGGTTAATTAATCAGTTTTAAATGTTGCACTCTCAGCAAGCATTTAAAAATAAATATCTCACTGGAAACTAAGTGATCCAGCTCCACCTGTATGCTAATAATGTTTGCTAATGTCTCTTTCCTTCATGGCACATGACTTGAGTAATTCTCTGATCGTATCTCATCTATTTAGTGCTACCCAATGTGTAATGGCATGTAGACATAAATACTAATGGAGAAAGTGCACAGCCTTAGGGAACACCCATCATGACAAGTAACTAACTGCTTTATGTACATTAGTGCCAAGTGAAGCGTTTTACATCTTCTGAAAGTCACCATCACCCTCTACTTTCTAATTTACCAAAATGTCATGTCTCCTCCTGAAAGAAAGAATTAGAAGACTTTTTTCTTTTTTAAAGCATCACTCTAACTCCCCTCAATTCACTGTGCCCTGCAAGCTGGGTTGAAAATCATTCTAAGTCATATAATATTTAGTATTATAAACCAAATCACTCATGATTGGGTTTTATTTCACATAATGCCTAACTTTTCATATATATATATATATATATATATATATATATATATATATGTGTGTGTGTGTGTGTGTGTGTATTTATATATGTGTTTATATATATTCATATTCCACTTGGGTCAGTTTATATAGAATCATCAAAACTATTGAAATATTACTCTCTCATTCTACAAGAAATTGCTATTCATGCAGAGAAAATGAAAAAATCACCACACAAAATCCTTTTGAAAACAAAACTGCAATATATATTTTGGAAAAATGTCTCCAGCACTAATGACATCTCCTACATGGCGTGGAGTGTTCTTTAATGTGCACAGTTGGTGAGGCTACACTACTAATAGAGAGTTAGCACCCATGATGGGAAATGCAGAAGTGCTTAGTTTAATAAATTGAAGTTTTCTGTCCCGAATTCCAAAGATTTCAGTGAGACAGGTTGCTACTGTTGTCACCAAAGCACTTATAATGATAATTATTGAAAAATAATAGATACAGGTGCAAACAGGGAGAAGCAAGTTAGAGGAAGCCTTTTTCCATTTTTCTTTCTACTCTTATTCCCATACTCTCAACATACATTTTTACCTCTCTCAAATTTGAAGGTAACCCTACCTATACAAATAAGCTGTATTTCAGTTATAGAATAGGCCATTTATTCAGACCTATCAGCTCAACATATTTTATGATATTCCTTCCTTATGAGGAAGAAAAACAAAATGCATCCTACTTGCACACAGCATAAATGCTGTCTCTCCTTACTAAAGGAAAGTGCTATGCTGTGCATTGGAGAAGAAATAAACAAGGATGTAAGGAAGAATAATATGACGAAAGTTTTCCTTATGTGGTTGTACAAATTTTATTTTATACTGTAAAACAAACATATTAGGTTAAATCTTTTTTGTTTGTTTGTTCGTTTTTTTGGTACACGGGCCTCTCACTGTTGTGGCCTCTCCCGTTGTGGAGCACAGGCTCCGGACGCGCAAGCTCAACGGCCATGGCTCAAGCGCCCAGCTGCTCCGCAGCATGTGGGATCTTCCCGGACCGGGGCACGAACCCGTGTCCCCTGCATCGGCAGGCGGACTCTCAGCCACCGCGCCACCAGGGAAGCCCCTGGTTAAATTTTATGCGCTGCCTGTCTAGTACTGGGTGTCTATGGAAAGGTGGTAGGAGTTTTAAGATACAGGTGAAAGAAGAGCTACTCAAATAGGGAGGTAGTCTTGCACAGTGGGCCCATACGCAGGAGTTAGACACACTAAATTTGGAATTAGCTGCACCTAGTTCCCATGATACCTCTAATCTTCCCACAGATCAATTACATTATTTATAACATTGACCATTAACATGTGTTTCTCATAGTACTCTTGCAAGAATTATATAAAATAATGCACATAAGATGCTGGGCATAGTGCAGATAAAGGCTTAAAAAATAGTAGCTAGTTTTCTTTTTGTGGCTATTATTTATTACAGTGAAAATAGGGGTTTCTTTTGCACATTTCAAGTTGCTTCTCTGATATTTCTAAATGAATATCAGGTTGATGAATACGAAAACTAGCTTTATCTATGTTAAAAACAAGCACTTATTTATACCAGAAGGGATACTTTGAATTCAAGATATAATAATTTTAAGAAATGTACTTTGAGATAAATTAAATCCTCAATATAAAAATAAGTATATAATTAATTAAGGTACTATAGATATTGATAAAAAATGAAGTAGATTACAAGTCACTTACACATATTACGTAGTGTGGATTTTGTTTATTCTTTTGTACTACTTTAAGTACTATTGTCCATCTTGTAAAAGTTGGACATTTGGTGTTTTCCTTTACTTTATGCAAGCTACACATTTTTTTCATTTACTCATATATGTGCATTATCAAAATTTGTTGGAAAGTAAGTAAAAGAACACTTATTGTGCCTCAATAGTTTTGAAAAACAAAAGCTATTTATGATAGTAATTCACAGATTTTTTTAAAGGAGGAAAAAGAAATATTATTATTACTATATTTTACATAATCAAATATTTAAAACATTTTATTGTTAACCATCTAGTCATAATCAGATTTATGTCTGATAAGTCATAATAAGTCAACAATTATTTATTAGGTAATCCATAGTATACAGAGTAACATTTGAAATGTCTAGTTTATTATTTCTTCTCAGAATAAAAAGTCTCAAAACTGTGAATTTATTGAATATTTCTACATCAATTTATTTTAAAATAAATGAGGAGAACCTGTTAAAGTTATCCTGTGAATTATTTTTATTTAATATTTAAATAAAAACATTGATTTAAAAAATATGCCCTTGGTTACATTTGAGTTGCTTTATTTTGATAATACAGATATTTACATTTTAATTTTACTTAGACCCCTTGACAAGCAGGTGACTGTTAAGAATTTGTTTAGTCCTCTCTTCCTTCTTTTTCTAAGTATTATCATTATCTGCTTTCTTCTCTAGTTCTCCTACTAAGCAGTGAGCTCCTTACTCATAGAGCAGGTCTTTTTACTCCACAGATTTGTTTCCTCAAGAGTCAGCAAGTCCTCTAACCTGGAGATTTCAGTCTCCAAGGTTGAAAGGTCACTTAATATTATTGTTCCCCAATGGTCTCTAGCATCAGATAAAGATAAGTTTAGGTCACCTTATGTCTTGTCCTCCATTCTTGGAATCATAGTTTCCTGATTACTAGCTCCAAATGGAAATTTTGGCAAACAGATTATTCACAGGTACTGGCAAATATGTACATCAGAGAATGGGGAGAAAGGGTATGAAGAGAAGGGCTCTTCCATTCTTTCTCTATTCCCTTTCATTCTGAGCATCTTGGATCATCTGGCTTTTTGTTCATAGCACAAATAATTGACATATAGGCTTCAATGATTAGTCTGAGGACTAGCATTATGAATAATATAGAGGAAGATTGTCATAAATATCACATTCAAAGAAACCTCCTGCAGCCAACACTTGGGCCCCTGAATTTCCCAGGTATCACATACTCCATTCTTTGCAAACCTGTATTAAAGAGCAAACAGATTCCTTTATCTGAGATGAATAACATAAGTTCTGACATTACACTGTAGCCTTTCATTCATTCATTCAACAATCATTAATTAAGCCGTTAAACTGCACCTAGTTTTAGAAGAGACTAGGATTCCAAGGACAGTAAGAATAGAAACAAGTGTTGAAACAAACAAGTAGAATAGGTTCTGCATATGAGATGCCCCTGGAGTTGTAGCGATAGAGGCAGAATAGATTCAGAAGCTCCCCAGGAGTTTTGTGAGTTCCAAGCCTTTGGAGAAGAGGTGAAAAACGAGAATGCTAAAGAAAGAAAGAAAATCATAAAGAAGTGCCAAAAATAAATGTTGCCACAGCATGTTTGTTTTGCAAAAATTCCTACTTTCTATAATAATCATATCATAGCACCATGCCTTTACATGTCAATATCTTAAATACCAGCAATCAATTCATTACTAGCTAGTATGTATCTGATGCATATGTTTGAATTTTCCTATTTCCAAAGTTTGGGTGTTGCCTCTTATATGTTCACCCAAACAAAAGCAACCAGGATCCCAGCTGCAGATGTTGCCACTGTTGGAATATATGGCAAGAAATGTCTGGTAAAGGGCCAGTAGAAGTCAAAGAATCATTTAATCTATCTATCTGTCTATCTATCTGTCTGTTTATCTATCTGTCTATCTATCTTTCTAGCTTTCTTGAGATATAATTGACATATAACATTGTGTAAGTTTAAGGAGTAAATTGTGATGATTTGATACACTTAAATATTGTGAAATGGTCCCCAAGTAGGGTTAGTTAATACTTCCACCACCTCATATAATTACCATTTCTTCTTTTTTGTGGTGAGAACATTTAAGATTTAATTTCTTAGGAACTTTCTTTTCAGGTACAGACTTACAATGGTTAGAGTTATAATTTTTCAACTTTATAATGGCATGAAAGCACTATGCGTTCAGTAGAAACCATTCTTCAAATTTGAATTTTGATCTTTTCTCAGGCTAGCAATGTGTGGTATAGTATTCTCTTGAGATGCTGGGAAGCAACAGCAAGCCACAGCTCCCATCCAGACATGGGAGGTAAACACCTGATACACGTACAGCCATTCTGTACCCATACAACTTTTTTGGTCTCATTTTCAGTACACTATTCAATAAGTTACATGAGATATTTAACATCTTATTACAAAATAGGCTTTATGTTAGATGATTTTGCCCAACTTAGGCTAATGCATTCTGAGCATGTTTAAGGCGGGCAAGGCTAAGCATGATGTTTGGTAGGTTAGGCATATTAAATGCACTTTCAACTTCCGATATTTTCAACTTATGATGGTTTATCAAAGTGTAACCTCATCACAAGTCAAGGAAGATCTGTATTTTTTGTTAGTGTATAGGAATTCAACTAATTTTTGTATGTTGATTTAGTATCCTACAACTTTACTGAATTCATTGATTAGTTTTTTGTTTGTTTGTTTGTTTGTTTTTTCGGTACACGGGCCTCGCCCGTTGTGGAGCACAGGCTCCAGACGTGCAGGCTCAGCAGCCATGGCTCACGGGCCCAGCCGCTCCGCAGCATGTGGGATCTTCCCAGACCGGGGCATGAACCCACGTCCCCTGTATCGGCAGGCGGACTCTCAACAACTGCACCACCAGGGAAGCCCAATTGATTAATTTTAACAGAGTTTTTTCTTCTTTTCTGTGGAGTCTTTATGATTTTCTATATATAAGATCATATCATCAGCAAACAGAGAATTTTTCTTCTTTCTTTCGGATTTGGATGTCTTTTGTTTCTTTTTCTTTCCTAATTGCTATGGCTAGGACTTCCTGTGTTATGTTGAATAGGAATGGGGAAAGTAGGCCCCCTTGTCTTGTTCCTAATCTTAGACAAAAAGCTTTCAACCTTTCACCACTGAGTAAGTATGTGGTTAGCTGTGAGCTTGTCATATATGGCCTTTATTATGTTGAGGTTCATTTCCTCTGTTTGTTGAGAGTTTTTGTCATGAAAATAATTCTCTACTTTGCAAGTGCATTTTCTGTGCTTATTGAGATGAATATATGATTTTTATCTATTTTATTTATTCTATTAATGTTGTATATCACATTGATTGATTTGTGTATGGTGAACCATCCTTGCACCCCAGGGATACTCTGTATTGCATACTCATTTCACTCATTGTATAATTCATCTCCAGAATTTCTGTTTGATTCTTTTTTTTTTTTTTGATTTTTCAAAAGGATTTTTTATTTTTTTTTATTTTTTATATTATTTTATTTTATTTTTTTTTTTTATTAGTTTCTGCTTTATAACAAAGTGAATCAGTCATACATATATATCTGTTCCCACATCCCTTCCCTCATGCATCTCCCTCCCTCACACCCTCCCATTCCCACCCCTCCAGGTGGTCACAAAGCACCGAGCTGATCTCCCTGTGCTCTGCGGCTGCTTCCCACTATCTATCTACCTTACGTTTGGTAGTGTATATATGTCCATGCCTCTCTTTCGCTTTGTCACAGCTTACCCTTCCCCCTCCCCATATCCTCAAGTCCATTCTCAAGTAGGTCTGTGTCTTTATTCCCGTTTTACCCCTAGGTTCTTCATGACATATTTTTTTTTTAATTCCATATATATGTGTTAGCATACGGTATTTGTCTTTCTCTTTCTGACTTACTTCACTCTGTATGACAGACTCTAGGTCTATCCACCTCATTACAAATAGCTCAGTTTCGTTTCTTTTTATCGCTGAGTAATATTCCATTGTATATATGTGCCACATCTTCTTTATCCATTCATCCGATGATGGACACTTAGGTTGTTTCCAGCTCCGGACTATTGTGAATAGAGCTGCAATGAACATTTTGGTACATGTCTCTTTTTGAATTATGGTTTTCTCAGGGTATATGCCTAGTAGTGGGATTGCTGGGTCATATGGTAGTTCTATTTTTAGTTTTTTAAGGAACCTCCATACTGTTCTCCATAGTGGCTGTACCAATTCACATTCCCACCAGCAGTGCAAGAGTGTTCCCTTTTCTCCACACCCTCTCCAGCATTTATTGTTTCTAGATTTCTTGATGATGGCCATTCTGACTGGTGTGAGATGATATCTCATTGTAGTTTTGATTTGCATTTCTCTAATGATTAATGATGTTGAGCATTCTTTCATGTGTTTGTTGGCAGTCTGTATATCTTCTTTGGAGAAATGCCTATTTAAGTCTTCTGCCCATTTTTGGATTGGGTTGTTTGCTTTTTTGCTATTGACCTGCATGAGCTGTTTATAAATTTTGGAGATTAATCCTTTGTCAGTTGCTTCATTTGCAAATATTTTCTCCCATTCTGAGGGTTGTCTTTTGGTCTTGTTTATGGTTTCCTTTGCTGTGCAAAAGCTTTGAAGTTTCATTAGGTCCCATTTGTTTATCTTTGTTTTTAGTTCCATTTCTCTAGGAGGTGGGTCCAAAAGGATCTTGCTGTGATTTATGTCATAGAGTGTTCTACCTATGTTTTCCTCTAAGAGTTTGATAGTTTCTGGCCTTACATTTAGGTCTTTAATCCATTTTGAGCTTATTCTTGTGTATGGTGTTAGGGAATGATCTAATCTCAAACTTTTACATGTCCCTGTCCAGTTTTCCCAGCACCAATTATTGAAGAGGCTGTCCTTTCTCCACTGTACATTCCTGCCTCCTTTATCAAAGATAAGTTGGCCATATGTGCGTGGGTTTATCTCTGGGCTTTCTATCCTGATCCACTGATCTATCTTTCTGTTTTTATGCCAGTACCATACTGTCTTAATTACTGTAGCTTTGTAGTATAGTCTGAAGTCAGGGAGCCTGATTCCTCCAGCTCCGTTTTTCATTCTCAAGATTGCTTTGGCTATTCGGGGTCTTTTGTTTTTCCAAACAAATTTTGAAATTTTTTGTTCTAGTTCTGTGAAAAATGCCAGTGGTAGTTTGATAGGGATTGCATTGAATCTGTAGATTGCTTTGGGTAGTAGAGTCATTTTCACAATATTGATTCTTCCAATCCAGGAGCATGGTATATCTCTCCATCTATTTGTATCATCTTTAATTTCTTTCATCAGTGTCTTATAATTTTCTGCATACAGGTCTTTTGTCTCCTTAGGCAGGTTTATTCCTAGATATTTTATTCTTTTTGTTGCAATGGTAAATGGGAGTGTTTTCTTGATTTCATTTTCAGATTTTTCATCAGTAGTGTACAGGAATGCCAGAGATTTATGTACATTAATTTTGTATCCTGCTACTTTACCAAATTCATTGATTAGCTCTAGTAGTTTTTCGGTAGCATCTTTAGGATTCTCTATGTATAGTATCAGGTCATCTGCAAACAGTGACAGCTTTACTTCTTCTTTTCCAATTTGGATTCCTTTTATTTCCTTTTCTTCTCTGATTGCTGTGGCTAAAACTACCAAAACTACGTTGAATAAGAGTGGTGAGAGTGGGCAGCCTTGTCTTGTTCCTGATCTTAGTGGAAATGGTTTCAGTTTTTCACCATTGAGGACAATGTTGGCTGTGGGTTTGTCATATATGGCCTTTATTATGTTGAGGAAAGTTCCCTCTATGCCTACTTTCTGCAGGGTTTTTATCATAAATGGGTGTTGAATTTTGTCGAAAGCTTTCTCTGCATCTATTGAGATGATCATATGGTTTTTATCCTTCAACTTGTTAATATGGTGTATCACATTGATTGATTTGCGTATATTGAAGAATCCTTGCATTCCTGGAATAAACCCCACTTGATCATGGTGTATGATCCTTTAAATGTGCTGTTGGATTCTGTTTGCTAGTATTTTGTTGAGGATTTTTGCATCTATGTTCATCAGTGATATTGGCCTGTAGTTTTCTTTCTTTGTGACATCCTTGCCTGGTTTTGGCATCAATGTGATGGTGGCCTCGTAGAATGAGTTTGGGAGTGTTCCTTCCTCTGATATTGTTTGGAAGAGCTTGAGAAGGATGGGTGTTAGCTCTTCTCTAAATGTTTGATAGAATTCGCCTGTGAAGCCATCTGGTCCTGGGCTTTTGTTTGATGGAAGATTTTTAATCACAGTTTCAATTTCAGTGCTTGTGATTGGTCTATTCATATTTTCTATTTCTTCCTGAGTCAGTCTTGGTAGGTTGTGCATTTCTAAGGTTTTGTCCATTTCTTCCAGGTTGTCCATTTTATTGGCATAGAGTTGCTTATAGTAATCTCTCATGATCTTTTGTATTTCTGCAGTGTCAGTTGTTACTTCTCCTTTTTCATTTCTAATTCTATTGATTTGAGTCTTCTCCCTTCTTTTCTTGATGAGTCTGGCTAATGGTTTGTCAATTTTGTTTATCTTCTCAAAGAACCAGCTTTTAGTTTGGTTGATCTTTGCTATCGTTTCCTTCCTTTCTTTTTCATTTATTTCTGATCTGATCTTTATGATTTCTTTCCTTCTGCTAACTTTGGGGGTTTTTTGTTCTTCTTTCTCTAATTGCTTTAGGTGCAGGGTCAGGTTGTTTATTCGAAATCTTTCCTGTTTCTTAAGGTGGGATTGTATTGCTATAAACTTCCCCCTTAGAACTGTTTTTGATGCGTCCCATAGGTTTTGGGTCATCGTGTCTCCATTGTCATTTGTTTCTAGTTATTTTTAAATTTCCTCTTTGATTTCTTCAGTGATCACTTCGTTATTGAGTAGTGTATTGTTTAGCCTCCATGTGTTTGTATTTTTTACAGATCTTTTCCTGTAATTGATGTCTAGTCTCATAGCATTGTGGTCGGAAAAGATACTTGATAGAATTTCAATTTTCTTAAATTTACCAAGGCTTGATTTGTGACCCAAGATATGATCTATCCTGGAGAATGTTCCATGAGCACTTGAGAAAAATGTGTATTCTCTTGTTTTTGGATGGAATGTCCTATAAATATCAACTAAGTCCATCTTGTTTAATGTATCATTTAAAGCTTGTGTTTCCTTATTTATTTTCATTTTGGATGATCTGTCCATTGGTGAAAGTGGGGTGTTAAAGTCCCCTACTATGAGTGTGTTACTGTCGATTTCCCCTTTTATGGCTGTTAGTATTTGCCTTATGTATTGAGGTGCTCCTATGTTGGGTGCATAAATATTTACAATTGTTATATCTTCTTCTTGGATCGATCCCTTTATCGTTATGTAGTCTCCTTCTTTGTCTCTTGTAATAGTCTTTATTTTAAAGTCTATTTTGTCTGATATAAGAATTGCTACTCCAGCTTTCTTTTGATTTCCATTTGCATGGAATATCTTTTTCCATCCCCTTACTTTCAATCTGTATGTGTCTCTAGGTCTGAAGTGGGTCTCTTGTAGACAGCATATATATGGGTCTTGTTTTTGTATCCATTCAGCCACTCTGTGTCTTTTGGTGGGAGCATTTAGTCCATTTACATTTAAGGTAATTATTGATATGCATGTTCCTATTCCCATTTCCTTAATTGCTTTGGGTTCGTTATTGTAGGTATATTCCTTTTGTTGTGTTTCTTGCCTAGAGAAGTTTCTTTAGCATTTGTTGTAAAGCTGGTTTGGTGGTGCTGAACTCTCTCAGCTTTTGCTTGTCTGTAAACGTTTTAATTTCTCCATCAAATCTGAATGAGATCCTTGCTGGGTAGAGTAATCTTGGTTGCAGGTTTTTCTCCTTCATCACTTTAATTATGTCCTGCGACTCCCTTCTGGCTTGTAGAGTTTCTGCTGAGAGATCAGCTGTTAACCTGATGGGGATTCCCTTGTGTGTTATTTGTTGTTTTTCCCTTGCTGCTTTTAATATGACTTCTTTGTGTTTAATTTTTGACAGTTTGATTAATATGTGTCTTGGCGTATTTCTCCTTGGATTTATTCTGTATGGGACTCTCTGTGCCTCCTGGACTTGATTAACTATTTCCTTTCCCATATTAGGGAAGTTTTCAACTATAATCTCTTCAAATATTTTCTCAGTCCCTTTCTTTTTCTCTTCTTCTTCTGGAACCCCTATAATTCGAATGTTGGTACGTTTAATGTTGTCCCAGAGGTCTCTGAGACTGTCCTCTGTTCTTTTCATTCTTTTTTCTTTATTTTGCTCTGCAGCAGTTATTTCCACTATTTTATCTTCCACCTCACTTATCCGTTCTTCTGCCTCAGTTATTCTGCTATTGATCCCATCTAGAGTATTTTTCATTTCATTTATTGTGTTTTTAATTGATGCTTGATTCATCTTTAGTTCTTCTAGGTCCTTGTTAACTGTTTCTTGCATATTGTCTATTCTATTTCCAAGATTTTTGATCTTGGAAATAGAATCTTGGATCAGCTTTACTATCATTATTCTGAATTCTTTTTCACGTAGACTGCCGATTACCTCTTCATTTGTTAGGTCTGCTGGGTTTTTATCTTGCTCCTTCACCTGCTGTGTGTTTTTCTGCTTTCTCATTTTGCTTATGTTACTGTGTTTGGGGTCTCCTTTTTGCAGGCTGCAGATTCGTAGTTCCCGTTGTTTTTGGTGTCTGTCCCCCGTGGCTAAGGTTGTTTCAGTAGGTTGTGTAGGCTTCCTGGTGGGGGGGACTAATGCCTGTGTTCTGGTGGTTGAGGCTCGATCTTGTCTTTCTGGTGGACAGGTCCACGTCTGGTGGTGTGTTTTGGGGTGCCTGTGGCCTTATTATGTTTTTAGGTAGCCTCTCTGCTAATGGATGGGGTTGTGTTCCTGCCTTGCTAGTTGCTTGGCATAGGGTGACCAGCACTGTAGCTTGCTGGTCGTTGACTGAAGCTGGGTGCTGGTGTTGAGATGGAGATCCCTGGGAGATTTTCGCTGATTGATATTATGTGGAGCTGGGAGGTCTCTTGTGGACCCGTGTCCTGAAGTTGGCTCTCCCACTTCAGAGGCACAGCACTGACTCCTGGCTGCAGCACCAAGAGCCTTTCATCCACCCGGCTCAGAATAACAGTGAGAAAAAGTAGAAAGAAAGAATTAGTAGAAGAAAGAAAGAGAGAGGGAAAGAAAGGAAGAAGGGAAGAAAGGAAGGAAGGAACGAAGAAAGAAAGAAAGGAGGGAGGGAGGAAGGATGGAAAGAAAGAAGGAAAGAAAGGAGGGAGGGAGGGAGGAATGAAAGCAAAAGGAAGAGTGAATGGAAGAAGGGAGGGAGGGAGGGAGGAAGGAAAGAAAGAAAGAAAGACAGGAGGGAGGGAGGGAGGAAGGAAAGAAAAAGAAAGTGGAAAGAAGAAGGGTGGGAGGGAGGGAGGGAGGAAAGAAAAAGAAAGAAGGAAAGGAGGAGCGGAGGGAGGGAGGGAGGAAGGGAAGGTAGGAAAAAAAAGAAAGAGCAGGTAAAGTAAAATAGAATAAAGTATGAAATATAGTAGCGTTATTAAAATTAAAAAGTAATTATTGAAAAAAAACACGGACCGATAGAACCCTGGGACATATGGTGGAAGCAAAACTATACAGAGAGAATCTTACACAGAAGATTACACATACACATTCACAAAAAGAGAGCAGGGGGAAAAATCAAAAATCTTGCTCTCCAAATCCACCTCCTCAATTTGGGATAATTCGTTGTAAAAAGAGGAAAAGGGCGAGAAGTCTGAAATCTTGCTAAGTCCACCTCCTTAATTTGGGATAATTCGTTGTAAAAAGAGGAAAAAGGGGGGAAAGTCTTAAATCTTGTCCTCAAAGTCCACTTCCTCAATTTGGGATGATTCGCTGTCCATTCATATACTCCACAGACGCAGGGCACATCAAATGGACCGTGGAGCTTTAATCCACTGCCTCCGAGGCTGCACAGAGAGATTTCCCTGTCTCTGCTCTCACAACTCCCGGGTCTCAGCCTTGGACCTGGCCCCGCCTCTGCGCGTAGGTCGCCGGAGGGCGTCCGTTCTTCGCTCAGACAGGACGGGTTTAAAGGAGCCGCTGATTCGGGGGCTCTGGCTCACTCAGGCAGAGGGGAGGGAGGGGCGCGCAGTGTGGGGCGGGCCTGCGGCGGCAGAGGCCGGCGTGACGTTGCAGCAGCCCGTGGCGCTCCGTGCGCCCTCCCGGGAAAGCCGTCCCCGGGTCCCGGGACCCCGGCAGTGGCGGGGTGCACAGGCCCCCCGGAAGGCGGGGCGGACAGTGACCCGCGCTCGCACACAGGCCCCGCGGCGGCGGCGTCCCATGCCCGTCTCCAAGGTCCGCGCCTTACCCGCGGCTCGCGCCTGTCTCCGGCGCCTCCCCAAGCAGCCCTCTTAATGCCCTCTCCTCGCGCACCAGGCAACAAAAGGGAAAAAAGTCTCTTGCCTCTCCGGTAGCTCCAGACCCTTTCCCCGGACTCCCTCCGGGCTAGCCGTGGTGCACTAACCCCTTCAGGCTCTCTTCCTGCCGCCAGCCACAGTCCTCTCCCTGCGCTCCGACTGAAAGCCGATACCCGAGCCTCAGCTCCCAGCCCCGCCCGCCCCGGCGGCCGAGCAGACAAGCCTCTCGGGCTGGTGTGTGCCTGAGGGCACCGATCCTCTGTGCCAGAATCTCTCCGCTTTGCCCTCCGCACCCCTGTTGCTGTGCTCTCCTCCACTACTCCGAAGCTTTCCCCCTCCGCCACCTGCAGTCTCCGCCCGCGAAGGGGCTTGTAGTGTGTAGAAACCTTCCCTCCTTCACGGCTCCCTCCCACTGGTGCAGGTCCCGTCCATATCCTATTGTCTCTGTTTATTCTTTTTTTTCTTTTGACCTACCCAGGTATGTGGGGAGTTTCTTGCCTTTTGGGGGGTCTGAGGTCTTCTGTCAGCGTTCAGTAGGTGTTCTGTTGGAGTTGTTCCACGTGTAGATGAATTTCTGATGTATCTGTGGGGAGGAAGGTGATCTCCGCGTCTTACTCTTCCGCCATCTTCCTCCGGCCTCTGATTCTTTTTTTATGATGTCTGCCTCTTTGTCTAACTTCTCATTTTTTTCATGTATTGTTATTCTAATTTAATTGAATTGTCTTTCTTTGTTTTCTCATAACTCATTGAGCTTCCTTTAAACAGCTGTTCTGAATTATTTATCATGCAAATCACAGATCTCCATGTCTTTGGAGTCAGTTCCTGGAAGATTTTTGTGATCCTTTGATGGTGTCACATTTCCTTGATTTTTCATGTTTCTTGAATTTTTGTGTAGCTGTCTTTGCCTTTGTAGTAATAGTCACCTCCTTCATAATTTACTATCTGCTTTTAAAAAAGAAGTACCTTCTGTCAGCCCTGCTACAGATTCTGAGGCTTTCTCAGATCTTCTATGGATACGCCTGTTCCAAACTTCTTGCTTCCCATTGTGGCAGAATTCTTAACTTTGTATGCCTTCTCCCAGTCCTACAACACACCAGACCAGGTGCTGACAACCTTCCTTTTGCTTTTGCTTGTCGTCTCTCCCTGGCCTGCAAGTTGGGCCAGCTTTCTGCAAGTGCTCACTGGCCATCTGCCAAAGCTCACTCTCTTCACCATCAGGAACATGGACAGAGCCAGCCACAGGGTGGGGTGTTTGTGGGTGAGACACAGGGAATACTGGGGATGCCCTTGGGCCAGTTGGGGGAATTCGTGGCAAGGTGTTCCCAGCAGCTCATCACTGAGCTTCTTCATGGAGTCTGCAAAGTAATTAGTAGGATCCACACCCCTTTAATTTCCTCGAGATTCTTATCTGCCACTCCCTCAGCCTCTTCCTGTTCATGCAGCTCAAATGAGCCTCTTTTGCAATGTCCCACACAGCTGAGGAACGTGTGAACTCACTCACATCTTCTCACCTTCCCCTGCAGAAGAAATCTCCGCGGAGAAGATCTCTCTTGACCCTCAGATGTGTCATCTTGTGGGAGGATTTTCATAGGTAAGGTCAAACTCTTCCTCTTACTCTGTTCAATGTGTCCAAACTTGTATTTTTTTGCTCCAGTGGTGTGTTGGAATTCCTCCCCTGGAAACCTAGATTTTCACAACAGTTCTCTCACCCATGAGTGATTGTGTAAGGCAATGTTCTTCATAGGCTCCTGGACCATGGCTGAGAGGGACTGGAGCCAGTTCACAGGCTACCACATGGTCCATAGTTGGGAGGTCTGTATACCTATTATCCAACATGTGAGTGGACAAGACTCCTCCTGGGTCCCTTGGTGTATAATGCTGATTTCCACAGCTTCCACAAAGGTACCTGTGTCCATGGATGGTTGTCAAATTGCTGTTGATGAAAGGGGGATACAACTAGGCATATTTTCTTTATCCATGTTGCTGACATCACTTCTCTGAATAATTTTTATTAGGGATGTTGAGGAAAGAGAGCTAAGAGGCACATGCAATAGAGAGGAAAGGAAATGGGAATAATAGCATGGTCGTTGTCTCAGAGATCTTAAACTTGTGTCAGGACCTTGGGGAACAGAGTTGCAGGACAATGCAGGAGAAAAGGACATTTTTTATGAGGTGTTATTTTATGGGCAAAAGCAAAGTGACAAGAGGTAAAGTGACAAAATGTGAGGCAGCCCAGGAAAGTATCCCTTCTGTTTCTTTAAGTAAAGTTCCTTAGACTCACTGAGGCTTCAGAAAAACTGGTACCACTTTAGCATCTTATTTGTGGCTTTTGAACATTGTAATATTGCACCTTTACCACAAATGTCATCCTTATGTCAGTGGGGCTTAGAAGCAAGGGAAGAACCAAGGGGCTCTCAATTGGCTTCTAAGGCAAGCAACATCAGCCAGGAAGGCCAGAACTCAAAGTTATAACCAACAACTCTCTGTGTTCCCCGAGAGTTCCCAGAAGTAGCATGAAGATTTTGTGTGAAAATAAGAAATGAATGTATTTCATGAGCAAGTTGAAGAGATAATCAGTGAAAAGTGGATTGTACTACTAAATTATCAATGCACTGGTGCACTTGTGCACCATTTTCACAATGGTTCAGTTCAAAAGATGAGTAATCCTTAAACTGATTATAATGCAAATTTAAGATTCCAAGCTAATTTTCCAAAAGGGTTTTTATTATTTTTTATTCATCAAATTATTCTAATCTTCTTATATCTAATGTCAAATATACCATAAGAATATATCTGAATGTGGCAAACCTGGTCCAGTTATAAGAATTAGTCTATGCTTTTGTTGAGAAATTAAACTTAGTATTGATTAAATAAAGTACTTATTTCTCTATAAATATGAGATCTGTTATTGACCTAAAAATTTCATATCCTATATTTTCAAGTTTTCAAAGTTATTGGGGAAGTTTATAATTATAATATTCTTGGAGAAAATATTTGTGAATATATATGTATGTATGTATGTATATATATATGTATATATATATGCAATTTTTTTACGTAGATAAGACTTCTAACTATTAATATGCTAATTGCGTCTTTGAGAAAACTTCAGTGCCTTGCATACTTATGTGTACTAGTTTCTGTAACACTGCTTTGTTTTCTGTTTTGTTTCAAGTAAAACCTTTTTTTTTCTTTTTTTGCACATTTTATACAGATAATACATATATATATTATATTTATTTATATATGTAAATAAATATGTATATTATACATTATATATATAAAACCTCCTTCTTTCTGCATTATGTAATTCAAGTTGTCCATACATTATATTCTCTTGGAACTCCTTACACGAAGAATTTAACCTATCAAAGGGTAAGTTAATCATCTTCTGCTACCAACAGTCACCCATTCCTAATTTTAAAAGCTTTGCCTTTGTCCTAGTCCCCCAGGGTAAATTTCTTATAATCATTTTCGCTTTTACTTTCTATTTTCCTCATTAGATCTAATCCATTACTAAGCTTTGACACTTCTTTTTTGGTCTATTATGTTTCTTGAGCCTCCCTTTCCAACTTAACAGCCAACACTTTATTCCAGGAATCCAAGGTCTCTCATCTGCATGACGGTGCTAGAGACCCAGTCACTTCCTTACCCCTAGGGTTTCTCCAGTGCACTTGATTCCCTTACAATCT
Source organism: Hyperoodon ampullatus (assembly GCF_949752795.1). Taxonomy (NCBI): domain Eukaryota; kingdom Metazoa; phylum Chordata; class Mammalia; order Artiodactyla; family Ziphiidae; genus Hyperoodon; species Hyperoodon ampullatus. The sequence continues at coordinate 19,261,908 of NC_136930.1, forward strand.
CTGGAATAAATTTCCTCCAGTGCTCTACTTTTTTTTTTCATCAAGTAATTTTCTTTCCTTTCATTATTTTAAATCTAGCTATTTTATTTTTGCTTTCAGAGGTCCATTGTCAGTTGTATTTCCTACCTTACCATCCTTGCTCTTTACAATCTCTGCTCTTGTCAGGTGAAACATGTATTCCTTCCCTACACTTGCCCATTTTACCTCCCAGCCATCAAGTCAGATACGTCCTTTCCCACAGCTTTTCTGTATCTTAAACCCTGAATTCCTTGTCTTCAATATTTAGTAACAGGAAAGGTTAAGTAAAATATGATAGGTTCATAGAATAAAAGACTATGAAGTCCCTGAAAATATTTTACACTAGTTTTCAATTCATAAGCTGAGTGATAATAAATATTTTCAAGTGGGAGAAAATGGATTAAAATTCATTCTAATAGTGTTTTAAGTGAGTTTTTTGGGGAAGTAGACTTTGAGATAGACATTTGCTAACAGGAAGTCTTGTGAAGACTGTCATTGTGATCAACACATTTAGGGGACTAAGAGAAGCAGGACTGAGCTGAAGAAGCTGTTGATCTATAACATGGTTGGAACAAGGGATTCAACCAATTTCATAAGGATCTTTTCATTTGATTGTGATTCTCAGAGAACCACTCAGCTGAGAGCCAACAGCTCCAACACTCACACTCCCAGCAGCTGGGGAGTGAATGCCTCCAGGCTGAAGGGATATCTGGGAGACATAGCACAGCATCCACTCAGAGACGAAGATGGTACATTTATAAAATTACATAATCAGAGGAGCAAGAGGTGCAAAGAAAAACAGGAACATGTTTATTATCTCCAGTTAGTAGGGTTATATTATAGCTGACTTTTACATATTCCTATTTAAATTTTCTAATATTTTCTACATTGGCTGCAAAAGAGAAAGAATGAAGTTTTAGTTAGGTAAAATTAATACATGTTACTAAAAATATCTCACCTTTGACATTTTTCCATGATTTTCTTAATTTTTACTAAGAAAACTGGTTACTCTGTCCTCTTTAAGCATTTTCTTTTGGTCAAATTTTATCACTTTTTTGTTTAAAACTACAACCTCTGGGGGCTCTTTCTCTCTCTTTCTCTCTCTCTCCAAGTAGATATTAAACTTCTCAAGAATAGGTGTCATGTCTCCATGGCTTCTCTGGTTTCTCTTTTTTAGTATGATTTATATATATATATATATATATATATGTTATATACTTAAAGCTGCTAATATGGGGTTCTGTGTAGAGTACATGACTATGTTGTTGAGCAATTGGAGGAAAGGAAATTCAGAGCTAGATTAGGGCTAATTTTAGCAAACAGACACAAGTTACCAGCAGATCCTGGCTCAGAAGCAACATTCTGCTTACAGTTGCGGTTTTTAGGCATTACATATGTAACCCCCTCACTCTGTGGTGCAAAGTAGTAGCTAAAAGAAATTCATAAGCCTACAACTAAGAGTGACTTTGGTTGTTCTTGGGATTGGCCTATTAATGTTAACATAGAAAATTTATCTCTTATATTGAGACTTCAGCTTGGCCTATTGTATATTTGCCTCAAACATAGAATGATAAACCCCATAAAGTAGCGTAAAAAAAAAAAAAAAAGCTTTTAAAAAGCTGAAAGGGGCCCTGGTATTTTATAAGTTCTGTGGGCCATAGACTTTTGAGTCATTTTTAGAATAGTGGTTTTTCATCAAGTAACAATTCGTGTAAGGAATTATTGAGAACACTTTTAAAATAAGCAAGATATCTGAAACTCTGATAGCTTTTTTGTTAACTTGACATAAAGGAGAAAAAGAAGGTAGAAATATCTATTTTTGATATCTGTCAAACTCAAGCAAACTTGAGTCAGAATAAAATAAATCTAGCTGATAGAGTCATTTAAGATATTACTTAAAAATAGCTTCAAGCCCCAAGGTTATACTGAGCTTGAAGTTATTTAGTCCAAATAAATAAAATTTACCCTCCTAACAGAGGACAGTTACAAAGTAATATTTATCACTGATGGTTCACTAAAATTCAGTAGTTACTTGGTAGTATTCTAGTAGTAGTAGTAGTATTCTAACATATTGTATAATTTACTAACAGTTCTGATAATGTATAAAGAGTATTTTTAAATGAAAAAAGTAGGTTTCCTCATGGTTTTCTTTATCTTGCTTAATAAAAATCATGTAGTTTATCTCACATTAAGCTTCAGATGTATCCTATTTTAAAAGTATTCTCAGTAATTCCTTACACAAACTGTTACTTGATGAACAACTGCTATTCTAAAAATGATTGAAAAGTCTATGGCCCATGGAACATATAAAGCATCAGGGCCCCTTTCAGCTTTTTAAAAGTTTTATTTTACACTACTTTATGGGGTTTATCATTCTATGTTTGAGGCAAACATACAATAAGCTTAGCTGAAGTTCCAATATAAGAGATACCTTTTCTATGTTAACATTAACAGGCCAATCCCAAGAATAACTAAAGTCACTCTTAGTTGTAGGCTTATGAATTTCTAAAAATGTATCCTATTATCCACCTCCTTCTCCCAGTCTTCAAGTAACTCACTTTCTTTCACTGCTTGAATTACTATTTTATAAATATGTTGTCTCTATTAATACACAGCTAATCATCCTATAAAACTTGATGTTATCTTAGATTCTGCTTCCTCATTCAGTTGACAAAGTCTGTAATTCTACATCTTCCCTGGCCTCAGGGATCACTCTTGAATTTTGCTCCTTTTCATCCTTTCTTTTCCATTGCCTTAGTCTAGGTCTTCATCATGCAACGAGATTTAAAAATCCTTCCTTACATCAGTCTCCAGTTTGTCCTTAGTTTCAGCACTAGTTGACCTCACTCTCCATAAACCTGATTATTTAAAACTTTTGTTGCTTTCTTATTGCCTGAAGAATAAAACTTAAATTATCTCAGAAAAAGAAATGTAAGCCTTCACTATCTGGTTTCCCCTTTCTTCCAGACTTGCCTCCTATTACTTTTCCTCCAGCATTCTCTAACATTCTTTGATCAAGAAGGTAGATCTGGGAAGGAGGCTCATGAGGTATGTAGAAAGATAAAGGCACCAGTTTAGTCAGCCAGAAAATAAAGAACCTTCTGGCCATATATGTGATGACAGATGTTGGACCACATCACCTTCCCTTCCCCAATTAAATTACATTCCCAGTGTTCTAAACTTCTTATAATTTTTCATACTACTGGCACTTTTGAACTTTTTATATTGAAACTTTTAGTTCAGGTGTTTTCAACCATTTTTTAATTTGATCGATGTCTACTTGTTCTTTGAGATACACTTAAATTGTCACCTCTTCAGTGAAATTTCTTCAATACTTTTAGAAAGTCTTTGTTTTTGTTTTTGTTCTTATGGTTGTGAACTCATGTCTATGAGTTATGTTTCTAGCACTTATAAAGCTATATTAATATCTGTCTCTTGGCTGAATAGTGGGTTGATCTCCACACCTATAGTGCCTTGTTCAGGGATAGGAGCTCAATAAAGTTTTGCTAATTAACTGAATGAATTAATACAACAATTTTCCAAAGCTCTAGGAAGCTATGGGAGATATGCATGATGGGGTCCATTTTAAACAATGAGGAAACTTCACCTCTTATGACTATGTTAATTTCAAGATATTACAGAAATAGTTCAAGCAAAAGATAATGAGAGTACCTAATGAGAATTGTAACTATGGTGGAGATAAAATGAATGATAATGTTGAGATATAATCAAAATATCCAGGTGACATGATAAGAGGGATAATAGGAGAAAAGAGGGAATGATAACTTTATTCCTGAGATAGTTTTTAAGTGTATAAATATTTTAGATTTTGTATTTATTATTTGCATCTAGGTGTTCTTTTATACCTAGTGAACAAAGCATTGAAGTTTTTTTTTTCAATAATTTATAAGTTAGCTGAAAACAATTGTGGCATGTTTCAGAATATTGATAAGTAGAGGATTCTTTCAGCGTGATCAAGTAATCTAAGGAAAAAGGCAAAAGTAGTCACATGCAAAAAACAAATTTTCAAAATCAACAGTGGCAAGAAATGAAAAAGTGACTAAGTATTAGAGGACCTGGGGGTCCTAGTTTCAGATCAAATTTCTGTCACTATGATTTTGGGAAATTGAGTTAAATCTTCCAGTTACAATTACCAGCTTAGTAAAGCATTGGCTTCTGTGATTTTTTATAACTCTAGAAGACTATCTAAATTTTACTCTTTAACTATCAACCTTCAAATAAAGAAATATATTGATTTTCATTTGGAACAAGACTTAAAGAAAACATCTGACTATCAGTGGCATATTTTTTATAATTATAACAATTTTTGTATTTTGCTATTCAAAGAAATTTATTTTTTGCCAAATAAGAAAAGGAGAGTCAAGTATCTCCCACTTAGTTTCTCTTGGACAACATTCCTACAGTTTGTCTGAGTTGAAGGATATGTGGTTGGTTTTCAAACCGGTCTAATAACCCTACCTAAATCTTCCCTTTATTTAAGCCTTTTTTTTTTTTTTTTTTTTTTTTCGGTATGCAGGCCTCTCACTGTTGTGGTCTCTCCCGTTGCGCAGCACAGGCTCTGGACGCACAGGCTCAGCAGCCACGGCTCACGGGCCCAGCCGCTCCACGGCATGTGGGACCTTCCCGGACCGGGGCATGAACCCGTGTCCCCTGCATTGGCAGGCAGACTCTCAACCACTGCGCCACCAGGGAAGCCCCTATTTAAGCCTTTTTAACTAGTCCTATGCTGCTACTAGAGTTCATCTAAAAGTCTATGCTTGAAAATTTCTCAGTTAAATATATTATACATGGATATGCTTTTAAAGCTACTCGAATTTGCAAATATAAATTACTAAACATTTAATCATTTATTCACCCATTCACTCAATACATTTTGTGCACTAATGTTAAAGGGTACTGTAAATATTGCAATGGAGAAGACAGATATAGTATCCAAAGTAGGCAAATTGCTATAATCAACAACCCTAAAATTTTAGTGACTTAATGCATTAGAAGCTGTTTTGACCCATACTGCAGTCCAAAGGAGTTTTTGGATTTAGAAGTTTTGGATCTCTGTTGATGCAGAGATCATGGCTCTTGCCTGCTGGTGGTTTCTCAATGTCTGTCACTAGATTGTTCAAACAGTCTGGTTGATGAAGAGAGATTATCGAGGGCCTCGGGATGGTTTAAAAGCTAGGCATGAAAGCATTGCGGAAAACTTCCGTCTACATTCCATTGGCTGCCACTAACCATATGGCCGCATCTAGCTTCCAGGGAGGCAGGAAATACAGTCGATGTGTCCAAGAAGAAAAAAAAAATAGAACTTGTGGATGTATACCATTATCTGTGCCAAACAAACAAGATTCTCCTTCTCATGGAGCTGGTATACTATTGGGAATAACAGCAGCAATCAATTAAACAAATTATGAAGAAGCTAATTTCAGATAGTGACAAATGTTCTGAAGATAATTTAAGCTATATGATATTAAAAAGAATGGAGATGGTGGAAGCTAATGTAGATTGGGTGGTCAAGGAAGTTTTCACAGGGTGAAAATATCTGAGCTGAGCCAAGTTCTAAATTATAAAAAGAAAAAAAAATGTGAGAGCTACTGTGACAAGATATGGGTATAGACTGCTCCAGGGACAGACAGTAGCAAGTATTATGACTCTAAGTAAAAACTGGTTTGTGTTTTCAAACAATGCAAAGGAGACTTGTGGGACTGTAGTAGAGCTATATGGAATCAAAAAGCTAAGTAAGAGCTGGCTCATTAAAGTCTTTTAGGTGATGGTGAGAAGTTTTCATTTGTTCAGAATGCAGTGAGCAACTATTGGAGTTTGACTGAATTAGTATAATAACTGAATGTGACTGGGAAGGTATGTTTACTGACATAAATATTTTTATGGGTTATTTAACATATCATCATTGAAGGCAAAAATTGGAAAAAAACTCTTTCATGATTATACCCTCACTATACTGTTTATACTTGTCAGAATATTTATAAAAGTGTCTAGAGTGTCATACATAAAGAGATCAGGTCTGGATTGCTTAAAGTCATGGCATGGCAGAGATTCAATATAGAGAAAATAAAGGGCCTACAATGAAATCCTGGAGCCCACTAAGACATACAGTTTAAATAAGGAGGACAGTAGCTGAGGAGTTGAAAAAGAGCAGTTTGATTACAGGAGGAAAACAAGGAAAGTGATTGTCTTAAAATCCTAGAGAATGTTTAAAAAAAGGGGTTGGTAAATTATGTTGAAAGTTACTAAGAATTGGAGCAAGCTGAGAACAGAAAAATAAGTATTAGATTTTGCAGCATACAAGGTCCTTGTATGACTTTGATGAGACCTATTTCATTGAAAAAGTGAACACTGACACTTTATTGGACAGGTTGAGGAAAGAAAATGGTATAAGCCTTGGAGAAGAAGGAATATAGATACTTTGAAAATTTTTTGTGTGAATGAGAGTCAAAATATGGGATATGAGACAAAAGTGGAATCTTTAGGATGGAAGATACTAGAGTATGTTTGCATGCTAATAGACAAAATGTAGAAAAAAAAAGAACTTTATTAACTCGAGATAAATTTTGATTGCAAGTGCAAAGTATCCAGACTGAGATCCAGACCCAAGGCAAGGATTTGACTTTAGACAAGAGTAGGTGCACTTAACTCATTGTAACTGAAGCAAATTGGTTAGAAAGTAGATATGTTTGATGGGAAGAAGATGAAGGTATTTTCAAAGCAAATATCAGCTACGAGTTTGTGTGGCCCTCTGTCTGGGTGTGTATGCTCATATATATATGGTGATGGTATTATGAGTTATAGGTGAGCCATTGGAAGGTTGGGAAGCATTTTGAAAGATTGAATAGAAAAGCTGGTATGAAATAGTCATTTTTATTCAAGCAAGTATTAATATATTCAGTACGAGTGATAAGATGGTCCGTTTCGATTGCATGCTTATTTGAGATTTATGGTCATGGATTAAGGCTACTCAGCATTTGAAGATTTTTTTTTCCTTTACCTAGTTAGCAGCCTTATGACAGGCATGGAGTAAGTGAATATTTGGGTTTAGCTTTTATCTAGGGTTATGGTCTTGTCAGGAAATTACAAGGAAGGAGAGGAATGTTAGAAAATTGAGGTCAATGGCAAAGGAGTGATTTCAAAAATGGCAGAAAAAAAGGTTTCTTTTGAATCAACTCTTTAGACGATTTTTTAAATCTCCATTTCAAAATGCTAGTATAAATTTATACAGAAACCACTTTATTTAAGATTACTATTGTTGTTGTTGTTTTAGTATTATTCAGCCTAAGATGTTTATATTATCACTTAATTTATGTTGTTCAGTTAATCTCCAAGTTATTTTGAGGGACAATTTAAAGACAAGGAAATAAAAATACATGATAGTTGTTATGCATATACTTAGGATGTAGGAAAATTTAACTTCAAGGAAGAAAATCTAAGCAACGTCTCATTTCCTCAGAAATGATGAAAATAGTTTCTCTTGTAAAATTCCTTTGGATAATTTGACTGTTCTGAGACATAGAAGTATGGTGAGCAAAGAACATATTCATAGTCCTTTGGGCAGCTTGGCTGCTTTTCTTGTTCCTAGCTTTGTGACACTGTTTCATTCAAGGCTAGCCACAATAGAACAGTCAACAAAAATTAGTGGGATATCAGGTATTATTTTTAAACTTGGATATTTTCTAATGAGTTGATTTATGTTTTTTAAATTATGAACTGTTTCTATGAATATGTATGAAAAATAGTAGGAACAAGGGATAAGTAATTTCTATGTAGTAGATATTTTATAACCCGATTTAATCACCAAAATAATTCTACAAGACAAATATCATTACCCCAATTTTAGACAATAAGAAACAAGATTAAGAAAATTTATATAATTTGCTCAAAGGCACAAATTCAGTGAGTGACTGAACCTGGATTTGAGCACAGATCTGCCAGTCTACCAGATCTGTGTGCTTTTTGGGTCAGAAACTTGCCTCCAGGTTTCTAACTGAATGTCTGTATCAGTTTAATTTGTGCAACCGTGTAATATTTAAACTAATGGATGTAATGAAAAATGGCACATAAACAAATAATCTAGCTGTTTGATAATATTTAAAGCATACAGAAAACAATTCAAATTTCTTCCTACACAATAAAAGCTTTCAAGATTAGTGGTATATGGGTTTAGTATTTACTAGGATTTGAAAGGATTTTTGATAATATAAATTGATCTTAATTATCTATATTTTGTCCAATATTAAATAAAAGGATATATGCTGCTGACTATGGAAACCAAGACTATGCTGTCTCTATTTTCACAGCTCACTCAAATGAAACCAGGTAATTCCATCTTTTTAATTCCCTTTGACCCAGTTCACAGTCACCCCTAAATGGATTCCAGAAATGCCAGTTCTGCAGCTTGCAGAGTTTTCTTAAAGCAAGCCTAATGGATCAAAGTGTGTCATTCTATCTGGCATCAATTTATTCTTCATGCAATAAATTCACATTTTGTGTTAGGCTTAACACAGTGCTTGGGAAAGATAAAGCCAAGAGTCTTGACCACAAAGACATACATATATCAATATCTATCTATCTATCTATATATATATATAATATATGATGTACATATAGATATGGATATAGATATGCAGACATACATATACAAACATATAAACATGTATATATGTAAATATATAATATATATAATTATGAATTATATATATAATTTTTTTAACAATGTAGGGTACCAAATTATAACCATAGAATTGCTATGGATTGCAATATATTTACCCATGAAAATTCAGAAGAGAGTGAGATGAATGTGGTCCAGAGTATTAGTAACACAACTAGCAGTTAACATTCTCTTGGTATTACTAAGCTCTTTACATAAATTATCTCATTTAATTCTTCTTTTAGTCATTAATTGATGGATAACAAATTATGCCCCAAACTAGCAGCTTAAAACTACAAATGTTTATTATCTCACAGTTTCTGTGGGTCAGGAGTCTAGGTACAGCTTATCTGGGTCCTCTGCTTCCAGGTATCTCATCAGGTTGTAGTCAGGCTGTTACTGGGTCAGTGCTGCAATAAGTTCAAGGCTCACTGGGGGCTGAAGAACACACTTCTAACCTTACTTGGTTGTTGGCAGGCCTCAGAAGATCTGCTTCCAAGTTCGCTCAGATGGGCCTCTCCACAGAACTACCTTGTGACATGGCAGCTGGCTTTCTCCAAGGTTAATAATCCAATGGAGAACTAGAGAGAGTACCCAAGGTGAAAGCCACACTCATCTGTAACTTAATCTCAGAGGTGACATCATTGCTTCTGCCATATTTTGTACATTAGAAGCAAGTCGAGAAGTTCAGCCCATAATCAAAGAGCTGGCATTACACAAGGCTATGAAAACCAAAAATCCAAGGATCACTAGAGTCCATCTTAGAGACTGTCTACCACATTCCTAAAAAAAAGAAAATAAAACAGCCTTATGTGGTAAGTGCTCTTTTATATAGGTAAGGCAACTGAGACACAGGTTGTTTAAATACCTTCCTCAATTTTATGTAGCTGAAAAAATGAGAAAGCTAGGATTCAAACTTGAAAGTATTATTGCAGAGTCTAAAAAGATTTCCAGAAGTTAAAATTTAAAGAAAAAAATACTTTATTCTGGGAAAGAAATAAAATATAGGCACAAAACAGAAATACAAGTATGAAATTATATATGATATTAATAATGCAGAGAAATTGATTTAGAAGTTGGTAGGGAATCTAGTTGGAAAAATTGGTTGATGTTAGTGAGCTTTTAATATATGGCTAAGGAGTTTAGACTTATGGACAAGTGAAAACTCATCAATTTATTTTAAATTTTATTTGATTGTGGTAAGAACACTTAGTCATCAATTTTTTTAAAACAAAGAAATCACATATTCAAAGACTGGAAATTTGTAGGACAGTCTGGAGTGGTGTGAAACAAAAGATAAAGAGACCTGTATCAAGAGGAATATATGCTGCCACGAGAGTCTGACCAAAGGCTGAGTCAGCGGAAGGAATAGGCAATTTCTACAAGTAAGAATTCCCAATTTACTGATGAGTTGGATGAGAAATTTAAAACTGTAAGGGACACAAATTACTCCAAGCTTTTGAGAGAGGAATATTGTAAAAGAAGAAGTGCAATGAAAACTTCAAAGGGCAGGATTTTTATGTAATTTTTTTCACTTTTGCCCTCTGGAGCCTAGAATAGGTCATCATAAATCCCCTTTGAATAAATAAATAACAGACGTTGCAATTTATTTGACAAAGATTCACTAAGATTAGTGCAAACAAAAAAATAAATAAATAAATATAAGGGAGGGTTAAGATTATAAGGTCTCATGCCATTAAAACACAGCCAGGGCTTCCCTGGTGGCACAGTGGTTGAGAGTCTGCCTGCCGATGCAGGGGACACGGGTTCGTGCCCCAGTCCAGGAAGATCCCACATGCCACGGAGCGGCTGAGCCTGTGCATCCGGAGCCTGTGCTCCGCAACGGGAGAGGCCACAACAGTGAGAGGTCCACGTACAGAAAATAATAATAATAATAATAATAATAATAATAATAATAATAATAATAATAATAACACTGCCAGGTTTCATGAGAACTAGAGAACGTCAAGACCTAGGACTATTGTGCTCACTTGGATGTGATTTTATGCTAAATTAATCTATCTCTCTGTCTGTCTCTCTTTCTCTCTTTCTCTTCATTACTTTCCACCTTTGGGTATCTTAACCTGTTTTTATAAACACGTCTGCACTATTCTCTGCTGTGTATTGACAGGCTGTGCATATGCTTTTCTATAATTTTAACTTGTATTTAGCTTTGTCTTGCACTGGTGAAGACCCTGACTTAGATTTTATAGAGCAGAAGGGCTACTCTCAAGTGCTGATAAACTTTTCCTGTGTTAGTTCAAATGAGGGAGGAGTCAGGGGAAGGAGAGGATTTTAAGATTCCTCTCTGGCTCAGGCTTGGGTCACATGTCTCCCTTGGTCTAATTAACATTGGAAGTAGGTAGGTGGGTAGGAAGTTATGAGGCTTATTTCTTTCAAAGTTGGCTGGAGGAGACATATTCTCTGAATAGATGACCTAAGTGAAGTAGGCAATTTAAAATTTTATGGTCCTGTGCAATACAACGCACATTATTTCTAATCCTTGACAATGGCCCATAGTGAGTTCTAAATATCAGAAAAGGAAACTGAGGCTTTGGAAGATTTAGGTAAAATACTGTTACATAGCTCATTAGTAGTTTTCGACAAGATTCCAAATCCACTGCTTTCTGACCCTATAACTACTATTTTGCTCTTTATACTTCTCATTGCAACATACCACTAAGAGAAATAAGGCAGTTAAAATCAGAATGACTACTTGTTTAATCGCGAGTCATGCAGGCCAAACTGTAATGGGCCAGGTGTTAGTGACTGCAGGCAACTAATATCCCTGACTCTTATCATAGCTCAGACACTGTATCAACCTCACCCTATGCCTGACATATAGTGAGGCTCCAGGATGGGTGAGGTCTGTCTTAACACTTTTCTTGCTATTGAACATCTTGGATGTTTAATGGTTTATTTTTAGCCTTTGCCAACAGAGCTGTTCTTCAAAATGCCATATTCCTTACAGTAGAGATCACAGTTATCAAACATTGGCTGCAGAATTTTGGCAGAAAGGTGAAAGAAATTGTAGAGTTACATAATATCAGACCAAATATAGATTGAGATGGTTAGTTATTTAGTTGCTTTGTTCTAGGGAGTAACTTGTTCCTTTACAAATAAGAGTTTGTGAAAAGTGAATGATTATAAACAAGAGACAAACTAATGCAATGAGGCAAATAAGAAGGGAAGAGGGTATGGGAATAAAATCGTTGCGAGGAAATAGGTAAAGACATGTATCTCTTCTTAAGTGACAAAAGGGAAAAGATATGGTTGGATGAGAAAAATCTCACCAGGTACTATATTCTAAATAAAGCAGGAAATGATGTGCTTTGCTATGAATTAGGCATAAAAGAATTTATACTTAAGGAATGTAGAGAAAGTTTGAATAGAATATATCCATGAGATTCTCTCAGATAGATTTTTTAATGGAATTATGTTGACATGGCTACTCCAACAATATTAATTTACACATTCATAATATTAGGTAAGAGCAATCTAGAGCAGGAAATAATGTTCAATTACCTTTGTAAAATTCATAGATTCTACTACAGTTCAATTCAGATAGTAGCTGTTTAATAAAATTTTGAAGAATAAATCAATTAAAAAATGAACAATACGTATGGTCTATATTTCATTTAAGATGTGGTATATTTGGAAAGTATGAATATTATGCACCTATTTAAGGAATTAATTGAAAGTTTTTAATTTGTATGCTAGTTATCATATGAAGTATTTATAACAGCAATTTATATAATAAAAACTGTTTAAGTTTTGTTAGTGATATCCTAAAGAGAGAAGAATGACTGCACTAGGAAGTATTATTGTTGAGAAAATTTCTCAAATTCAAATTCATTTTTATAAAATTCCATTTTTATAAAAGGGAGAAATTATTGATAAACACATCTAAATTTGCAGATTGGTTATTTTCAGAGGTTATTTGGGGTCATAATTGTAAATCTCATTCCCGTGCTTGAAGGAGGTCTCTTTCATTATTATGGTGCCGAGGTCCATGTCCCTGAAGCTAATTGCAAGGTAGAGCTGCAGAGTTCTAATTGTTTGCCATCAAAATAGCTGTGTAAGCTTGATTAACAGTGTTCAGCAACATTCATAATAGTCCAAGCCTGGCCCTGCATAAAATAGAAACTGGGAAAAAAATCAATAAGATTTAATAAGATCAGGAACAATCACTTACAATAGTACATCAATCACACAAAGTAATAGGTGCAGGATTTGATAGGGTCCTGAACTGCCTGAGAGATTCATAACCAGTACTCGTTAATGATTTGTTCATTTGCATTTTATCAATCCAGCTACAGCTGACAAGCAGAAGGAGCAGGAAAGAAATATGTTGACTTAAACTCATCAGCTTTGCAATTAAAAAAAAAACACATAATAGCAAATGTCTTGTCACATAGAAATCTGATATTATTACAAAGATGTGTGCAATTGTTGACTCCTCAGTCTGGGCTGGTAGTTAGACTTGCAGAATAGCTGGCATGACTGTGCCTCTGTGGTCACCAGGAAGTCTCAAAGGTTAGAATGTACCATGTGAATATGAATCTCCTCTCCACCTCTCATAGACCTTGATTACATATTTGATGCAAAACGTGAATATTTCCTTGTTTTGATCTCTTTGAAATAAATGAAGCTCCTGGCTTTGCCTTAGGCAAACCTATCCAATGTTAAAAACAATCATAATGAGAAGACTTTCTGGTGATTATTGCTTAATATTAGATCTTATTTCAGTTGATGTTATGACTATATAAAGTAATCATGCTGTATTTACCATCTATATTAAAACACATTTTGGGAAGAAAGGTAAATGGGTAAGATAAAATTGTGTAAACAAATTTTTGATTTTAAATAAACTATATTATTGAAATATAATATGTGAAAAATAATCACCCTATAAACATCAGAAGCATAATGAAAAGTCTGATCTATTTCCAAGAAATTCACGTGGATTCCTGCTTGGAGAGTTTCACAGGGGTTTTCTAGGAAGACAATTCTGTGAGTGGTGGGATGCAGAGCACGTTGTCAGAAACCAGCAGTGGTACCATCCAAAATGTGGGTTAATTAGTCTCTGTCCAAAACTATGGTAAATAATGTGCTCCTTCAGAGAAAAACGTTGTGATTCAGGTCTTTGTGGATGTTTTTTGTAGAGGATCCTTTCTTTCAACCAAATACAAGTAAAATCCCATTATAATAGAATCCATGGGGCCTCTAAATTGTTTTGTTGTGGTAGAATTTGGTTAAAATTAATAAATACATGTATCACATTCCCAGTATGTAGTACATATTAGGGAGGTAGACTTGATGCCCAGTCTCTTTTCCCTTGAATTAACACAAGAAAAAAAGTGCTTTGAATAGGAAGGGGGCGGGGACTAGGAGCAAAACATGCTGCTCTCATACCTTTTAGGTTTTCTCTAAATCCTGGATGACTTTCAAAATGGTTTTAGCCTTAAGATAAAATACTTACTTTTTCTTTCATTTTTAAAGATAGGATTCATTAGGCTGACCAAAATTTTGACATCTAAAAGACTGAAGAAAATAAAAAATAATTATTGTTTGCCATACTGACAAAAATAACTGTAAAGAGGTCAATCTTATGCAGCTTAATTTGCTCTCCCTACAAAGCAAACTACGCAGAAGCAAGTGCTTCAATTATACAGGTGGACTCTTCTAAGGCCATTAAACAGAAAGCATTAGTAAATTTACCACGAATCAATTCATAGGATGCCAAGTTGCCTAAAAGAAAATTGATAAATGTCCAATTAAGTGAAAGACCAATTCACACTAATATTTGGCATTCAATGATTTGTTTTTGGTGAATTGGTTGGCTTCAAATATACAGCTGTCAGTTGTATGGGAATCATCATTATCAGTTCTGCTGGAATATGGAGTTTTAATTATTCTGAATATTCTTAACTTTCATTTATTGAAGAATCATTTTTGGCTCTGACATTGTAACAGGCCTTGGAGATGGAGATACGAATAAAAAGTGTATTTCAAATGTTCACATTCTAATAGAAACAACATATATGGTATAACTATGCCTTTAAAACATTAATACTCTACTCTCTGGGTTCAGAAGAAGGCTTGATTAACTGTGGGTAGGTATCATCTCAAAACCATGGTACTCTTGATGGTGAAAACTGAGCTATTAATACTTACATTGAAACATCAGACTATAACAAGGGCTGCTTCAAACAAACCAGAATATATCTTCACTTTAGCTGTAAGAGAAGAGGGTAAAATATGGGTTGTTGAGGAAAATTATTAAGAAACTGGTGCCATTTGAATTGAGATGTTAGAAACAAGTAGAATTTCCCCATTCTGGGTGAAGAAAATCCATTTCAAACACAAATAAACATGAGCAATGGTACAGCAAGGAAGTGCCTGTGTGTCTAGTGAAGGACGAAAGACAGCAAAGTGGAGATTTATTATTATGGGAGACCATACATTTGGATTTTTTTCCTGTAAGATAGGGGGATTATTTGAAAGTGTTTGAGAAGGAATTAGCAAAAAGAAGTAAAACATACAGTATTGTTTAAGTGGTTACTATTTCGTGCTCTAGAAACAAAGATACCTAGATTTGCATGCCAGCTCGTGCACATGGGTATCTGCTGGACTTTGCTTCATATCTATAAGCTTCATTTCCTTCATCCCATATGATGTATATAAATCACCTACCTCAGTGGCACACAGTAAGCGCTCTGCTCATTAGTTGTTACTATGAATAGAAAAATGTGTCCTCGTATAATAGAAAGAACTTATTTCAAATCCTATGCATTCAAATATGATAAAATTATCTAATTTATCTGAAGCTTAAAACTGATATTTTAATGAGAATATATACTTACACAACTCTTAAAACTGTAATATGCTCTTCAAATAATATGGTTTGTATAAGATCTCTATTTCATAAAGACGAAGTATACATGCTAGTAGCAGCCTTGAGAATGGATTAGGCAGGAGACAGAGTGAGACTGAAGCTAGGGAAGTTATTTAATAAACTGTTGCAGACAGTTACTTTGATGGGCTTAATGAATCTAGAACCTCCTGGAATTAACACCTTTGTGTGTTCTTCTCTCCCACTGATTCCAAACTTGACCATGCAACTAAATGTGATTAGCTTTGGACACTGGGACATTAGAAGCATAATGAAATTGGAAGCTCAGTAAGACCTTGCACATTAGCACCTGCCTTCTTGGAGTACTTCTTTTTGGAACCCAATTGCCAGGCCTTAAGGAAGCCATGGAAAACCCTTATGGAGAGAGAGAGAGAAAGATGCTCAGTCTGGCTCCAGTTGTTCTAACTATCCCAGCTGAGACACCAGATATGTGAGAGAAGAAGTCCTCATGGGCATCCAGCCCTAGAAGATAGAGTGGAGAACACTGGCAAGCTGTTCCAATCAAGCTCAGTCAATATTTCAGAATCATGAAAAATAAATACTTATTGTTTTAAGCCATTAGCTTTTAAGGTGGTTTCTTATATAGCAACAGATAACTGCAACAGAAACTGGTACCCAGAAGTTGGGTGCTTTCATAACAAAATAGTACACTACATGGCACATGCTTTGGGGTCAGGTGGCAGGTGAAGTCATGAGAGCATAAAGGAAATTGGTATTAGAGGCTGAAGTAAAGAGGATTCAAACTTTGTACTACAAAACAATTAGTGAGAATGTCACCTGCAGTAACATGAAAAAAGTATCAGTAGCTTTGATAAGATTTCTAGAAAAAATATGGGAAATGCCAACTGGATATATTTAGTTTCCTATCAAAATTAGAGGAAATATAAAGGAGTTATGACTTGCTCTGTTAAAAAAGAAAATTGTTTCCTATCCTTAGGGTTTCCTGGCAGAAGACTCTGAAAATTAGAAACTAAGTCAGATAAAGATCATATTTTGGGTGCTACTCGTAACACACAGCCTCATAGTAAACATTTAGCCTAGGGTGAAAGTGAAGGACACTTTTTGAAACCTCAGAAAGATTTAAAGCTGTGCCTCAGAAAGCTAGATGAAGAGCCTTCTTAGAATCTTAAAGGTGCTATCCACAGCACCCTAAATCACAATGTTTCAGGAGAATTGTATTGGGTGAACCACTACCAACTTGGATTAAAAGTGCTGACAGTTAAAAAAGAAAAAAAAAAAAAAACTATTCTATGAGAAGGAAGAAAGTTAAGAAGGCTACTCAGTTTCAAATATGAGCCATTTTTTTATGAAAAGAAAGAAAATTTTGAGGGTAGATCCAAGGGCCAAGATGACTGATCTGAAGCTGTGTAAGACCACTTTATGGGAGCAAAACTGGGCCCTAAGCAAAGAGCTTGTGAGGCAATAAACAGGGCTTGTTTTAAGTCACTAAGTTTTGTCTTAATGTTTTATGACAGCAATAAAAAACTCATATGCTCTGTTCTCCAGATTTTGTTATTTGCTACTGGCTTATTTTGGACACCATTTATGCATCGCTTCAGAACCTGTTGGACTTATCTGTGTTTTATTTCATCCATTAATGTAGTGACCAGTTCTGCAAAGACTCTGATAAACAGAATTATCTTGACATTCTGCAGATGCCATGCCGTCATATGGGTTCACAGTATTGATAATATTATTTCAATTGAACATGGTGAGTAAGGATCAGGAAAGAAGCTTGATGCCCTAGTAAACCACAAGGTATGTGCAAGAGGGTGGAATATTAAACCTTAAGAAAAAACTCCTGAACATTTTAGGAGTTTTAAGATATGAAGCATCCATCCTGGGAAATCATCTTCCTTTTTTTTTTTTTCCCTCAAATTATTTAGCAATTCACAACTATCATAAGGAGTTTCAGTGTTTGGTGGAATTCTGAGAATTTTGAATGCAATTTATACTGTCCTTGATACAGAAAGCAGTCAGTTTCAAATAGACCCTAGGGTAAGTGGCTGTCTTCCCTGCCACAGGGGCTATATGGTCAAGTCAATCCGATGGTGTTAGTAGTATCTCTGTTGCATAAGGATGCTATGTGGCAAGCCTCAATAGTAGAGCTGAAGTATAAACTTTGTTCCAGAGGAAGAATATAACCTTCTGTATTTAAGAATAAGTATTCTAAAAATATCTCCAGTAGCTCTGGCCACTGTAGCTTTTGCACTAATGGTTCTACATTACTTTTTCCAGAGATTGTTTTTGGCCAAATCTGAACTGACCCTGTGATGAACTTACATTATACCACCCTTCACTCACAAACATTAGGCTCCATATAGTAGGATAGTAGTCAGCTATAATAAAAGGCATGAGCAATCTGAATGGTGCCAGGGTGATTACTTCTTTCATACCACTTCTGATACTTTATCTCACCTGATTATTTCCAGCCACCTCTATGGAAACCAGTTCAGAACATCTTTATGTAACATCCAACTTGATATCACTTCACTTCAAGCCCATGATACACACCTTTAACTCCTTTCCTAAGAATTCTCTGTTTGATTTTATACTGTCAAATGGAAAGGAACCCATTCTATTCGTATGCATGTATTGTACAACATGGAAGTATGAGAGTTAATATTCATTAGTTAAACCATAAACAATAAAAGATGGCTGCTAGTAGAAAAATACAGATTTTGGTCTGAGGTGACCCAGCACTGGAGACTGCAGGCTCTTTAGTGGGGCTAATGGTGGACTCTGGGAGGGCTCATGCCAAGGAGTACTTCCCAGAATTTCTGCTGCCAGTGTCCTGGTCCCTACAGTGAACCACAGACACTCACCACCTCTTCAGGAGAACCTCCAACACTAGCAGCTCTGTGGCTGACAGTGTCTTGGTGCTCTGGCCAGGTGTCAGGCCTGATCTTATTAAGTGGGAGAATCAAGTTCAGGATACTGGACCACCAGAGACCTCCTGGCCCCATGTAATAGCACATGGCAAAAGCTCTCCCAGAGATCTCCATCTCAATGCTAAGACCCAGCTCCACTCAACTACCAGCAAGCTCCAGTGCTGGACACCCCATAACAAACAATTAGCAAGATAGGAACACAATGCCACCAATTAACAGAGATGCTGCCTAAAATCATAATAAGTTCACAGACACACCAAAACACACCACCGGACATGGACCTGCCCACCAGAAAGACAAGATCCAGCCTCATCCGCCAGAACACAGACACCAATCCCCTCCACCAAGAAGCTAACACAGCCTACTGAACGAACCTAACCCACTGGGGCAGACACCAAAAACAACAGGAACTATGAACCTGAAGCCTGTGAAAGGAGACCCCAAACACAGTAAGTTAAGCAAAATGAGAAGACAGAGAAATACACAGCAGATGAAGGAGCAAGGCAAAAACCCACAAGACCAAAAAGTGAAGAGGAAATAGGCAGTCTACCTGGAAAAGATTCAGAATAATGATAGTAAAGATGATCCAAAATATTGGAAATAGAATGGAGAACACACAAGAAAGGTTTAAAAAGGACATAGAAGAACTAAAGAGCAAAATAAACAGTGATGAACAACAAAATAAATAAAAATAATATTCTCTAGAAGGGCTCAATAGCAGAATAACTGAGGCAGAAGAATGGATAAGTGACCTGGAAGATGAAATAGTGGAAATAACTACTGCAGAGCAGAATAAAGAAAAAAGAATGAAAAGAAATGAGGACAGTCTCAGAGACATCTGGGAAAATATTAAACACACTAACATTCAAATTAGAGGGGTCCCAAAAGAAGAAGAGAAAAACAAAAGGTCTGAGAAAATACTGGAAGAGATTATAGATGAAAATTCCCTAATAGGGGAAAGAAAATAGTCAAGTCCAGGAAGCACAGAGAGTCCCCTAGAGGAAAAATCCAAGTAGAAACATGCCAAGACAGATTAATCAAACTATAAAAACTTAAATACAAAGAAAAAATATTAAAAGCAGCAAGGGAAAAGCAACAAAAAAAACATAAAAGAGAATCACCATAAGGTTAACAGCTGATCTTTCAGCAGAAACTCTGCAAGCCAGAAGGGTGTGGCAGAACATATTTAAAGTGATGAAAGGGAAAAACCTACAACCAAGGTTACACTACGTGGCAAGGATCTCATTCATATGTGATGGAGAAACTAAAACCACTACAGACAAGCAAAAGCTTAGACAATTCAGCATCACAAAACAAGCTTTTCTACCAATGATAAAGGAACTTCTCTAGGCAGTAAACACAAGAGAAGAAAAGGACGTACAACAACAAACCCAAAACAACTAAGAAAATGGTAATAGGCACATACATATTGATAATTACCTTAAACATAAGTGGATTAAAAGCTCCAACCAAAAGACATAGACTGGCTGAATGGATACAAAAACAAGACCCATATATATGCTGTCTATAAGAGACCCACTTCAGACTTAGGGAAACATGCAGTGTGGGATGGAAAAAGATATTCTATGCAAATGGAAATCAAAAGAAAGCAGGAGTAGCAATTCTCATATCACACAAAGACTATTATAAGAGACAAAGAAGGACCCTACATAATGATCAAGATATCAATCAAAGAAGAAGATATAACAGTTGTAAATATTTATGCACCTAACATAGGAGTACCTCAATACATAAGGCTAAGGCTGATGCTAACAGCCATAAAAGGAGAAATCAACAGTAACACAATCATAGTAGGGGACTTTAACACCCCACTTTCACCAATGGACAGATCATGAAAAATGAAAATAAATAAGGAAACACAAGCTTTAAATAATACATTAAACAAAATAGGCTTAATTGATATTTATAGAACATTCTATCCAAAAACAACAGAATACACTATCTTTTCAAGTGCTCATGGAACATTCTCCAAGATAGATCATATCCTGGGTCACAAATCAAACCTTTGTAAATTTAAGAACATTGAAATCATATCAAGTATCTTTTCCGAACACAATGCTATGACCCTAGATATCAATTACAGGAAAAAAAACTGTAAAAAATACAAAGAGATGGAAGTTAAACAATACACTACTAAATAACCAAGAGATCACTGGAGAAATCAAACAGGAAACCAAAAAAAAAAAACCTAGAAACAAAAGACAATGAATACACGATGACCTAAAACCTATGGAAGCAACAAAATCAGTTCTAAGAGGGACATTTATAACAAAACAATCCTACCTCAAGAAACAAGAAACATCTCAAATAAACAAGCTAACCTTACACCTAAAGCACTTAGAGAAAGAAGAACAAAAAAACCCCAAAGTTAGCAGAAGGAAAGAAATCATAAAGATCAGATGAGAAATAAATGAAAAAGAAATGAAGGAAAAAATAGCAAAGATCAATAAAACTAAAACCTGGTTCTTTCAGAAGATAAACAAAATTGATAAACCATTAGCCAGACTCATCAAGAAAAAGAGGGAGAGGACTCAAATCAATAGAATTAGAAATGAAAAAGGAGAAGTAACAACTGACACTGCAGAAATACAAAGCATCATGAGCGATTACTAGGAGCAATTCTATGCCAATAAAATGGACAACCTGGAAGAACTGGACAGATTCTTAAAAAAAGCACAACCTTCCAAGACTGAACCAGGAGGAAATAGAAAATATACAGACCAATCACAAACACTGAAATTGAAACTGTGGCTAAAATCTTCCAACAAACAAAAGCCCAGGACCAAATGGCTTCACAGGTGAATTCTATCAAATATTTAGAGAAGAGCTAACACCTATCCTTCTCAAACTCTTCCAAAATATAGCAGAAGGAGGAACACTCCCAAACTCATTCTACGAGGCCTCCATCACACTGATACCAAAACCAGAAAAAGGTGTCACAAAAAGAAAAAGAAAACGACAAGCCAATATCACTGATGAACATAGATGCCAAAATCCTACAAAATACTAGCAAACAGAATCCATCAGCATATTAAAAGGATCATACACCATGATCAAGCAGGGTTTATTGCAGGAATTCAAGGATTCTTCACTATATGCAAATCAATCAATGTGATAGACCATATTAATAATTTGAAGGAGAAAAAACACATGAGCATCTAAATAGATGCAGAAAATGCTTTTGACAAAATTCAACGCCAATGTATTGTAAAAACCATCCAAAAAGTAGGCATAGAGGGAACTTCCTCAGCATAATAAAGGCCACATATGAGAAACCCACAGCCAACATCGTTCTCAATGGTGGAAAATTGAAACCATTTCCACTAAGGTCAGGAACAAGACAGGGTTGCCCACTCTCACCACTATTATTCAACATAGTTTTGGAAGGTTTATCAGAGAAGAAAAAGAAATAAAAGGAATCCAAATAGGAAAAGAAGAAAAGCTGCCACTGTTGGCAGATGGCACAGGGAGTCCTAAAGATGCTACCAGAAAACTACTAGAGCTAATCAATGAATTTGGTAAAGTAGCAGGATACAAAATTAATGCACAGAAATCTCTTGCATTCCTATACAATAATGATGAAAAATCTGAAGAGAAATTAAGGAAACACTCCATTTACCATTGCAACAAAAAGTATAAAATACCTAGGCATAAATCTACTTAAGGAGTAAAAGACCTGTATGCAGAAAACTATAAGACACTGATGAAAGAAATTAAAGATGATACAAACAGATGGATATATCATGCTCTTGGATTGGAGGAATAAACATTGTGAAAATAACTATACTACACAAAGCAATCTACAGATTCAATGCAATCCCTATCAAACTACCATTGGCATTTTTCACAGAACTGGAACAAAAAATTGCACAATTTGTATGGAAACACAAAAGATCCCGCATAGCGAAAGTAATCTTGAGAAAGAAAAATGGGGCTGGAGGAATCAGATTTCCTGACTTCAGACTATTCTACAAAGCTAAAGTAATCAAGACAATATGGTACTGGCACAAAAACAGAAATATAGATAAATGGAACCGGATAGAAAGCCTAGAGATAAACCCATGCATGTATAGTCACTTTGTCTTTTATAAAGTAGGCAAAAATATACAATGGAGAAAAGACAACCTCTTCAATATGTGGTGTTGGGAAAACTGGACAGCTACATGTAAAAGAATGAAATTAGAACAATCCCTAACACCATACACAAAAATAAACTCAAAATGGATTAGATACATAAATGTAAGGCCAGACACTATAAAACTCTTAGAGGAAAACATAGGCAGAACACTCTGTGACATATATCATAGCAAGATCCTTTTTGACCCACTTCCTTGAGAAATCGAAATAAAAACAAAAATAAACAAATGGGACCTAATGAAACTTCAAAGCTTTTGCACAGCAAAGGAAACCATAAACAAGACGAAAGACAACCCTCAGAATGGGAGAAAATATTTGCAAATGAAGCAAGTGACAAAGGATTAATCTCCAAAATATACAAGCAGCCCATGCAGCTCAATGTCAAAAAAACAAACAACCCAATACAAAAATGGGTAGAAGACCTAAATAAACATTTCTACAAAGAAGATATACAGATTGTCAACAAACACGTGGAAGGATGCTCAACATCACTAGTCATTAGAGAATTGCAAATCAAAACTGAAATGAGGTATCACCTCACACCAGTCAGAATGACCAACATTAAAAAATGTACAAACAATAATTGCTGGAGAGGGTGTGGAGAAAAGGGAACCCTGTTGCACTGTTTGTGGGAATGTAAATTAATAGAGCCACTATGGAGAACACTATGGAGGTTTCTTAAAAATCTAAAAATAGAACTACAATACGACCCAGCAATCCCACTACTGGGCATATACCCAGAGAAAACCATAATTCAAAAAGAGTCATGTACCACAATGTTCACTGCAGCACTATTTACAATAGCCAGAACATGGAAGCAACCTATGTGTCCATCGACAGATGAATTGATAAAGAAGATGTGGTACATATATACAATGGACTGTTACTCAGCCATAAAAAGAAACAAAATTGAGTTATTTGTAGTGAGGTGGATGGACATAGAGTCTGTCATACAGAGTGAAGTAAGTCAGAAAGAGTAAAACAAACACCGTATGCTAACACATATATATGGAATCTAAAAAAAAAAAAAAGATTTTGAAGAACCTAGGGGCAGGACAGGAATAAAGATGCTGATGTAAAGAATGGACTTGAGGATATGGGAAGGGGGAAGGGCAAGCTGGGATGAAGTGAGAGAGTGGCATGGACTTTATATACTACCAAATATAAAATAGATAGTTAGTGGGAAGCAGCCACATAACACAGGGAGATCAGCTCAGTGCTTTGTGACCACCTAGAGGGGTGGGATAGGGAGGATGGGAGGGAGACACAAGAGAGAGGGGATATGGGGATATATGTATACATAGAGCTGATTCACTTTGTTATACAGCAGAAACAAACACACCACTGTAAAGCAATTATACTCCAATAAAGATGTTAAAAAAAAACAAAAATGCTTTTCTTGTTCTCCTCATCAAAGACAATCCTGAAAGACATTTCACATAGTTTATCAAAGTCCCATAGATTGACACAACCAGTATCACAAAAGGCTGTCTTGAAAGCTCATACTTTTTACAGAATTAGTAAAACTACCTTTATTTAACCTATTTAAAGTAAGTTGCTGATATGACATTTTATTTCCCCCAAGTGGTTAAGTGGGGAATTCCCACAAAGACATTCTTCTACATAACCACAATATAATTTTCAACATTGAGAAAAAAATATTGGCAGATTACTGTACCAATATAGGGACACATTCTTTTTTTCCCAGTTATTTCAAGATTTTCTTGAATCTAGTCCAGAAGAATCTAATCCAGGATCACATATTGATTTTAGTTGTCATGTCTTTTCAAGCTTTTCCAATCTGGAATAGTCAGTCTTTCCCTGACTTGTATAATCTTGACATGTTTAAATATTATAGACCAATTATTTTGCATAATGTCCCTCAATTTGGGTTTGTCTCATGTTTCCTCATGATTAAATTAACATTATGCACTTTGGAAAGAACATCATAGAGGTTACTGTGTTCCTTTTATTGCATTTTATCAGGTAGTACTCGATTTTGATTTGTTACATTAAGTGTCATGTTAATTTTAATCATTTGATTAATGTGGTATCTACATAGTTTCTCCATTTACCTCTTTGTAATTAATAACTATTTTGTGATAGGGTTCTTTGAAACTATGTAAATATTCCATTCATAAAAAATACTTAAATCCACCAGTCTTGGCATCTGTGACAGTTGCCAAATATTTATTTTCTAATTCTAATTCCATAATTCATACTAAATATATTAGTTAGCATCCTATTGTAAGTAAAAAATTTCCTCTCCCTCTCTCTTTCTCTCTTTATCTGTGTTTATATATATACACCCGTATGACCCTATGGATTTTTATTTTATTTGATGGGTTATACTCCATTAATATTGTTAATATATTTTAATGTTCAAACTATACCATATTTTGTAAGTGGGAACACCTTCAATCTGACTTCTGTGTCTTTTGGGCATGTCTCATAATTCTTTTAGCACTTTAAAAATTTTTTTCACAACAAGATGTTCCAGGCTCATTTTGTACTTTCTCTGACCAAGCTCTTGTCCCCTAAGAATTGCTACTTCTAAGAATTTTCATCAATCATCATGTTCTAGTATCTAAGCCCAAGTGTTCTACTCTTCCAGAGAAAAAAGTCATACTTTTCCCACTGCAGAGCCTATTAGTTGTTCAAAATTACAATTTACTAATTATTCAAATTTAAAAATGTACATACATTAAAATTCATACTGTTGGGTCAATGGTTCTGTGAGTTTTGATAAATGCATATACTCATAACTGCTGCCACAGTTAAGATACATTATAGTTCCATCAGTCTCCCATGTGCTAATCCTTGTATTTAACCCCTCCTTTCTCTCTTAACCCCTGGAAACCAACAATCTGTTCTCCATTCTTATAATTTTGTCATTTCTAGAATGTCATATAAGAAGAATGGTAGAATTTTTAGCTTTCTATGACTTGTTTCAGCTACCTTATTGCATTTGTGATTCATTCACATTGTTACAAGCTTCAATAGTCAACTCCTTTTGATTGATGAGTAATATTCCCTTATGTGAATGAACCACATTTTGTTTTTCCCTTCCTCACTTGAGAGACATTTGGGTTGTTTCCAGTGTTCTGCTATTAGAAATAAAGCTGCTATATACATGCACAGGCAGATTATTGTACGAATATAAAACTATCAAACTGTTTTCCAGATTGATTGCATCATTTTGCATTTTCACCAGCAACATATGACAACTCAAGATGTGCCATGTCCTTGTCAGCACCTGGAATTGTCAGTTTTAATTTTAATTTTGTAGCCAGTGTATTAGGTAACTCATTTTGGATTTAATTTGCATTTTTCTAATGACTAATGATATTGGACATAAAAGTAGCAGAATTCCCACACAGTAACTTGATTGAGGCCTGAAACTTCAGTCTTCTCATGGTGATTTTGTGGAATTCTATAATAGTTCTGGTGATTCTGATCCCACCTGCCTCCAAATACCAAGAAGAGCAACATGAATCATGTTAAAAACCATTGGCCCCTAAAGCAAGAAAGAAAGGAGTAAAAATTGGGTGAAGGGATAAATATGCTTGGAGGTAGCATAAAAGAATTTCAAAAATTAAACTAATATGACCTTCATGCATTCACTCAAAATAAAGTGGGATCATCTGTTCAAAATGAAGTATGAAGGATTTTATTACAACAAAGAGATTTTCTTTTTATTATGGAAACTCTAGTCAATTCTTTGCCTTTTTTCTTTTCTTTTCTTTTTCCTTTTTGTTTTTCTTTATTATTTTTTTAGTGGGTGAAAGTATGAAGTGACATCAGACAGAACTACTTTATAAGAATTTAATTTCTTAAGTGCAATGACATGAACTAAGTTTGCCTGTAAGCCCATCCATAATTGTAAAAGTAAGTAAGTTTCAGTTTACAATTTTCAAGTGGAAATCTGTCAGTTAAACATCTTTGAATGGCTTTGGCATTGGCACTGAAACTGCTGGTTATCTTTTGTGTGAGGAGAATATCATAGGTCGTTTTCTTGTATGGTAGGATACACATAATGTGGCAGAGATTTTGATGGGCAAGAATAATCTCAGCAGCCCTCATGACTTTCTGCTGAAGCAGTGAAGTTGTGGCAGAAGGTGTTTGTTTCCACAGGAGCATCCAAGTACTGAAGGACTTTATTCTTAGATTAAATCTCTATATCTGGAAGAGTGGTAAAGAGCATACACTTAACACTAAAGAATTATCAGTAGTCTATAGAGGCTTTTTGATAATGAAATTCTAAAGGATGGGGAGAATTGACAATTCCCAAATAGGAAATAGTTCTTATTTGGGTCCAACTGGGTAAATAGTGTCTATGTAGATGTTAGCTTTTCAAGTTAATTTTAGTAATAGAGAATATCTTTTCATTGTAGTGCCTGGTTTCTTTTTCAGACAATTTCACCATCCTCATCAGTGCTGATAGCCATATCAGTTTAGTTTCTGTAGCAAAAACTTTTTTTTCTTTCTTTCCTTCTTTCTTTTTTTCCTTCTTTCTTTCTTTACTTCTTTCTTTCTTTCTTTCTTTCTTTCTTTCTTTCTTTCTTTCTTTCTCTTTTTCTGTCTTTCTTTCTTGCTTGCTTTCTTTCTTCCTTTCTCTCTCTCTCTCTCTTTCTCTCTCTTTCCCTCTTTCTTTCTTCTTTCTTTCTTTCTTTCACATCTTTATTGGCGTATAATTGCTTTACAATGTTGTGTTAGTTTCTGCTGTATAACAAAGTGAATCACATATATCCCCATATCCCTTCCCTCTTGTGTCTCCCTCCCACACTCCCTATCCCATCCCTCTAGGTGGTCACAAAGCACTGAGCTGATTTTTGAATATTGTTTATTTCTTCTACTTGGTCCCTCCTTCTTCTTCTTCTTCTTCTTTTTTTTTTTTTAACTATTACCTACCACAACTGATAATCAGTTAACCTCATACAATTTTTGTTTTCTTAGAAGGTTAATATACTTAATATTTCCTTCTTCTTGTGTTAAATACTATTATATTATATTTTATTCTAAAATAGTGGGCCAATTCCAGAAAAAAATAAACAAACCCTGAAATCTAGTAAGATTTTATATCAAACAACTGTAGGTCAGGAAAAACTTAATCATACCAGAGGAAGGTCAAATCCTGGAAAAGTAGAAAATAAATCTAGTGGCATGGAATACTTTTCCATATCAATAATTATGTAGGAACAGGGCTCTGGCCAATGATTTCTTCTTCTCTCCAAATGTAATGCAAATTGCATAAAATGCAAATAGCAACTATGTATTGATTGACTAAAATATCTACTTTAATTCCTCTCCAGTTTTTTTTTCCCCTCTTTATGCTAAGGCTTGTCGGTAAATTCACATAAGGTTAATGATGTGGAATCATTCCTCAGGATGTGAACCCTAATGAAGGAGAAGGATGTCAGATAGGAACCTGGCATTTCCTGATTTAATAAGTACATATTAATTATGAAATATAAACCTGGCACAATGTTTATTTGCTCATAATTTCAAGCTCTTTCACTATCATACTTCCAATCTAGGTTAATCCTCACACACACATTTTTAAAATTACTTATAGAGTATTGTCATTATTTTGTCATGTGTAGCATTCCAGAAAGATTCAATGTCTAGAAATTGCATAAATCAGTTCAGCCATGGCTCTTCTTAGAAGTTTATAATGCGCTAACTTTGTATATAATTTACATAATGTGTAAATTATATACCTTCTTTTTTCTTATTTCAACATTAACATGATTAGAATTGATTAAAGTGCTATGCTTGTCTTGTAAGTTGTGCTTTTCACCTACACCCGCTTATCATAAGAAGAATCATTTCTTAATAGCAGCCCAAAACTGTTTTTCAAAAATTTCTTCCAGAGAACAAAAAATATAAATACAATATCCAGTGTATCATTTAAAAAATTTTTCTATGTTATAGCCAAATAAGCTATAGCATAGTGATGCTTTTTCCTGTTAAATTTAATATGGGATGTTGACCCTCAATGGTGGAGTCTAGCTCTTCTGATGTATTATGCAATTACATTGATGGATGGTTAATTGAGTCACTGTGGCAGATCATATGTTTACTCATGACCCACATGTCATTGGTCAGGTTGTGGCTTCACATTTCTGGCCTATAAACATATCTTGTTTAGGAAAATACCCATTTTAAATATAAACTTCTGGTTTAAACTTCCCATAGTCAAATAAATTATTAACTTCATAATCAGAAATTTGCACACAATTGCTTCTTTTACTAAGACGACTTAGACTGTGCTTGTAACATGGTTTGAAACTACCAGTAGATCTAATAAGACTTTTGTGTAAATGGTATCATTGTCTCAGTTTAGATGTTCTCTGATATAAGGGTCATTTGAACTTTCATAAATATATATGTATAGTTGTTTAGATAGTAATCAGTTTTCTGGTTTATTGAGAATCAGTTTCCCTGAATACCAGGTGGTAAGTAGCCATTGTTTATAAGGTCAGATTAGGTAATTGAAGTGAATGGGCTCCTGTGACTTTTAGGAAAGGTGTGTAGCAGAGAGGGATGACTGCAAGCATAGGACTTAGCTGGAATCTTCACTCTGCTACCAACCAGTGCTGGGTTTTGTGCATATCTTATAACAAACATAATAGGTTTCCTTATCTGCACAATGGAAATAATAATATCTATATCATAAAATGTTGTGAGGATTAATTAAAATTCTCTCTATATTACATCGATTATCATTTCTATACTATACTTATATAATAATAAATATATTAGTAATTTTTGTTATTCCTTGAACATCTTACATAAATCCTTCATAAGTAATATCAATAAAAACAGTAATAATAATACTAATAACAACAACTGCCATTTATTGATTACTTGGTTTTATGGAAGAATTAGGCTATATGCTCTATCCCAATTTTCTTCACAACTGTTGTATTACATACAATTATTATTTCCATTTTACAGGTCACAATATTGAAGATCAAGGGGTGTATTAGCTTGTCCAAGATCACAAAGTTAATAAGTGATAGAGCATGAAATCAAATTCTTGTTGTGTAATTCCCAAACTGAAACATTGATACACATAACTTATCCCAATTTAGTAATGAAAAAAAATGACTTTCATATTCATCTCTTTTTTGCATGTCTGTATTTTTATAGCTTGCCCAAATGTATCCTAGTAAAGAAAAAAATGATAGGAAAACTGAGGTGAGTTAGATTTTTGACCAAAGTGCCTCTATAAACTACTTAAGGTGCCTTTCAGTGTCATTTGATCTTGGATTATGATTGTGGTCTTCTGTTATTGGCAATTTTGAGAAAGAAAGGAGGGCTTCAATTACCTTGTACCATCTACATAATACTGTATGAAAGCTCATAATTCCCTGTAACTGCACACTTACCTTCTATCTTGGAAAAAAAATTACAATTATTTTTTAAATAAATTTCTTAGTACTGTATTACATGCAATCTATCTTGAGTCATATATATATATATATATATATGAATGACACCTGTTGCATGAAATAACCAAGTGCATTTTTATCACATGGTAGAAGAAGTCTAAGGTGAGCCCCAACAATATCCACCCTCTGGTATATACACCCTCCATAATCCCTAGGATCATGGATATAATGTGCTTTACTCCCCAAATTAGGTTAATTTATATGCTGCAGTAGACTTTAACAAAGGGAGATTATTTAAGGTGAGCCTGACCTAATCAGTGGAGCCCATTAAAAGTACTGGGATTTTCCTCAACTCAGAGATTCAGAGAATGAGAGGGATTCTACATGAGAAAGATTCTCCTTTGCTGGCTTTGAAGGTGGGGGGAGGGGCATGAGACAAGGAATGCAGGCAGCTTCTACCGGCAGAGCTGATTGGCCCCCCAACTTATAGCCTCCAAGGAAACACATACTTTAGTACTACAAGTACACAAGGGACTGAATTTTCAAGGGACTGAAACACATACTTTAGTACTACAAGTACACAAGTACACAATACTGAATTTTCCCAATAACCTGAATGAATTTTAAAGTGATCCTATCTGAGAGTTTCCAGAGGAGAACTCAGTTTGCCTGACAACTTGATTTCCGACTTAGAAAGGGTGAATTCTGACCAGGACCGGAAATTGTAAGCCTGTCACGCTGTGCCTGGACTCATTAATGTACCAGTGTTGTTTTAGATACTAAATTTGAGATAATTTGTCACACAGCAATAGAAAACTAACATACACCATTGATAACATAGCTTATTTATAACCAAAAAGATTGCTTTTAGGAGCTAATGAAAATATAAAAGAATAAGCATGCTAATGAAGTAAAATACCCACAGGTTCTACTAGCACACATTTGCTATGCATCTTTATAATATAACCATGATTGTAAAGTGTGGTAAGTATTTCAGTAAAATACTTCCTTGAACTGTGATGGTTATTTTTAACTAATCATTTGAATTTTGACAGTCAGAATAAACATTTCTGCTTCTTTATCAAAATGACATGAAATGATTTCTATACGTGTATGAGCTGCTTTGCATAATTTCTCTCTGAACCAACAATTTTTATATCTATCTAAATTTCCCAAAAGTTTTAAAGTAAATACTATTACTTTTCTACATCAACGTGGTATAATATATATTTAAGCAATACTGCTTTATCTATGACATGCCTTTGATGATGCATCCAGTTTGACAAGTAACTCTTAAGCTCTTTAGTTTGCATCAACACTGAGATAAAATAAAACTTGAACAATGTGTACCATTGAAGCGAAATACATACATATATATATGTATTACATTGTATTACATATTACATATGTATTACATTGTAAATAAATACATAACATACAATCATTATATTGTTAGAAAAATAAAGCTTTTAATGGACAAAAATAGCTAATGGAGCTGTGCGTTTGTTTCAATCATTGATTTTCTCACAAAACATTTAGAATGAACTTAAATATCTTCTGTCCAATGACTAACTTATAATAAAAAAAGAGGGCTCATCTCTGCTGTATAGTTTTTAGGGTGACATTGAGAAGGATTACGATAATATACATATAATAGAATTGTCGACAATGGTTGAGTCCTGTAATTGTGAACTAAATTCAAGGAGGCTGCCTTGAAGATGAGAACTAACAGTGTCTTCATTTTGATTAGCTTACCTTTTCAAGTGTTCTGCTAGGAACCTCTATCACACAAATAGAAGCAGGAACTTTATTATCATCACTATAGCAACTGCAGGGAAATTTATTTCAGAACAGTTGGCTACCTGAAAATTTTTTCAGGACAGAAAGAAGAGCAGATGATATATAATATTTTAATTCATTTAAATTTTTTTTCTGCAGTCTAAACTAGTGCACTTTTACAAGGGCAACATAGTCCAGTTACTTTATAAATTTTTTATTTAAGCAATGAGATAATACATACATCTGTGTATAGGCATAAATTAATTTCAAATTTCTTTATGAATTAATGTGTAACATCTCTTGCATTTTTGAAAGTAGATTACAAAACTCCTTTGTAAGGAATAGTCTTATATGGATCATTCAAAATCTGAGTATGTCACTACAGAATGCTTTTTCTGTGAATTATTATATTTAAGTAAAAAACACTATACCAAATATTAATATATATGAGCAATTGGAAAATAATACTATCTTCTTTGCCTTGTATAAGAATGATCACAATTTTAAAGCTGGTTTATTTAACATTTTGTGCTCTTTCTTAAATTTCTGTACAAGAAAATGCTCTTCTTCCTTCTATCATATCTTTTCATTTCTCTAAACTTTATCATGAACATGCATGGTTCAAAGTTGCTGACAATCTGCATTTAAAATAAGATAATCATAGAATAGGACTTCCTAGGCAATTTTTAACCTTTATATCTTTGCTGGAGCCAGAGTTCTAAGAACTTCTTTTATAATGGCCTTTTAAAAATGACTTTCTAGACGGATAGGATTTACCTTTTAAGTACTCTTCTCATACCTTAACTGAAAAAGACATGACAAGATTTCAAGATTCCGTGAAATACATTCTTATGTATGAATTATGCACATTCATAGGATGGCATGGCGGCCTTTAGGCTTCCCCCATAAAGCCTCCTACTGATAGATTGAGGGGACAAGACCCCTACAAAATGTAGGGGAATTGGTTGCTTCACAAGGCAGATTGTGATATGCATCCATTCTCAAAGCTTTCATAATCTTTGTGTGAATTCTTCTCTTAGAATTAAATCTTATAAGTGTGTAAAATTATACATGAAAGAACAATGAAAGGATAAGAAAATGCTTACAGTAAACCATTAAAATGATGCATGGATTTTTTTTTTTAAAGAACTTATTGATGCTTTAAAATCAAAAGTTGATTTTCCATGTTCATTACTTTCTTTTATTTTAGAATCAATTGAATGAGACATCTGGAATATATATTACATATATACATATATAAACATCTGGAATATATATATACACATACATATGTATGTACATATGATATTATTGGTATAAATTTAATATTTAGTAGTTTAATAGTTAATATTTTTATCTATTTAAAAATAATGATTATATTTGGTAACAATACATTTTTAAAGCTTTTCCTCAAAAGGCTTATTAAGTCAATTAATTACATAACTAACTATAAAATTTCATTGTGCTTTTCCTGCAGCCTTTAATCACAAAATCATCTTTCAATAAAACTCTCATATCTATGCGGTGTACAATTTCTATCAACATTCTTTGTAACTAAATAGTAAGTTAAGAAATAAATTGGTGACCTAATGATATCTAGAAATATTAAACAATATTTTTGAACTCTGAATACCTTTTTTATTTAAGGGAGTTTTACCCCTGAAAGTTAGTAAGAACATTGGGATATTAGCCATTTGGAACTTATATCATTTATATTATTCTATGGAAGCATTTTCCTATGACGGTAATAAAACATAATGTGCATTTAGATAATACCTCAATTTTTAAATATGTGAGCATATTAATATAGATGTTATTTCAAAATCTAGGTATTTCTTTATCAAATATATATATCTTAATTTAAATTGATTAAGTATAAATTGTTTTGTTTAAAAGTTTACAGAATTTTGGAGGCTGCCAGTAGATGGCATTCTGGTTTCTGTAAGAGATGTTTATTAGGGATGGACTCTTTTCTTTGGAAAAAGGAAAAAAAAAATCTGTGGCAATAGGATTCTGATTGAAAAGATTATTAGACCTTCTTGAGAAACTGTAGCCATTCTAAAAACAGTTAAGTCTCAAACCATGTTTCATTTATTACCTTAGTTTACCAAGCCAGGTCAATTTCTTACCTTTCAAAGTTGTGATTTGGATAAAACTAATGTAATTTTATTGAATGCAAATTTAATGTTAAAATATAATGTTATGCTGATTCTACATAAACTAGTGAAATAGTGTTTTATCTTCATTCAAAGCATTATAATCAATAATCAACTTATGCCAAGAACTATTTTATTGCTTACTGGCCCAAATTCATACA
Organism: Hyperoodon ampullatus; assembly: GCF_949752795.1. Taxonomy (NCBI): domain Eukaryota; kingdom Metazoa; phylum Chordata; class Mammalia; order Artiodactyla; family Ziphiidae; genus Hyperoodon; species Hyperoodon ampullatus. Next base: position 19,296,058 of record NC_136930.1, read on the forward strand.
TATTAGTATTATTTAATCATGAATAATCACATGATTTAATTTTACTTTTGTAAAAAATATTATTAATCTCAAATTAACTTCTTCCAAATGATAAACATAATCTAATAAAGTCTCCTGCATAGAGTAGATGATTATTAGATATTTGTTAAATGAATAAATTAGAACGTACACCTATAACTCACTAAGAGTCTATTTCGGAGTTTATTTGTTAAATTACACATATTGAAAGCCCTCAGGAAACTCTTTATAAGAACATCAACTGTCCAACATGGAGAATGGGCTGCTCTTTCTCAGGAAGCCTTTCCTTAATTCTTATATCACTTCGTAGATAATTAACTTTATGCTATATAGTCAGTTCCTCTCTAAAACACTATTCTTAGTAGTTATATAATTTATTTTAGGGCTGGGATAGTTGAGAAAGTAAACCCCATGATCACTAAAAATTACCCAGCAATTATTTATTTCTAACATGTTTTAAAATACCTAATAAACCAAATGTATTTAAAGCCATTGAGATAACCTTTTCACAAACCATGACAAAAGAATAAGAGATAATTTTCTAAACTAATTAAAAGTGCAAACCAGATCAGGGTAGATGCTCATTCAAAATAGCAATCAATTTCCAAATACCGTTTTCTTCATTGCTTTAGAATTACATGAAAATAATTAACATAGTAATTGCAAAAGTAATCTTTTTATTAAAGCAATCATCCGTAGGAATATGCAATAAAGTACTTTGATAGTTTATATATGCTGAGCAATTGAAAATGAATTAAAGAATTGTTTTCAAAAATTTAGACTTTTATTAATTATAAAATATTTTCCTCTATTGGTCTAATAGAAAAAGATCTGATATAGTAACACTGTACTAAAGTACAAATGATAGTCCATGTTGGAAGAAAGAACTAATTAATCTCAGTTAATACCTTAAAATTTCTGGTGCTATCAATAGAGTTTCCAAAGCAATTGATTTTTCTGAGTCACTATTGGATTCTTCCACTACAGAAAGCTGAGAAGCATGGACATTTCTGGCTGTCTGTACAATTCAAAATGGCAGTTACTTTCCTATTGTAAACAAGAATCTATTTAAAATGTGATTATTTTAATCCACATAGTGTCAGCAAGTTTATCCATTCTTGATAGCCTTGATTAAAAGTCATCTCCTCCAAAAATTCTTCCGTGATATCCTAAATCAGAAGTTATATTTCTCGGGTTTCAATTCTCATGGCATTTTACACCAATTTTTTATATATTTCTAGTTCTTAAAAATTTTGTATTATCTTCATGTATGTATTTTCTATGCAATAGGTTCTTTAGAGAATTGTTCCTTATTGTATCGTTAACAATGGCTACTCTATTGTCTTTTATGTACCAGTTTCTCAACAATTATTTTCAAACTTAGAATAAAAACTACTGCAATAATACAAAAAGTATTTTTTAATTAAGTATGAGATCAATAAATATGAATAAGGTGAATAAAAGAATGCATAAATAAGTGATTATGATAGCTTTCAAGGGAACAACAAAGACTAAAGTTATTCCCTGGGGGATGGCATATTATAAATGATAAATTCAGTTTAATGTTTTGTTTTTGGAGGTTCATCAGTGTTATTTTCCCAATGAGTTTTTTTTCATTCTAGGTCAGAGTCTCAACTGTGAATGTCCATTTAGAATCGCTGGGAGCTTTAAAAATCAATACTTGTTCCTGTGATCCAATCCTAGAATTTCTGATTTAATTTGTTTCACTTTTGCCTCTTCCATCAAGATTATTGAAATTTTCTCCCTAAATGATTAAAATATTTAGTCAGTGTTGAGAGCTACAGGTAGAAAAATATAACAGATGGAGTCCTATGGATTCTTCCTCTAAATAGAGAACTAATTGAGGAAGATTTTTCAATATAATTTTGCACCTGGGACAACCTTTACTGTGAACATTTATGTAAGTTGCTTTTTAAAAAAATTATTCACACAGTTTGCAAGACGTGTTTGAACTGTGCATAGTCTCTGGAGGAACTATTGCCTGAAATAAATATTTCCTGATGGAGAGGGATTCATATGGGGTTTAGTGAACAGAGGACTTGATTTAAAATCCCAGTTCTATATGAGGTCAAGCTTGTAACCTTGAGCAAGAACACTTTTAACCATTCATAAAGAGAAGGTTATCATCCCTTTCTCATAAGATTGTTATGAGGTTTATGTTACAGGAAATTGTCGAGTGATTAGTGTGCAAGCTGGCTTTTGGTAAATTCTATTATAATTAGGCCTATCAGATTGTTAGCACTATAATCATTACTGTCTTGGGTTCTTGTGCCTGGGTCCTGCTATTCTCTTAATTATTTTGGTTCTTATTCAAACTTTATGTCTCATTTTCAAAGGTTCTTTCTTGAAAATGTCTTGAGTTATTCCCCAGTATAAGTTAGAATCACCCAATCTGTTATTCTCTCTCATCACATCGCTTTCAGAATGCCTGTTTTAGATTACTTGCAGAAGATGGATCAGTTCTCTGCCCTTGACCTTACTTCGCTTACTATGCAACAGAAATATGCTCTAGTCATGGGGTGAAGGATACTTCTTCACTACCAACATTTTGAATTTTGGTTGAAACTGTAACTTGCTTTGACCAATATAATGTGTGGAAGATGTGCGCGCCAGTTCCTAGCCAAGCCTTTAGAACACTGATTGCTCTCTAGAAATTTTCTTCCGTTTTAGAGAGGGCCTACACACATGGATAGTGAAGACCCAACAGGCATAGCAGAAAGTAAAAGCCAGATGGACTTAGAAACTCCTTGAATTTTCAATGTATTCCTCAAGTTATTAAGACATAAGAGGAAAAAAGTCCAAAAACCCAATAGAAAAGTGGGCAAAAAAGGAACAAATAGTCCATGGATATTTATTCTTCTAAGCCTATGAAAAAATGTTCATCCTCACTTATAATTAAAGAAATGCAAATTGAAACCGCATTCATATACTCTATCTCACTTATATTGTCTTCTATTGGGGAGTCTGTAGGGGGACAGATGCTCTTCATTTATTGCTGAGTGTAAGAGGGGAAATTGGAAATATGTAACAAAACTATTGAGTGCTTACATTTTGGCAAAATAATTCTACTTCCAGTAGTTTATCCTGAAGATATATCTCCAAAAATATGAAATGCACATGCCAAGGTTATTGACTGTATTGTTAGTAGTTTCAATATATTGCAAACAAACAAAATGCTCATATAAAATAAAGCAGTTGTTTAAATTGTGTGAATACTATTAAGCTGAAAAAAATGACAAAGATTTTATATATTTTATGAATATATAAAAGTGTTTTCTCGGGTATATTGTTAAATGAAGGAAGGAAATTGCAAAATAATATCTATGATATGCTAGCTTTCCATAAAAGATCATGAGAAAGCTGATCCTCCCCTATCAAATATTAAGTATACTATAAAGTCTCTATAATTAAAACTGGTACATGGCTAGACAAACATATCAGTGGAGTAGAATAGAACATTCAGAACTAGAACAAGTACCGTGGAAATTTAGTAAATGATAAAATTGTCATCTTAAAGATAGTATTTTTAATAAATTGTTCTAGGACATAGATTCTGCTCATTTATACAAAAGAGAAACAGGAAATATAAGCAAAAATGTCTGAGATTGCTTCTCTACAAGAAGAGGTAAGAATAGGGTAGAAAAGATGGAGGGATGGGAATGGACTAAAAGTGTTGGGGAAAATGACACTTTGCTGAGTATATATTTTTATGAAGTTCTGACTTTTAGAACCATGTCAATGTTTCACACAGTTAAAAAGTAGATACATAAAATCAACCAAAATTTGAGAATTTGAAAGTAAAAAAAACCCCACCAATACAGAATATAAACTGAAAAAAATAAACCTATGTTTCAAGTGAATATCACCTATACTACAAAGGTGAGAAGAGTGGGTACTCGGGAAGAACTAACCTAAGTAAATTTGGAACATAGCACTTTGACAAAATAACTGAAGACTTAAGACAAATAGAATTATAAATAATTATTGTACTAGTTAATAAGTGTTTGTCCTGGTAGTACGGGTTAGCAATACTGAAACTACTTTGTGAATTCTAGGACTGAGCAAATTAGTGAAAGTATTTGATTAGTAAAAAGCAGGTTTTTCTTTTTTGGAAAAGGAAGTTAGCAATAAGAAAAGGGAGAAGATGAGAATGAACCCTTTGTTGTTGGAGGCATCAGTATGAACTTATGACTTTTAACAAATATATACATATAGAAATAAATATTAAACATATCTTAAGCCTTTATTTAATTTTAGGTACTACGAGTGATGATTTTCGTACCCATATGTACATTTACAATATTTGTGACAATGCTCTCCTAGAAACTAGAATCTCATCAAGCAGAAAAGTGAACTGGTATCACAAGAGATGCATAATCACTTACTTTTGTTCAAAAATAGACCTACTGGGTTTGGAGTATCACATGAAAGCCAAAGTTTCTCAGATGTTTTCTCTAGTACTTTTCTACCCACACCATGACACGTGGATTTGCATTATTATTTTCATCTTGAGCTTGTTAATAATGGAGAATCATGGGTCCCATCCCAGATCTCCTAAATCAGCTGTTCAGGTGCACATTAAAAATTACAAGACATTGCTCCAGTAGCGATGAAGACCCAAATCCACAGTAATTGTCCTTTGCAGGCTTACACATTATTTATCATATTTTACCCACTAGGCAGAAGTAATGGTGTGAAATACTTTATGTTTAGCCATAGGTAGACATCCTGAAAGCAACCTGAATTAATCACACTTTAGCAAATCAATAGCATTTTAATAGCATCCATGGCAATTTTATAAAATCTTAATACTATTAATGAAAAAAAACTGACTTTTCTTCTTAAAAATCAGCAAATAACTAACCACTGTTTTTCTATCTACATACCTAGCTAAATTATGAATCCAAATTTTAACTATGGTAAAAGGTTTTGAAAAAATATGTCCATTAAAAATAATACAATGAGTCTTTTTTGAAAAAAAATTCATTTTATATTAACACCATCTTTGCTTTCTCTTTTGCTAAAACAAAATAAATATATTTGGACAAATTATACAAACCAGTTTAAGGATATTGAAGGAAAATAGAGAGCCTCTGAAGTCTATTGACACTGGTGGTAAAGGTTAGGTTGGAGTGTAGCTGTTGATTGTAAACTAGAGCACCATCCTTATTATGCCTCTGAAGATGTTGTCCCATATTGACCAGCTGGTAACTGAGTCTGTGCAGGCTTAAATTACTTATTTCATATAATAATCTATGTAGGAAAGGTCCTGCTACCAACTGTTTTCCTTGTGACTGGCTCTTCAAAGCATTAAACCAATTAGTTGGGTCTGTAGAGAGGTCTATATTTTACTCTCTTAAATACACATTGGTGACACAAAGTTCCTCACATATTTGAAAGGTTAGCATTTCTGTTGATTATTATAAAAACAAATGTATTACCCCACAATAAAAGAGTTATTAAAAATTGCTACTATTTTTTAACTTATAAACATATTTCCGATTATTTGGTAATGGAGTTAATTGTATCAAGTTTATGAGGAATGTAATTTTTAAAGGAATTTACAGAGGATACTTGTTTCCTACTCTCTTCTTTTCCAATCGCAATAAAATTGTTAATTGTTGTTGGGTTGTTTTGTAAATTCAAAGATTAAATAGTCTTTTTTAATACCTTAATGTCTATTTTAAAATAGATGTCTTGGACTTTTATATCTAGAATTTAATTTTGCCTTTTTGTATCTCCAGCCTTTTACCCTCCAACCCTCTATGACTAGAAAGAGAACACAACATTCAGTTCTGTCATTTGCTTTTCATAGATTTACATGAGTATATCTGGATGCAGAAGAGGTTATCAGAAGCCTTTTCTACCAAGTGCTGTTTGTGGCTAACCTATGCAAAATCTCATTAGAGCCTTGGAAATTGGAAAAAAAAACATAATAATTTCAAAGGAAATATCTTTCAAGATATTCTAGTGCTTAGAGAAAAGGAAGTTTGTACAAGTATGCTTCTAAAATACTTTAACCACTAAATTTTTCAAGTTAGTAGCAATTATATTGCTCTTCAAATGGGTTGTAATTTTTACTAGGTCTTGATTATGCATCAAGTCTCAGTGGCATTGTAATTTTGCCCACGTATTTGTTTCCTGGAGCCAATTAAGTTGGGAAAAGCACTATAACCCACAGTAGATGACATATAAGTTTTTTGATACGTGAAGGACGTCAGGCCCTGCATTTTTTTCACATCACAAAATAGGATCTTTTGCTACTTATCAGATATTAAGCCTATAGACTATTGTGCTATCACCTAGTACTTCTTCCTAATGGGAATTTTGAGCCATGCAATTAGAGATACAGATATAGATACAGATATGAGTAGAGTAAGGCAAATAAGTGTCCCCCATTTAAAAGACTAAAAAAAAAAAAAAAAAAAAAAAGAGCATACCTGCTTAGAAAAACAGAAGCAAAGGAACATAGAAGACCAGGAAAGGTCTTCAACCAGTTCTGTATTTAAATCCTGGCCTCAGAATTTATGTGCTATGGAACTTTGGATAAGTTACCATCCTTTCTGATCCTCAGATTCATTGTTAATACAATGTGTATATTATCAGATATAATATTAAAAATTTTAACTATCACTTTTGAACAATTTGAGGAGGCTGTAGCTCTTCTAGCCATTTCCTAACCCTGGGCTAGAACAAATATTAGTCCTTTAATTTCTTCCTCAAAGGGAGGTGTAGCTATCTTGGGAAGGTACTAGGGTATCAGGAACAATGGGAATAGGTTGGGGGGGAAAGTTTTAGAACAATAGCTATTTATCAACCAAAAAGACATTTTAAAAATATTTAAATTGGTGCATAAGAGGATCAGGCCATTTCTGTTTATTGTGGTGATTATATGGGGGAAATGCATATATAAAATAGTTCATTGAGGAGGATTAATAAATTTGGTTATTAGTATTAAGAATAAAAAGTCAAATAAAATGGAAAGCAGTAGGGAAAAGGAAGAAAGTTCATATTTAGCAGAAAATTCCAGAGTAAATATAAACAAAGCCCGTACATATTATAGAGTTTAACTTACTCATAAGTGAAAACTAATCAATATTCATGTTTAAATGTGAATATTATCAAGACCTGTGAAGGATTTAAGATTTTGTCCTACTTGAAAGCTAGTAAGTTAAACTGCCATAGTTTCAGGGAGGCTGACAGAAGACATGAGATCGCTGGGTCAGTGAAAAAACATTATTACTCATGGTCCAGCAAGCAACAGGAACATCAGCATATCTGTGTCAGTTCCCCTTGCTTGAAATCACGCTAGGCAATGTTAATGGACCCAGATTAAAGCCTGCATGCATAGTAAGTTGCATTACAAATGAATCCTGAATTTTGGTAAAACAAAAGTGCTTGCCCACAATTTCCTTAGAAGGCAGACATTATCTCTGTCTCCAAAACCTGTTCATTATACAAATAGCCTTAAAAGGATAGTCTGGAATAAAGGGAAATCAGTTCTCCTATTCACAAAATGTGTAGAAATAGAGAATCATGAAGAATTGACTACCACTAACAAAACATTGTAAATCAACTATACTCTGACATAAAATAAAAATTAAAAAATTGACTTCCAGCAAAAATTGGATATTTTCCTTAACTTATGTTTGTCTGGACTATGTCAGATATGTTAAAAAAGAGATAACTGTTACTGCAGTGATTCAAGGAAAGCGTGAAATCAAGTATATTTTTTAAATAAAGCCTTTAATTTACAAACATTTTACATTTACAGAAAGACTATAAAAGAGAGAGATTTGCCATACTCCTCATACCTCTTTGCCCCTATTATTACCATCTAACATTATTATAATACATTTGTTACAATTAATGAATCAATATAGATACATTATTATAACAAAAACCCTTAATTCAGATTTCCTTGTTTTTTTACCTACTTCCTTTTTCTATTCTAAGATCCCATTCAGGACACCACATTGTGCTCACCACATTATGTCTCCTTAGGCAACTCTTACCTATGATAATTTCTCAGACTTTCCTTGTTTTTGATAACATTGACAGTTTTGAGGAGTATTGGTAAGGTAATTTTTTGAATGTCTTCATTGGGTTTTGTCTGATATTTTCCTCATACTTAGGCTAAGGTTACGTGTTCGTGGAAGGAAACCACAGAGGTAAAGTATCATTTCCATCACTTCAATGCACTTACTATTATAGCATGGTACATACTATTGACTTGATATCACAAAGGATATTAATCTTGATTACCTGGCTGAGGTATTGTCAGGTTTCTGCATTGTAAAGTTACTGTCTTTTCTCCCTTTTCATACTGTTCTCTTTGGAAGGAAAGCACTATGTCTACCCGACACTTAACAGAGTGGAGATTTATGCTCCATCTCCTTTGGAGCAGAGTATGCACATAATTTATTTGGAATACTGCAAGTGAGTTTTGATCATCCTCTCTCTTTTATTTATTCCATTACTTGTTTATGTAAGTGTAGACCCAGAGATAGGTATTTTATACTTAGGGTTATAATCCAATACTATTTCATTTATTTTGTTCAAATTGCTTCAGCTTTGTCCATTGAGAGCTCTTTCAGTTGGCTCCTGTATCACTTTGACATATTCCCATTAGTGTGTGTGTGTGTGTTTCTGACACTACAAATACTCCAGGCTCATCTTGCATATTTCCTGCCCCATTTAGAATTTCTCTAAGGAGCCTTGGTTCTTTTCAGTGGAGAATAGTAATAGAAAACAATATCTGAGCACTAAGTAGGCTCATTATTTGATGTGCTATTATTATCTAGAGCTGTTGCTTCTAGCCAGTCTCAGCTGACAATGCAAGGAGATATATGTGTATATATCAACTCATGTATATTAACATATCAATAAATATTTCTATATGTAACCATCTGTATCTATATTAAGCAAAACATGAGTCCATACTGATGGGTATAATTCTAATCCATTAAACATGGATCATTCTAGCCCCCAGCATTTGCTTGTAGGTAACCTCTCAATCCAACAGTGAATAATCTGACTCCCATCATTAACATAAATTCAATTATTGTTCAATTCTGATATTCATATATAGCAGTAACAGAGTAGTTAACACACACTCCTATGGGAAACAACTTCATCAACTAAGACCACAGTGCTTAATATAGGTGTTTTTGCCTTTAGTCTTATAGTTTCCACTGATTTGCAAATTAACTTTGGCCAGCCCTTTTTTCCTGAATCCCCTTTGGTGAAGTTTTTCACATATTTATAATACATTTAAATTGTTTGTCACACTCTCATTCATTCTTGGGAGCTCCCAGCATCCTAAATGACATTTAAAAACTTGCATACATTAAGGTTCACACTTTGTGCTGGAAGTTTCTAAGGTTTTTGACACATGCATAATGTCACGTATGCATCATTACCGTGTCGTAAAAAAGTAGTTTTGCCACCCTAAAAAAACATTTGTGCTTCACCTCGTCAACACTTTTTCTTTCCCCTAATGTCCTAGCAACCACTGATCTTTTTAGAATGTAGTTTTGACTTTGGCAGGGTATCATACTATATGTACGCTTTGTACACTGGCTTCTTCCACTAAGCAGTGTGCATTTAATATTCAGCCATGTTTTTTTGTGGCTTGATACATCATTTCTTTTTACCATTAATACATTGCCAAACTATCTTCCAACATGGATATGCCATTTTTAACTTCTACTAGTAATGAATGAGAGTTCCTCTTGTTCTACATTCTTACCAGCAATTATTTTTATTTTTAGTATGTGATTTTTATAGAATTATTTTTTATCCTTGTAATGTTTTGGGGATGAGTAGATCAGTAGTGATAAATTCTCTTTCATTTCTGATTTCGGTAATTTGTGTCTTCTCTATTTTTCTTAGTCTGTCTAGAGGTTTATTGATTTTATTCATTTTTTTTTAAAAGAACCAGGTCTTGGTTTCACTGATTTTCTGTTATCTTTTTCTGTATTCCACATTTCATTTCTACTTTAATTTTTATTATTTATTTTCTTCACATTGCTTTAGGTTTGGATTAGCCTTCTTTCTCTAGTATCTTAATAGGGAAGCTTAGGTTATAATTTTTAATCTTTCTTCTCTTCTAAGGTATGCACTTAATAATATAAATTCCTCCTCAAAGCTTTGCTTTTGCTGCATGCACATAACTTGACATACATTTTCATTTAGGTTGAAATATTTTAATTTCTCTTGAGACTTGTTCTTTGAGCCATGTGTTATTTAGAAGTATGTAGATTACTCCAAATATTTGAGGATTTCTAAACTATCTCTCTGTTATTGATGTCTAGTTTAATTTCATTATGAATTGAAAGCATATTTTGTATGATTTCTCTGCTTTTAAATTTGTTTAAGAGTATCTTATGCTGCAGAATACGGTCTGTCTTGGTGAATGCTTCATTTGAGCTTGAGAAGAATGTGCATTCTTCTGTTCTATTGATAGAATGGAGTATTATATAAATAGCTCTTCCTTTATTTATGTATACCTGAGTTTTTGAACTATATCATTTTACTTCTGCCTGAAAAACTTCTTTTAACATTTTTGCAAGAACAGTATGGTGGTGATGAATTCTTTCAGTTTTTGATTGTCAGAGAATGTCTTTATTTTTCTTTCACTTTTTAGAATAATTTTTCTGGATATAGAATTTTACGTTGTTTCTTTTTTCTTTTAATAATTAAAATATTTTAGTTTACTCTGTTTTTTCTTGTATGGTTATTGGCAAGAAATTTACTGAAATTCTTATCCTTGTTCCTGTATAGAAAATGTGTATTTCTTTCCCTCTGGCTTCTTTCAAGATGTTTCCTTTGTCTTTGGTTTTCTGCAGTTTGAATATGATATGTCTTGTGTAATAGTTTTGGTATTTACACTGCTAGATTATCTCTAAGCTTCCTGGATTTGTGCCTGGATGTCTGATGTTAATTTTGGAGAGTTTTCTATTATTACTACTTCAAATATTTCTTTTGCTCCATTCTTATTTCTTCTGATTACATGTATGTTACACTTTTTGAAGTAGTTCTTTTGTTCTTGGATAGTCTATTCTGTTCATTCTTTTTTTTTTTTTTCTCATTACATCTCAGTTTCTGATGTTTCCATTGATTCATTTTCAAGGTCACTGACTTTATTTGTGCATAGTCTACAGATGAGCCCATCAAAGACATCCCTCATGTTTGTTACAGTGTTTTGATTTTAACTATTTCCTTTTCTTAGAATTTCTAGCTCTCTGCTGTCATTACCAATCTGTTCTAACATGTTGTCTACTTTTTTCCTTAGAAACTTCAGTATATTAATCATAGTTATTTTAAACTCTGACAATTCTATCATCTGTGTCATATCTGGGTCTGGGTACAGTATTATTTTTCTCTTTAGATTTTTTTTTCTTATATTTTGCATGCCTTGAACTTTTTTCTTGGAAGCTGGAAATTTTTTATTGGGTATTAGAAGCTGGGTTAAATTGACTATTAGTGTGAGGATTTATTTCAATCAGGTTAAGTGTTGGGCTGCGTTTAATATTTACTGTTGCTGTAGGTGCCAAAGGCTTCAGTTCATCTAGTGTCCTTTTTGTCTTCATGTCTTTTCTTCTCTAAGTACTCTTCTTCAAAGACAGTTTACATTTTGAAGTTCTTTCAGATGTAATCCACTGGTATCATACTGTCACCCTGTTTCATGGTGGTTATATGTGGAAGAGGGGAAGTTTTTTACAATCTTTGGATTAAATCATAATTTAGTGGTCTTTTTGTCTCTGGGCTGTGACTGCATAAGTGTTTCTTCATTGTTATAGTCTTTTGTTTTCCATAGATTAGACAGAAAACAAAAGAGGGCTGGAGTGGAATGAATGATGTTTCTCTAGTTTGGATAAGTCTCTGGCAAAGTCTTGTATTCTAGGTTTAGGCATTTATTACTGATAATGTGCTGGCTTATCTTGCAATAATTACTCTTCGCCTCTCGCTGCCAGAGCCACAAAGTGATTTGTCTTGGATATTCAGAGTGATACCCTTGTTCCTGAATAGTATGGTTCTTGAGCAGTAACCCCCTAAGACTACAGGTCCAAGGAGTTTATGACTCTCATGACAGTCTATACTCAATTTCTAGCAATTCATCAAAATTACCGTTATCATTGCTCCTAGTAGCTTATGTTTCCAGTGGTGGCTTTTGCTCTAGGCAAGCATATCTTGGTTATGATTCTGAATTGGCCTATTTCCAAGTGGGGTGATGTTTTCCCCTAAAACCTCAGTTCTCTTATGGGTGTTAAAAATTTGTATTTTCAGTTAGTTCAGTTTTTTCTTGTTATAAGGACAGAGTGAAAGTTTTTAAGTTCTTTACATGTCAGAGTTAAAACAAGAAACAAAGTATTTTATTTTTCAAGCATAAATTCAAGTGAAGCATTAGGCCAGTTTACAAATTGTGATAGTACACGATGTATTGATGGCTATGGGAAGTGAGAAGATGAGGATCATCATCTTCTTGATTATCGTCATGACCCTTATCAAAACTTGGCAAAAGAAAGAACCATAATATGACTCTTCTCTAAATTTTCATGGAATGATGAGATGGGAAAAATAAGCTAGAATAGCTCTATTTGTGTCATCTCATCTTTTCTTAAATAAGCCTTCACTTCCTGTGAGGAAAGACAACTGAAAAGAAATGTCAATCAAGAACTGCATAAGCAGTTCCTCTAACCAAAGAAATTTTATAAAATAAAAAGCATTTTTATATTTTTTATGAATAATAAAAAATAATTCTCTTTCTTAAATGAACATTTCTGTAAAGAATAAAAGTGAGAAGGCCTAAGTGAGTCTTAAGAGAAGAAATTGAGAGCTTGACATGCTGGTTTTAATCAATGAGTTGGGATAATGTTTCCCAGTCCAGTCAGATACACTTTTCCCCAAAACTTGGCTCTCATTCTTTTATCTGCTCACCATGAGCTCTTTATTTTTTATCATCTGAATCCTTGTGATTAACAATTTTCCCATTGCTACTATCTCTAGTCACCTTTTGTCAACCCTTCTCATGTACATAATTCTTCTCCAGCTATCCCTAATGTTTATGTATTAATTTAAATGTTGTCTAACTTTCTTCTTGAACTTTCAAAGGAACAACAACTCAGTATGTCACATGGCAATCTTTATAAACTAAAGATGGAAGACACTATTACACAATAATTATTTGGGGTCTCAGTCCCAAAGATCTCCTATCTCTCATTATTGAATATCCAATGAAAAAGCTAGGCCAAAATTCAACAATGCATAAAAAGAACAATACACCATGACTAATAGGGTTTGTTCTCAGTATTCAAGCCTGGTTCAATATTTGACAATCAATTGATATAATCCAACACATCAACAAGCTAAAGAAAAAAAATCATATAATTATATCAATTGACGTAGACAAAACATTCCACAATCCAACACACATTCATAATAAAAACTCTCAGCAAACTTGGAATAATAGGAACTTCCTTAACTTAATAAAGAATGTCTACAAAAAACCTGCAGCTAACAATATACTTAATGATGATGGACCATTACCTTACATTACCTTACATTACATTACCATTAGGTAGTGGGACACCTTCCCCTAAATTGGGAACAGGCATGGATGTCCTCTTTTACTACTCCTATTCGACGTTGTACTGGAAGTCCTAGCTAGCGAAATAACCAAAGCAAAGCAAAGCAAAACAAAGTAAAGAAAAGAAAAGAAAAGAAAAGAAAAAAGAAAAGAAAAGGAAAGAAAATATATATTGACTGGAGAAGAACAAATAAAATTTTCTTTATTCACAGATGAAATAATTGTCTATTAAACTTCTAGAAGAAAGTATTGGAAAACATCTAGATGACCTTAGTTTTGGTAATGAAACTGCAAAATACAACACCCAAATCATGATTTGTGAAAGAAAAAAATGTTGTTGGACTTTATTAAAATTAAATCTTCTGCTTTGTGAAAGACACTGTTAGAAAACAAAGACAGGCCACAGACTGGGAGAAAATATTTGCAAATCACAAGAGTGATAGATGACTTGAATCCAAGATCTACAGAGAACATTTAAAACTTAACAATAAGAAAAACAACCCATTTAAAAAATGGGCAAAAAATCTGGATAGACACTTTAACAAAGAAGATATGCAAATAGCAAATAAGCATATACAAAGCTACACAACATGCGTTTTCTTTAGAGAATTGAAAATTAAAGAAGTTACCACTGAACACCTATTAGAATGGCTAAGCTCCCCAAAACACTGACAGTATCAATTGCTGGTGAAGAGGCAGAACCATAGGTGGGGGATTGTTGGTGGCAATGCCAAATGGTACAGTCATGTTGGTAGAGAGTTTGACAGTTTATTATAAAGCTAAATGTAATTTTAACATAGGATACAGTAATCACACTGTTGAATATTTACCCAACTGATCTGAACATTTATGATGAATTTTCATAACTAATCAAAATTATGCATGAAAAATTTCTAAAGTTCAAGAATCAAAAGGGATTTTTTCCCTGGTCTTAATAATCAGAGACATAAGGCATTTTTGTATATCTACAGTAGTGAAACTTCCTTAAGTATTCTTATAAAAAGAAGAAATTAGGAGCTGTTATGTAGAAATTTATCCAGATATAATTTTGGCTTATGAATAAGATCAAAATGTCAAATCTTATGTCTCTGAATAAGTCAATTGTAATATTTTCTTCTTGGTTTGAAGATATTTGCCATCTTGTTTTACATTTTGGTGACACTGACAATTAAATATATTAGATTTTTCTTCTGGAAAGAGTACTTCATATATATATTTGATATAGTCACCTTAGGTGGATATCAGTTGCAATCTTTCTACTAGGCTAAGCTTAATAATTGATATTAAATTGATGGATTCCCTGAGTCAGAGATAATTCACTGATGGTGCAGTACATTTTTCCAAAATTTCCTTCAGAATAAAGAGATTTTTGGAGAAAATGTGCAAAAACTGCTATTATGTTATTTATTATTACCATCTTTTATATGGAGATGTAAAATACATTTCAGAGTGTGAATATTTAAGGCTCTCAATACATTTAATGAACAAATTGCTTTTCAAAATTATTGTGCTAACTTTTACTACCACCAATTAATGAGGACTTAACCTATTAAGCCCTGTGAGCATTGGATATTAAATATTTTGACAATTTATTTTCTTTAAATTTATATTTCTTCTAGTTTTTTTCAAGTTAACCTTTAAAAATATATTATTTGTAATTTTGTGAATAGTTTTTAATGTCTTTTATTTATTTAGATCTTATTGCTTTTTGTTTTTCATTTATTTTAGTAATTTTGGTACTTTGGGACATTGAAAAAATGTCCATTTTGTATAAGTTGTCAAATTTATTGAATGCAAGATGTTCAAAACATTCCCTTATTATCTTCCTAATAACAGTATGATCTACACTAATGCCCCTTCTTCTATATTTGATACTTGTAATTTGTGCCTTCTCTACTTTCTTATTAATTAGTCTAAATATAATCTTAAAATTTGTTAATCTTTTCAAATAATCATCTTTGAGTTTAATTTGCCTCTATTGTATATAATTCTATCTTAGATATATTATACATTTTAACTTACTTAAGGTTTAACTTCCTCTTGCTTTTCTATATTTTTAAGGTGGAGACTCAGATCATTGATCTTAGACCTATCTTCTTTGGAAATATAAGCACCTAAGGCTATAAATTTTCCTCTACACAATGCTTTACCTTCATTCTACAAATTTGGATGTGTCATGTTTTAATTTTCAATAATCCAAAATATTTTCTAATGGTCTTTTAAATTTTTTCTTGGTTCTACTGGTTATTTAAAATTTATTTGTTTAATTTCTAAGTATTTGGAGATTTTCACAAAAGTCTTTGTTATTGATTTTTAGTTTAATTCCATGGTTGTCAGATTACAATTCCATATGATTTCATTCTTATTAAACTTATTGAGGCTGATTTCATGTTCCAGAATGTGATCTATGCTATTGAATGCTTTATTTGAGCTAAAAAGAATGTGTATTCCATCATTTTCAGCAAGTTGACCTCTATTTAATATTTAGGAAAGTGGGTTAATAATGTTTTTCCAGTTTTCCTTATCCTTAGTATTTTCTGTCTAACTTTCCTAGCAATTATTGAGAGAAGTGTTGAAAACTCTAATTATAATTATGAATTTGTCTATTTACTATTTGCTTCCAATATTTTGAAACTCTCTAATTAGATGCATACACATTTAGGATTATTACATCAGGTTGTTAAATAGATCCTTTATCATTTTGAAATAACCATCTTTATCCTTAGTAATATTTTTTGTTCTGAAGGCTACTTTACCTGATATTAATAAAGCTACTTAATCTTATGATTTTTGTTTATGTCGGATACTTTATTTTTAACCTATCCATGTCTTTGTAGCTAAAGTAAATTTTTTATGTCCCGTATACTGTGGGGTCTTGCTTTTTTATCTAGCCTGACAATAGCTGCTATTTAATGTTTTGATTTAGACTATTTGAATTAATGCAATCATTAATGTGGTTTTATTTTTCAAATCTATCTTCATGCTACATGTTCTTTTTAAAAAATTGTCTTATAATGTGATTTTTTCACATAACACAAAATTAATTATTTTAAAGTGAAGAATTCAGAGGAAATTAGTAATATACAATGTTATAAACAACTACCTTTATCTAGTTCCAAAACATTTTAATCACCTCAAAAGGAAATCTCATACCCATTAAGCAACTGCTCCCCATCCTGACACCCCAGTCCTCAGCTCTGGTCCACCACCAATCTGTGTTATGTTTCTATGGATTTACCTATTCTGAATAGTTCAAACTAATGGAACTATACACTCTGTGCCTTTTGTGTCTGGCTCCTTTGACTTGGCATAATGTTTTTTATGTCATCTACTTTGTAGCATAGATCTATAATTCATTCCTTTTTATATTGTAATAACATTACCAATGCATTGTATGCATATACTACAATTCATTCATTCGTTGCCATTGAGCTGTTTACACCTTATGGCTATCATGAATAGTGCTGCTACAAATATACACGTACACGTACTTGTTTTAGTACCTACTTTTCATTCTTTGAGGTATGTGTATACCTATGAGTAGAACTGCTGTAGGCTCACACGGTAATTCTATGCTTAACTTTTTGAGGGACCACCAGTTTTTCACTGTGACCAAACAGTTTTACCTTCCTGTCAGCAATATACAAAGATTTCAATTTCTCCACATCCTTTCCAACACTTGTTCCCCAACCCCCTTTTAAAAATAACTATCCTAGTAGGTATAAAGTAGTATCACTTTGAGGTTTTATTTGAATTTCCCTAATGACTAAGGACATTGAGCATCTTTTCATGTGCTTTTTGGTCTTTAGTGTATCTTCTCTGGAGAACTGTTTATTCAACCCTGCCCATTTTTTAAATTAAGTTGTCTTTGTATTGAAATGTTAGTATTCTTTGTATATTCTGGATATGAGATTCTTATCAAATAGATAATTTGCAAATATTTTTTGCCATTATGTATGTTGTTTATTCACCTTCTTGACAATGGTCTTTAATGTACAAAAGTTTTTAATTTTGATGAAATCCAACTTATCTATTTTTCCTTTTGTTGTTCATGTTTTTGATTTCATATATAAGAATGATTCTTTGCCAGATCCAAGGTTATTGAGATTTACCCCTGTTTTCATTTAAGACTTTTATGGTTTTAGCTCTTATATTTAGTTTGTTGAAGCATTTCAATTTAATTTTTGTATACAGTGAGAGTTAAGGGTCCAAATTTATTTATTTTTGCATGTGAATTTGCAGTTATCTGCATATTATTTGTTGAAGAGAATTTCTTTTCCCCATTCAATTTTCTTGACACCCTTGTTAAAAATCAGTTGACCATATATGTATGGTTTTATTTCTGAAATCTTATGTCTGTTCCACTGATCTACATGTTCATCCACACTGCTTTGATTACTGTAGTTTTGTAGTAAGTTTTGAAAGTGGGGAGTGTGACTCCTCCAGTTTTATTCTTTTTCTACATTTTTTTGGCTGTTTGGGAACCCTTGGAATCCTGTATGAATTTGAGGATCAGCTTTTCCATTTCTACAAAAAAGCAGCATTAGAATTTTATAGGGATTGCATTGCACCTATAGATCACTTTGGGTTGTATTGTCATCTTGACGATATTAAATTTTCAATCCATGAACACAGGATGTCTTTCCCTTTATTTAGGTTTGTGAAATAAATTTGGTTTTGATTTGCCCCATGTGTTGCTTATTCTTCTTTTCCTCTAATTAAACTTCTTCTGAATTTATTAAATTTTTGTTTAGTGGTTTTATTTAAGGACTGTTTTTGGATTATTAGCTCTATCTCTGGGGTTTTTTTGTGGTTACTCAATGGATTGCAACAGACTTCTTTAATTTATCACAACTGAGTTTCAAATAATACTACATGACTTCATGTTTAATGTAGAATTACAGTTCACTCTTGAACTATGTGGAGGTTAGGGTGCCAACCCCTCACAGTTGAAAAACTGAGTATAGCTTTACACTCTGCCCTCCATATTTGTGGTTCCAGATCCAAGGATTCAACCAAACACCAACTGTGTATTATTGTAGTATATATTTATTGAAAAAATCCTCCTATAGATGAACCTGTGCAGTTCTAAGCAGGGCCGTTCAAGGGTCAACTGTTTTACAACAGTATCTTTCCATCTCCCTTCCATTCTTTATCCTTATCCCCTTCCATTACATTTACAATTTTTGACATTCATCAATATTTGGGTAGATTCTAGTTTCTGTCTAGTGTCATTTTCCCCTCAACCTGAAGTACTTCCTTTAACATTTCTTATAGTCTACACCTACTGGCAACAGATTTTGTCATCCTTATTCATAGTTCTTTATTTCATAATCATTTTTGATAGATGTTTTTGCTAGTTATAGAATTCTAAATTACCAGATTTTCTTTCAACTCTTTAGAGATGATATTTCATTGGTTTTTGTTTGCAGTTTCTGAAAATAACTCTGTGAACTTCTGATCTTATTTCCTGTGTATATGCCTTCTTTTTCTGCTTGTTTTAAAGATGTTTTTTCACTTGCTTTAAACAAGTTTTCATTGTGTTTATTCCATTTTAGATTACTTGAACATCTTGGATCTGTGTATTTATAATTATGAAATTTATATAACTCAATCTCTTTCTGAAACTCTAATTACATGTATATTAGACTATTCTTTTCTCTCTATGCTACATTTTTATAGTTTTTATTACTGTGCTTTCAAGTTCACTTATTTTTCTTTTAATGTATTTCATCTGATGTTGATTCAAAATGTGAAATTTTTACTTCCAGAATATTTTATTTCCAGATATTTTTATCTCCAGAATTCCATTTGATTCTCTTTTATACCTTACATCCCTCTCTTCATTATGTCCATGTTTGTCTTTAAATCTTGGAACATATTTATAATATTTATAACAGCTGTTTAATAGTTTCTGTCTCCTAATTCTATCATCTGTTATTTTTCTGTTTGTTTCTAATGACTGCTTATTCTGGATATGTTTTATATTTTTCTGCCTCATTGCATTCAGTAAGTTTTGAATGGATGCTGGATATTGTACATTTTATAATGTAGAGTACTGGATTATGTTATATTTCTTTAAAGAACATACTTTATTCTTACAGGTAGTTAAACTCCTTGCATAACAAGGTGAGTTTCTTCCAGCTTATTCTGAACTTTTATAAGGTGAGTCTAAATAGCCTACAGTCTACAGCTAGTTTCATTTGACTTCTAAAGCTTGGCCTTTCTTAATCTCTACTGAAAGCCATATATATATATATATATATATATATATATATGTATAAAATTTCTCTCCACTTTGGTTAGTAGGAAAACTGGAATTACTCTCAGATCTCTCTGAGATTTTACTAAGCTTATAGATTACTAATTAAATTACTAAGCTTATAGATTACTACTAATTGTTCTTTCCCTATAGTTGGTCGTTGCCTCTCTCATGAAATTTCACTTTATGGATGACAGATGGGGTTCAGACAGAAATACAGTAAAGCTCTTTCTCTGTTTTGTTCCCTACTCTCTCTCACTCTGCCCTATAAATTCTAGAAACCTCTGCCTCCCAAAATAGTAAGCTTTGCTTCCTTAACTCAGTGAAAGTTCAAATCCTGTTTTGTTCAACCCTCTCTGTCCCTGCTTGGGAAATTGCCTCTAGTCAGAATATGAGCATTAAAGTAAGGTCTGCCTCAATTTTTTTCCTTCCTAGTTAGCCAAGGAAGAGCAAATTACAAAAAAGTATACTTCATGAGCGGAAACAGATATTTTTACCAAAATTTACAAATTATTTTTTTGTTTTTAGTTACTAAAAGGTAGATTTTATAAAGAAAGGTTTCCTATTTTTTTTCAGGGATTTCATTGTTTAGAATTAACAAGAAATTTTGTTTATAGACCAGATGAAATCAATTTTGAATCATATTCTTAACAGTCTGAAAAAATCTTAATTCTGTAATTTTAACTTATCATAATTTCATTAGCTATACCAACAATAATGTTTCTTTTAAAGGCATTAAATATCCTTCATAGATTATACCATTTATCAGATTTGGGAGATTAAAAACTTATAAGTTAAAGCAAATTATTTCTGTTATAAGTGCAAATACAAATTAGCCAAGGATTAGATTTCAAATCTTTCAAGAAAGCCTCATAATTCATTCACCTGTCATTCCAGCATACATTTATGTTCTATGAGGCATCAAAAATTTTCATGAATAATTACTATTTTCATTTCTTAGATCAACGTTTACTTCCTCTGTGCTGCTACAATTTTGTTTTCATCAGGCTCCAAAAAATTGATTTGTTACTTTTGCCTACTCAGCAAATCTCTGAGTGCTGTATGACTCTTCCCAACAAGAACATTTTCAAATGGCCCACAGTTCCCCCACCTCTTTCTTCCTGAAGGCAAACACAGATACAGTTGTTCCTTTACTAAGGAACTATACATGACATTTATTTTCAATGGAGTAGTTATAAAGCTTAATAATTTTATAGATTAATTGAAGAAAGTCTTATTCCCTTTCTTCTTGATTCCCTCAATTATGGAAGCAAATTTTGAAAGACTCAAAGGTATGTTTTTACTTTTAAAAAGTTTTCCCATAAGAGCCACTATATGACTTCTGTTTACAGTTCATTGCACATGTCTAACTGTAAGACAATGTATAGCTATAAGGGAGTCTGACAAAGTATTTTTACTTTCCAGCTTCCATAATAGAGTTCATCGTTCTAAACTACTTGTTAATAAAATCTACAGTAAATTATTTTCTTATCTTCTGGTTGAATAGTTACTGCCTATCTTCTTCAAATTTTAAAAACCTGAAGTGGATTTGGTACAATATTGCTCTTTAACCTTACCTACCATTTTAAACTTAATTGAAGTTAATGAATTTGGAAGGAAGAGGATTATTTATAAATTTGCTCAACATGGAGAACTGTAAAAGTAATTGATGGTTCATCATTTTTATTTTATCACTGAAAGACTCTGTTTCAGAGCCCAACTCTAAGACTATACCATCTCAGATTTGAATCCAGGTTGTAGGCAAATGACTAAATTTCACAAAGTCTCAGGTTTTTTCTTTAAAATGCAGATAAATATATCTAGATCATAAGGCTGTGAGAATTAAAAGAAGCAATATGTGTTTATGCTTAGTTCAGTGCCTAGAAGAAATTAGAACTTAATATATGATAGCTATTGTTACTTTTAGTGTTAACTATTATTTAGCAACTCAGATTGTGGCATAGTGTTAGTTCAAATTACTTTCTTAATTTGTATTAGCTATCAAAGTATAGCTGAACAAAATTATATTAATTCACAAAACCCTGTCATTGCACATACGTAGAGAAAGTTGCATATGTTTAGCACAACATGAAACGAACATTTATTAACAATCAATTAATCACATTGTAAATGACACTATCAGAATAACATATATAAATCACTGGGTACAAAAATACCTATAGGATTTGGGCCATACATATAATTTCCTAATCTGACTCAGTTTTTGTATACTTGATTCCATAAACTTGCTGAGAATTTGGTTCTCGTGAACTGGAAGACAAAAATTAGAATCAGGCCATGTAAGTAGCCTGATACAAAATCCTATTATCAACCCATTATTTAAAAATTCAGAGATAGATGTGTTAACATTTAGAAAGAGGTTTGAACCTTCCTTATCTCAAGGTTTCATATTTTTATATTGTATATTAGTTTCCTAGGGCTGCCATAACAAAGTACTACAGATTGAATGGCTTAAACACAGAAATTTATTTTTTCACAATCCTTGAAACTAGATGTCCAAGATCAAGTGTTAGCAAAGTTGGTTTCTTTTCCTCAGCTTATAGAAGGTCATTTCCTCTCTGTGTCTTCATATGGTCTTCCTTGTGTACATTTCTTCATCCTAATCTCTTCTTATTATAAGGACATCAGTCATATTGGATTAGAGCTCAACCTAATGATCTCATTTTATTACCTCCTTAAAGATCCTATCTCCAAACACAGTCATGTTCTGAGATATTAGGGCTTAGGACTTCAACATATGTATTTGGGGGCAACACAATTCAGCCTATAACGTGGGTATTAGATTCTGAAATAGTGGATATAGAAAGAAGCATTCTTAATTTTGTTTATTCAAATCTTTGATCCATAAAGTAATCTTTAAGTCATATTCTAATTCTAATGGCTTTCTTATTGTAAAAATATAGGGCAGTAGTGCTGTAATAATTGATGGATTTCCTTTGAAAGTATCTAATAACTTATTTTTTTAATCATATGAAGTGTTTAATTTTTAAATTAATGCTTTGATGCTTTGAGAATATCCATTTTCTCTGCATGGTTACAAAATGGATTGCAAAACCAAAAATATGGCTTAGGTAGTTAGAAACATCTATCTGAAATTTATGCAAAACTAAGAACATTTGAATACCTTGGCAATGTATTTGTAGAACTTAATAGAATCTATCATTTATTCTCTTGGAAATTAAAGATTAATTAAAACTAAATCCCTAATCATAAGTTTTCTGCTGTTATGTATTTTGCTAACTATTTTTACTCTTTTTATTGCATATCTGAAAATGTGTTATTGGTGAATTCCTATTTATCATAATTATTATCATCTGAGACCTAGTGGAATTATTTTTTAGCATATGCTAGTATTTATAATTATTGATTGTGTGCAACTTTGTGTATACATAGCATAAGAGGAAATTATTGAAGGCACAATATTTATTTTCCTTGTCTAATATGCCATAGTGCTTCAACAATTGCAATGTTGAAAAAAAAGTAATGTTTGATGGGGCACAACAAACTGTTCCCAGAGGCTTACACAGAATGGCATGTGGTAACTTCCAGGAAAACATTTGAATAGTAGTGAGATTTTCTTTAATGTCTGCACAGTTGTAATACAAATTAGGTAAAAATAACAAAATGTATAGATGTATTCTAGAGTCATTGTATTTATTTTCCCTAGTATGTATTTTTCCTGAAAGTCACTTCCTTCTACTAGATATTTATTATGCACAATTATGTGTGTGTATATATATATATATATGTATTTATTACATAAGTATGCTTGGCTTTATAAGTTTTCACATTAGCTGGTTATGTAACACAGCATGCAATTTTGTCCTTTGTTAAACATTTCCAGTGGTTTATGTTGCTTTCAATAGATGAATTAGAAAATCTCAGAAAACTGGTGACTGAAATTGCAATGGGAATGGTAGAATCCATTCTGAAACCTGCCTTTTGGTGTTTACCTCAAAACATGCTTCTGCGTGGTTGCTTGATTTATATTTAGCAATATCTACGTGCAAATAGTAATCATACACCAAAGTAAACAGGACTATATGCAATTGCTTCCTCCGTTTCTTCAATTGCAGTTGCAATCCCATAGATTTCCATCTTGACAGTTAGCATAATTAGAAAATTCTCTTTGTCTTATTAAATGTGACTCTTCTCAATAGAATTCACTTCATTGCCAGCAAAGAACAGAAAATATACTTCAAATCTAAAATAGGAAATCAAGGGGGGCTGTTTTATTTTTATCTGTCTTTGTGCCAGTGACATTATTATCAAAGGATATTGTAATGCTGAAAATGTACTTTGGGGATTTAAATCACGCATTAGCCTGGAAAGCAAAAAGTGCTGTAGGGCCCATGCAATATATTTTCTCATTAATCTGATTGAAAGATTATCCTTCCTATAGCTATGAAAAGTCTAATACTCATATATCCATCTTCTATGCTAGTAAAATTCAGCTTTATGCAAAGTCATTGTCTCTTGTGTCGAGCGTCCAAGACTTTTCTTCTCTTGGCATAAGTCCATCTGTATTAAAATAAAGTCAAAGCAGGCCACCATTTCATACACACATTTTGATTATTTCATAAGCTGCTGTGGAAAATGGAAGTATCAGCAAGCTATGCAGTTTCCTGGTAATGTAATGCTGTCATTACCTCAGTGGTCATGTGAGAAAGTTTAGCTGTACTGTCTCTGACAAATGTTCAGTGAGTCAAAACAGTGCATTTAAATGAAATGCAGATATGAATGAGCCATTATTGCAATCACAACTCCAGCTTAAAAATTATCTTCTGTGAATATATACACTTTCTCTGTAACCTGACATTTGTGGTACAGAACTAGCTGTGCATTTACTCTCCCACCATTCACCCCACCTCTTTTCTGTACATCCTCCCCCAGACTCAGAATGAAGGAAGGTATTATGATCAGAGGCTGTATGCAGTAATTGAAGACACTCCTGATGATTCCATGCAATCAGAGTGACACGTTATCTGTGATGAAAATTAAGTAAAGAAACAAAGCAGATTTATAGGTTGCTTTGCTATGGTCAGTGCCTCTACAAAGATTAGCAAATGTACATGTATAAGCACCATCAAAAAAAAAAAAGGAAAAACAAAACAAAAGAAAACCAACAGCCACTTATATGTTTTTCCACATAAGAGGCTCACAAAATTTTTTATAACCTTAGTCGTAACTCCCAGCACTTTGCGATTTTAAGTTTTAATGAAACTACAGAAAATGTCTTAAGCTGAACGATTTCTATTCAGAGCACTCGGAGTGCTGATACCATGAACAGTATAGATGGCTCCTGCCCTAACTGTCACACAGATAATATTCTTTTATGCCTCAAGACACTGAGATGGTGCTGTAGATAACCAAAAGAAATAAGCTGCCACCATCACTAATCTGCAGCTTTGAAACAGTATAGCTTTTGCATGGTTAAGAGAAGGTAAAATCACCTATCAGTGTAATAGAGAAGACATTTTAAAAGTGAACAGGACCTGGAAGAATTAAGGCTTTCCTATTTATTTGTAATCCATATGCGCCATGGATCAAATCATCCATATCCGATTTTATGTGTTTATGTATGACAATTGGAAATGCAAAGTGAGCTGGGGCCTTTCATTCCCCCGGGACATTTTTGCTAATGTAGTGAAATGAAAATCTAAGGAGTATTTGGCCTTAGTGTTCCCTTCAGAGGTTAACTTTGGAAATCTTAAGTGTGTTCTTATGGCTGGATTTGTAATGTATGTAGCAGATTAGAATGTATTATGATATTCAGATGCACCACCCAAACAGTATAAAAAAAATGCTGTCTGTATTTTTCTCACCCAGCAAATATTGCTTGAGGGCTTTTCACATGGATAAAATTGAATTTTACATTCCAATTGCATAATGTGACTTATCAGCTACTTTCTGTATGTGTGAGCCTAGGGTTTGGTGAACACAAATCATAACCAAAGTTGGATGAACATCTTCCATAAAGCTAAGATACTAGATCCATAAAAAAAGAACATAATCAGGTTTATGTCTGGAGCTACATTTTGGGGTGAAATACATCATTTCATATCACAATGGAATGCATCTTTACTGGTGAGGAAAAATACTATTCCTTGCTACTTGTCCATAAGAAAAAATAAATATAAGATCAAAATGAATTTTGAAATACCAAAGGTATTTATTTTTATTTAATTTCAACCGTTGTTTTTTATATTCAGTTTGGAAATCTCAAATCAGAAATCCTTTCATTTGAGAGTACAGGCTGACGTTCAAGACTGAAGGAAACAGAGAAGACATAATGATAAACCAAATATCATGAGAATTGGACCCTACGATAAAACCATTTTCTCATTATTTGTTCTAAGAATGTGATAGTTATCCAGGGAAAAGAAAAATTCTACTTGAAAATGTAGAGCAAGATATACAATTTTTTTAATCAAACACAAGAACTATCAATACTAATCTGCTAATTTGTGCCCCCAAATGTAATCATATTGTTGGGACAAAAACACAATGCATTCAGGAAGCTATTAAATGCACAGCAGTATTTGAAATCGAACCACA
Source organism: Hyperoodon ampullatus (assembly GCF_949752795.1). Taxonomy (NCBI): domain Eukaryota; kingdom Metazoa; phylum Chordata; class Mammalia; order Artiodactyla; family Ziphiidae; genus Hyperoodon; species Hyperoodon ampullatus. Next base: position 19,322,529 of record NC_136930.1, read on the forward strand.
GTGACTTGTTGTTATGGCAGGCTGACATTATTGGTTCTTGTATATAGTTACATAATGATCTCTGAAGCCAGCTTTAAAAACTGTTCTATAAAACCAGTTAACAGATGTCAAAATCTGACTAAGAGTCAACTTTCTAAGACACTTACTTTACAGCTACATTTAAGAACCTTTTGTCTACGTTAAAAAATAAAAATCCAAAACCAGCATATTATACTATTTTCTCTCTCCAAAGAACTCTGTCACACAGTAAACTCTATTGCCTTTTATTTCAAATTTATTAGGGATGTCATCATCCAGTGGTCATTAACCTAAAAAATATGCACCACTGAAATTATGTCGATGTGAAGAAAAAGATTGTTATGACTTTTTTCTATCTGCTTCACTAACACAGCATACAGTTTTTACTCTCTATAAAGATTCATTATCTTGCTATAGAAAGTTTGCATCATTTCAAACATACAAAAGACAGTATAATCAGAAATCATTTTATCTATAATATTATCATACTATTATGGTCATATCTTGTAACTTAATAGGATTTGCTGTGAATGTCATCTTGTAATATGAAAAAATAAAAGAGTGATGGTGCTATAGCAGCCAGTAGTATTGTGAACAAATATTTTGGATCATTATTTTCTAACTCAAAGTAAATGATTTGTCCTCACAATAGTTATAAAATAAAAATTAAAATACACTTAAAATAATTAAATATTCTCTTCCCTTTTCTAGTGTCTATATAAAACAACTCAAAAATTAGTATACACAAAAAAGAAAAAAACATTTTCAATGCTTTTGCATATTTCTCAAATAAAGAAGATGGAATCTAGAAAATAGAATTGTTACAGTAAAACTGCTTTCTGTTCTGTGAAAGCCCTTGCTTTTGTAATTGTAAATGAAGCTGTTTCATCTGGTTTATATGCTGCTGTTCCCACTATTGCAGCTCAGGGCAATACAAATGATTAGTTGCCTGATTCCAGATTCATACAGGCTCAACTATAAGAATTAGACTCCGGCATTTAAGTGACTGAACTGATGTGAGAACATAAACCATTCCAGACCATTTATACAAATGGAACCGGCCAGGCATTTTATCAAATCTCCTATTACAAGAAAAAACCCTGTATCACCTCCATGCAATTTTTTTGTTTGTTTTTTACTCACAAAATATTGGGGTGTGCTTTATGCTAATTTTTAATTTTAAAAAGTTTTGCCATAAATACCACCACCAAAATGATATTCTCAGGTCACAGCTGCAAATGGTCAAAGCCTCATGTTTCACTCAGTTACATTTCAGTGAAGAGGTCTCTATAAAAAATGTTTCCTTCAAAGGAAAGCATCTTTTTCTGCAAATTAAGTTTCTGAGAAGTTTCCCTGGAATACAAAAGTGTGGATTTCAACTGAGCTCAAAAGATACAATTTACATATAAAAATCAATCATTCTATTTTGGGTTGAACATCAAAATTATGTGCCTAAGCTTTCATATTGGTAATTTCATATTCCTAAAGAGTTTGAAATGTCAGTGAATACTCTCCAAATCCTCATTTCTACCTTTCACCAGAAGTTCTAAAATGTCAGTTTGAAAAATTGCACGAACTGTATGAAGTTTTACAAAAAAATTTCAACACATAATTTAAACAGCCTCCTAAATTAGCACAATTGAAATTTAGATTTTAATACCATGGTTTATGAGCTTGAGCTTCTGCCTCCCTGAAGTTAATGGAATAGTAACTGGCAATAATATATGTGAAAAAGATTCGAAAGAAATAACTGAATTTTTTAAGCCACCCAGGCAGATCAGTCCCTTTACTTACAATAATAAACACTATGAACAACATGAATGATAATGAATGCAGAACAACAAGAACAAAATTGAGAGCACAACTTTTATGAAGGTTTGTAAGAAAAATTAAGAACCAGGCAGAATTTTATTAACTGAGATGAAAAATTAGTTCCGTTTTTTAAAGACTATTTTTAGAGCAGCTTTAGGTTCCCAGCAAAACTGAAGGGAAGGTAGAGAGAATTCCCATATACCCCAGAGATAATTAGAGCAGACAGTGCCTTTATCTATGCGATGGTAGTAGCTTGGAATGGAAAATAACTGGTAAGAACAGACTATCTAGAGGGTAAAATATGTGGATAGACAGAAATATAAGTCTAAGTTTCCCAACCAACCAATGGTGATAAGGGGATCTCATATAGAACAAACAACATATGCGATGTCATGAGGAATATATAAGCAGTTGATACTATGGGAATATCAAGGATAGGGAGGAACACATTAAATGAAACTAGGAGGTGAACAAAGATCAGGTTATAAAGGGATCTTAGACCATAGTAAAGATCTTTGATTTTATTATTTAGGCCACTTGGGACAGGGGATTGTCAAGAAAGAACTTTAGTATGTGAAACCGATGATAGATTTGAGACTATTTGTGCTAGTTTCATATGGAGGGATTGTGTATGTTGAGGATAGTGTTCCTGGGGGTTCAGGCTAGAGTAAGGGAAACCAGAAAGATACTCCTTTAAGCCCTTGTGGGCACCCCATCTGCAGTCAGATACTCCTTAGTGCTTGCATACCACCACCTACTAACCACTACCACAGAAATTATTGTATTTGGGGTAACCATGTACCTGTCTATGCCATAACTCACCATCCGTCCAGGCCTCCAACCCACCTACTAGATGATAAGCTCATTAAATGTAAACTTTGTCATCTCCCTCCTCCATACACACCGTAGTGTGGTACCTATTAGGGCTCAATAACTGTTTAAATGCATCAATAAGAATTTTATTGAAATTTAAAAATTCACTGTGTAACATTAGGCCTGTGTTGTTTCTAGCTATTTCTACAACCTGAAATCAGCCACATCTTTATTACTATTTTAGATACCTACTAAACTTGTAAAAATTGCATGAGAATGGAATTTGTATGTTTAATTCCAAAGTTATATCTCATCCATAATTTTACAAATTTTATCTTTCATAGAATGAATATCTAAAAGTTAACTTATAAAAGAAGGCAACTAAAGTTGATTCAGTACTCTCTGAGTCTCAAAACACTGTTATTTGGGGGTTATTACTAGGGGTCAGAACCAGAGGTCTAGGGATACCTGAATCACCTCTCTTTCCTAGCGGAACTCTACTGGAAGTATGAAATTAATATACATTTCTTTTTTCAGAAATAGAAAACAGAATAGAGAAATGACTTTAGTAAGAGTTACACAAGTTTCTGAGAATGTAAGCAAAGGTTGAATAAAAGCCAATCTGATGCTTACGTCCTAGGAGCTTCATGGAGCTTCAAACTTCCATCTAAAAATAAACCTTGGATCCACACACTTAGGTAAGCTGGCAAGGAGAGGGAGATAAACAGACCCCAGGGGAGTCCTTGGGTCCATTTAAACACCAATTATAAGGAAGCAGGAGAGAAAGGTTCCTTTGGAGCCCTGTTCTAACTAGTTGATTCCACTACTGCATTTGGAGTAGAAGAGGAACATCCAGGGGTCTGAGGTAGGAATATGCAAAAGGGAGTGGGATTTTTTTCTTTTAAAACAGTGTCTCTAACAAGAGATAACTGGCTCATCAGTGCTTGACAATCTCGCCAAAATAAGCCATACGATCCTTTCTCTACAGAGTAGATGATATTACTATTATTTTATGGATGAATGAGATGAAATTTAGAGAAGTTATATGGTTTGCCAAAAGGTACAGAGGTAGAGTGGCTGAAATTTTTACCACATTTGCCAGGCTTTAAATCTGTGCTCTGAATGAAACCATATGGGAGATCCTTAGTTGATGCCATGTGGTGCACAAGATCCACCCAGTAAACTCTGTCGAAACACTTAACTCCTCAGCATTGTCAGCTGATAAAATGATGCTGTTTAAACCATTAAGCTTTGGGGAAGTCTGATATGCAGCAATAGATAGCTGAACTACATGCATTTTCTGAGAGTATCTTTATTTAGTACTGTATACTTTAATAAAACATACGTGTCCTTACTGATTAAGGGGTTAGAGAGAAGGGAGTTCCACTTAGCTTAATGTTGAAATTCATTCTAGAACCACAGTTGATCTGAGATCACTAGTAGAGGCCTGGAGAGCTTCCCAGATAGTCAAAGCTTAAATAAACAAAGTATTGTGACTTTTTTTTTTTAATGAATCAAGATCATATTACATACCTTCACCAGAGAAGTAACCCTTGGCAAACACTGAAGAATAGTCTATTGACCCAACTTTCAACAAATATATAAACTAACAATCTTGTATCATTTAATTTTAAAAAAATCAGTGTTTCCAAGTTAGAACCCTGTCAAAAGCAGAAAAAATCATGTTCCTGTACATTATGATTCTCAAAATGTAAACAAAAGTATGATAATTGTTTTTCACACTCTGTCTATGCATCTCACTTGTTTTACCCAGGTACTTTTCAGCAATTTTTCTGAACTCAAACATTTAGCTGCTAGGTGGAGGTGGATTTGGCTCTTTTCAAAATGCTTTTACATAAGTGACAATAGTAGCAAATAAAAATGTTGTAGTTTGTCTGGGTGATTATTATTATCATCAGCAGGTTCTCGTGAAACATAAGATTTTTAGCCTAATTATTGAGGGAAACTGTATGGAATCGACCTTTCAAACATATAAATGATTGAAATAAAGATTTAAATGTAATCAAACGTTTACATGTTATGTTGGTCAACGGAAGTTATATTTGTGATTGTGAATTATGCTGAAAGTTAACATTATTAAAAGGAAACAAGAAACATGATGATTAATAATCCATTAGCATTCTTTCACCTTCTTTTAAAATAAGTTATTACCTGCATTGTGGGAAAGCAGATAAAAGACTATAATTTATCACTTTTCAGGGACTAGAAATGGTCCTATATTTTAAATCCTTGTTTTAATTATCTAGCCTGATATTTTGATAACCAATATTATAACACCAGGAGTCTCAGAAGATACTGTAGGAGAAATATTTTGACATATTTAGTCTACATTTCTTGATTTCATAGTGAGATTGTAATGAGGAATTCCCATTTACTCTTGAGCTCAGCATTTAGATAATTGAATAATAAACCACAATCAATGAGAACCTTTAAAGATTGTCACTCTTATGTTAAGATTGAACTTAAAAAATAGCTTCTTAGCTTGCAAACATTTTTGGCTGAACCCCATTTGGTATTCAGAATGTAAATGAGATTTGTTATCAGGCAGGAAACCTGAAACTGATTTAACCTAGATATTAATCTTCATATTAAGGACATATTTACATTTCTTGCATAGCACAGTAGGTTAGCACTAAGGAGGATCTGCATTTAATTTTTTTAAAATGGCTTAGCTCAATTGATGTACAGTGCATATTTCTCATTTTAACTATTTTGTTTATTTCATAGATTCTTTTATTTTCTCATGGTCATGTTAAGGCTTGCTGGATTGAAAATATGCTGCAAATAGAAGCCAAACCACAGTAAAATGACTCTGCCTAACCCTAAGAGTTCTAGTCATTTCCTTTTATATTTTATAATAAGATATGACAACTCAATTTAAAGAAAATACACAATAGTTGCTGACTACAGTGAAAAGTTTATATTAAAATAATGTGTTGCTGTGGGGAGGTGGATAATTGAGCATTCAGTAGGTATTTTCTGGCAGGGCTCCTGAAATAAGCAAAAGTAATATCTGTTAACAGAGGATAAATGCAGATAAAGTTACTCTAGTCAGTAATTAGGATTTTACAGATCCCTGTTTAAATGCTGATGCAAGAGAAAATGAAGAAGGCTGCACTTAGTCATTAAAGTTGAGCTGATCCAAACTCTCTCAGTAAGACCTGACTTTTGATTGAGCCCCGTTCCTACTAATATGTGACTCCGCCAGTTTTCTTCTGCATGTAATGAAGAATGAGCAAACTTGAGAAGTACAGACAAAATCTAACTGAAAATGTTAATTTTAAGATGTGACTGGGTGGGGTAGGGGGGAAGCTTTGGGATTTGAAACCGGAAAGCTCTAGTAAGTTTCCCTAGCTTTCGAACAGAACCTCTGGCTATTTTGTCTTCTTCAGCCATCTTATTTAATTCCAGGAAATAGACCTGTAACTCTTTGACGTCATGAAGGAAGAGATGAGGTAACCAGGTATCAACTTTTACAAGGGGATAGTTCTTAGAAAATTCCAATTAACTGCTCTCTCCTTTCCTTCAAGAGAATTTATAAAATCAACGTACACAACATCTTCTCAAGCAGTTGTGTTCACCAAAACAAAAGTAACTTGAATGATCAAATTAGTGTTAAGAATAGGAGATCAGGTATTTTTCCTCAAGAAACACTACAACGTGAAAGTACCTGTGCACTGAATACTGCCTTACAAACAAAAATCTAAAAGTCAAACTTATTCCAAGAATTATAAGTCAAATAACTCTTCCCTCCTTTCCACTTTGTTGCCAAAAGGGATTATGGGGTGCTAGCAATGGTCAGCCTTCATCCATTACCATTTTGGCTTAGGAATTTTTATAGGAATCTAGAGATGATTAATATGGATCATCATACTCCCTTACAATAGAAAAGAATTGGGGACTTTGGGGTTATCATCACTTATTGTGCTTTGAATAATTTCTCCCACAAAGTTTCCTTGCTACTTGGCCCAGTAAGGAGGTTTTTGCAAGCATAAGTAGGATGGATTAAAGCAGGGAGAGAATAGAGTTAAGGAAGCAATTAGTAAGGTATTTTAAAATGTATTGAGGTGAAAGTCTCCATTATCATTTATCAGTGTTCTTTAGCTGGAACCTAGAGACAAGCCTCTAATCAAGCATTACTGTAAATGATAGACACTTGAACCTCTCTAATCATAGTCTTCTCCATAGGCTTGGGAGCTTCTCATTCTATTCCCACTGAATCCCTTTTATCCACTTGATCAGGTGTCCTGTCAACTCTTGCTCTGTTACCTTAGGTCATCTGGGATGGGTATTGACTGCTTTCTTCCATTACTAGTCTATACCTAACCCTGGTTACTATCCTCAGATTTTTTTTTGCTCTAAGGTTAATTACTATAGCTCTGCTTTTTTACTTGAACAGAGGGAACTCCTTGACCCTACCCTAAGTTAAAACCCTCTGTTATATAGTTCCATAGGACCTTATATTACACTCATTTTAAAAAAATTGAATCACTCAACAAATACTTGTGGAGTGCTTATTCTGTTCTACGTACAACAGTGAACAAAAGTTCCAGGCCTCATAGAGCTTACATACTATAATTATATGCTATTTAAAGCCTTCAGATCTCCAGCTAAAATAAAACTCTTTGAAAGCAAGAATTATAACTGTCTTCTTCATCACTGTTTCCCCAGCACTTTGCAGAATACCTGGAATATGGAAAAGGTGCAATGAATATTTATCGAATTATTAAATAAATAAATAAATAAGCATTGCAATTTTACAGAAACATAGATGTTTTATTTGTTCATGAGCAAAGTTCAGCAGTATAAAATTACCAGTAAAAAGTGTCTATAAAAAGTGACCTAATGGAACTATTAGACTAAAACACACTAGTACATGTGCACCAGTAATATGACTGCATTGCTACTTACAAATAAACTATTTTCTAGAAAATTATTTGGTTTGTTTCATATGCTGTGTTTTCAACAGACATCAAGGCATTGATTACGCACTTCCTAATATTCAGTTTAAGTCAATGTAGTACAATAAAACACATCATTCATACTTATTAAAGTGACACCAAAGAACCCATCCTAGAATTCTAGCAGCAAAATATGTGACATAAGATTAAGATATAAACAATTTTTCACCTTATAGTAAACACACACACACACACACCCCATCTTTACAAGATCCTTTGAATGAATGTTGACTTGAAGCATTTTTACTGTTAATATGATGTTTAAAAATGCCTGAGTCTTTTGATTGTATTAATGAGAGCAGGGAGTTCCCAATGATGAAAAAGCTAAAGTTGTATTCCTGCATGAAGGCCAAATTTGCCTTCAATTGTCTTATTTTTTGTTTCTAAATTTATCTGTAGTCAAGATTAGAGAAAATAGACAGAGACATAAACTAGATCTCTTCACTCACCAACTGTTTCAGCCCATGGAAATGGTTAAATCACACAAAAAAGAGTGCCATGAAACTATCCATGCATCACATATGATTCCTTTATTTTTGAAGTATCAAAAATAAGCCCACAAGATAGTGTTAGAAGTAAAAGAAATTATTGGCTCCTTGAACAAAAAATCTAGTAATAGCTGGTGTTAGCTACCACTTAATAGCGGGTACAAGTGATATCACCAAGACCCATTTCACAGCTCGAGACTCTCAGAGTTGGCTTCATTCTCAGTCATTGCACATGATGGGAATAAAGCATCCATATTCTAAGTCTCATATATTCACGCCAACAACAATCGAGGCACAATGATCAGGAGGGTTAATTTGGGGGGAAAGGGTAGCAAATTTTATAAAGTATATGACAGAGTCCAACAGAGTCCATATTTGTCACATGAATATGTTTTCAACTTGCCCAAATAAAAACTTTACTCTTGGGCTTCCCTGTTGGCGCAATGGCTGAGAGTCCGCCTGCCGATGCAGGGGACATGGGTTCATGCCCCGGTCCGGGAAGATCCCACATGCCGTGGAGCGGCTGCGCCCATGAGCCATGGCCACTGAGCCTGCACGTCCGGAGCCTGTGCTCCGCAACGGGACAGGCAGCAGCAGTAAAAACTCAGTGAATATGCAATGTCAAAACAACCACCACCACAGTAGTCATTCAGAGTTCATGCTCTAGGTCTACTTGGAATCCATAATTTGTTGAATAATATTGAGCAATTAAGTTCCTTGTGACTCAGTTTGCTCATAATAGCTTTTCCCTAATTTTGTTATTAATTAAATGAGATAAGTTACTTATAGTGTTTAAAACATCAACTTGAATAATTGCACAATAAATGTGAGCTCTTCATTATGAAGTCCTTATTCTGTATCAAAACAACTCTTTGCAGGCTGAAGGACCATACTTATGCATTTTAGTGTAATCCATGTTGTATAGCTGTAAGAAGCCACGGAACATTTGTTGAAGAAGTGAAATTTTCAAATACCAGTGATTTGATGACTGATGATTCTGAAAAGATGATTCTGAAGTTTTCCACTTGGATCACCACTCTAGATGAATTAGATGAAATAGAGAATTAGAGTTGTCTTGTTAGTGTTGCTAGCAGGACATTTCATTTGGGAAAATTTTCAACCATTGTGAAATATCTAAACCAATGAGCATAAATAAGTATATGGTGAGTAATTGTATTAAACACTTTATATTTACTGAGTATTGACTATCAAACCAAGCATTATGTTAGACACCAGTGAGGCAAAGATGAGCTAGATAAAATCCTTGCTTTCATAAAACTTATAATCTTTGAGTTATATGAGTCAGGTACAGGAAAGCAGCTGAGCCTGAGACAATAAGTGTTGTACCACAAAATGAATAGTTAAAGGAAAAGGTATAACGTGACGCATGTTTCTGAAGGATGATTCAGCACCCATTGCAAGTTGCAAAGTTCTGATTTTTTTAAATGACATTCACAGATTCATAGTAAATGTGACATGTTAGAATGCCCGAAGATTAAAAAGCTTCAGGTTTCATTTTTACATTTGTTTTTAAAGCAGAAAGTCTTAGGCTTCCACAAGGATCATATGTGTCCATAATTTCCCAGAGAAACTGACTGAGTCATTAAACAATTCAGGCAGAGTTTAAACACCTTTCCCAATATCTTCTTTCCTCTAAGGACTTTGGTTGGTCACTGTGTCAGTGAGGCACCACCACTGTTTCAAACAGTTTTCCTCCTTTATTGAGAGGTCAACCACAGAGCCCTGGGCAGTCTAAGGCAGAGTTCACATTTGCTCTCTTCCTTGGCTGTGTCACGTACTGTTCAAGTGGAATCCCCAGTTCGAGTGATCCCTGAGGCCAAGAACTTCTATTAAACTGCAGCAAGAAATGGTCAGCTATTTGCTCCTGGGAAAATCCTACTGATACAACTAATAAGTATTTCAAAAGAAATAAATGAGCATGTCATTCATCCTATGATTATAGGATGAGCTTCAAGGGAGTTGCTCGTCAACAGGCCTTTCACATAACCCCAAGTTACTGAGTTCTTTCCCTAAATAATGCAAATTGTCCCATGACAGGATTAAATCCTTTTCCAACCACTACCATGGCAAATCTGGTGGAGGATCACAGCATACAGTGAGATGAAGGAAATGTTTGCTACCTTATGGGGGAAGGCAAAATGGTATTTGTGCCACTTGAGTCAACAGGGAAATTAGTTATAATGTTTTATATTCTAATTACATAAAATATAGTTATAATTTAAAAATTTAAGGGCAACCCATGCAGTGACTGTTATTCCTAAAATATTAACTATATACCTGAGGACACATTGTGCTATGTTCTCTGTATAGTGGGATCTACAATCATTGTGTACCACCACCACTAAGACCACCACCAAACCTTCAACTCATTGCTATTATTTCAAAATAAAACAGAAGAATGAATATGTATAACATTAATGCTTTATCCTCACCTATGGCTTTGACTTTCTATCTCCTGTATCTTCTTCAAAATCAAGGATACCTATGAACCATCCACGAAGTCTTCCCTGGGAACAATTTCATTCTTTATTCATCTTTCTTAGCATGTTTTCTATACATCTCCCATGATTTTTTATACATCTCTTTTGGTTTTCTATATATCTCTTATAGATCACATTTACCTTGGGCTCTAGATATTTATGAACTTATTTAACTTTCTCTACTGAATGAAAATGAAATCTCTTTAAAATTAGGTCTATGGGGCTTCCCTGGTGACGCAGTGGTTGAGAGTCTGCCTGCCGATGCAGGGGACACGGGTTCGTGCCCCAATCCGGGAGGATCCCACATGCCGCGGAGCGGCTGGGCCTGTGAGCCATGGCCGCTGAGCCTGCGCGTCCGGAGCCTGTGCTCCACAATGGGAGAGGCCACAACAGTGAGAGGCCCACATACAGCAAAAAAATAAAATAAAATAAAATAAAAAATAAAAAATAAAATAAAATAAAATAAAATTAGGTCTATGTTTAATTCACTCCAGTTTAAATGCCTTCCTTATGTTAAGTATTCAGTAAATAAATGTCAATAAGTAAAGGAAAAGGGAAAGTTTAAAGATGAACAAACAGTGTATCATTTTCACTCTATTTGTCAAATATGTTTTAAAATAAGCCCCACTTTTTTAAAACCTCTTTTTCATATCTGTGGTTTTCTTCTTCTTCTTTTTTTTTTCTATTTATATTCCTTCAACTTTTCCTTAATGGAGCCAGATTCTAAACATCATGTCAGAAAGAACATACAGAAGCCATGTGGAGATAAGCATGGTGTTTTCCTTAGTTTTTTATAGATGCATCTCCTATTTGTCCACCGGACCTCATTTCAATGCTCCCATCATTAGTTTGCTGTGTTGTACTCCAATTCTCAAACTTATAATAGAGTTATTCTATTCTCTGTCTGTACTGATGATTCCTTTGTACTCATTTATTTACCTTTCAACCTTCAGCTCCTTTAGTTGTGACATTGCCATAACTCTAGACAAGACATGTTCCTTCAGAAGCCCTACTGACTGTGTGTGTTGGGTGGAAGAGGAAGGTTGAAGCTTGATAAGACATCCATGCCAATACAAAAGAACTGAATATGTGTGTGTGTGTGTGTGTGTATATATATATATATATATATATATATATATATATATATATATGTTTTTATATATAAAAATTTTTGATTTATGTTATTTCTGCCAGATGCAAGATAATAATTTGTAAAATAGTCATACCCTGGCTACTTTAAAAAATGAAATTAAAATAAAAGAACATTATCACATACAGAAAAGCAATTTTCTTTTATGTTCTGCATCTATGCTATTTCAGTTACTCAGACTGCTCCTTAAGATTTGTTTAGACTCTCAAGGTAAAAAGGAAAATATAATGGTTCATATAATTATCTTAATTAAAGGAAACCTATAGTCCCAGTTAGATAAACTTTTGTTCTATTTCTAAATTCTAATAGGATTATGAATCTTAATGTGAGGGACATTGATAAAAAATATATTTGGTAGAGCTTTTATAGAAGATGCAAAACAATTTCTCCATTAGGATTTTTATGAATGTAGAAGTCAATGACATTATGACAATGCTTACTTGAATGAAGACAAGCTGTAATGAGCTAATAATTATAGACATTTCCAAGGCTTGAATTCATACAAATGTAGATGGAACATCTGTATGAATAAATGATTAGTATGTCTCTTAGATCATCTATCATTGAAAAATTGTTAACTTAAAATTACTTGTCCAGAAAAATAGTCTTTGCACATGAGGGTGAAATAAAAATATTTTCAGATAGATAAAAGCTGAGTTAAGTTTACTGTGCTGTAAGATATGCTAAGGGAAGTTCTTCAGGCTACAGGGCAATGTCAACAAACAGAATTTAGATCTATAAGAAAGACTAAAAATCACCCCAAAATGGTAGATGGTAAATATAAAAGATTTTCTTTTTTCTTGTCCTAATTCCTTAAAAGTTATTTGAATATTTAAAAAATGATAACATTGTATTGTGAAGATTTATAATGTATATATTAATAAATTATGCGACAAAGTGCAAAAAGAATAGGGCTAAGTCTAATTGTACTTTTAAGGTTTTAAATTTTAATATAAAGGGTAAATATTAACTAGTTAAATTGTAACATGTTAAGATTTCACTTCAATCTCTAGAGTAATGACTGAAAAATAAATTGAAGAGCTGATAAGACAATAGTGGAGATAAAATGAAATACTAAAAAATACTAAATTGATACAAAAAGAGGGCAGTAAAACAGTTAAGGAACAATTGAAAGATAGGACAAGTGATAAATAAATAGCAAAATGGTAGATCTAAGTAAAATCACATTAATAATTACATTAAATAAAAATGGAGTAAATACTACAATAGAAAGAGATAAAGTCAGACCACTTGTAAAAGGAAGGCTTATCTATATGTGGTCCACTTATAAAGGCATAGATAGGTTGAATAAAAAAGGAAGGTAAAAGGCATGTATGCAAATATTAAACATAGAAAAGCTAGTGTAGCTATGTTAATATTAGATAAATTGGATATCAAAAAAGGGACATTAGGGCTTCCCTGGTGGCGCAGTGGTTGAGAGTCCGCCTGCCGATGCAGGGGACATGGGTTCATGCCCCGGTCTGGGAAGATCCCACATGCCGCGGAGCGGCTGGGCCCGTGAGCCATGGCCACTGAGCCTGCGCATCTGGAGCCTGCGCTCTGCAACGGGAGAGGCCACAACAGTGAGAGGCCCGTGTACAGCAAAAAAAAAAAAAAAAAAAAAAAAAAGGGACATTACCAGAAAAAAAGAGTGACTATTCATAAGATAAATGGATAATTTATTAGGAAGATAGAAAAATTGTAAATGCCAAAACATATGATGCAAAAACTGGCATAGCTAAAGGTAAAATTAGACAAGTCAAAATATCATTGCTGAAATTTTTAACATCCACTATCATAATTGATAGAACAAAGAGACTAAAATCTCTAAAGATACAGACTTGAACAACATGATGAACTGAGGTAACTTAATTAAGGTTTATGTGATATTACCTGCAAAATCTACAGTGTATACAATATTTTTAAATGTACATGGGATATTTGTTAACATAAATGTTCTCCTAGGGCATAAAATAAGTCTTCAACAACCTTTGAAAAATTTGAACTTTACAGAGGATTTTCTATGACCGTAATGAAATTAAATTAGAGCTCAATAGCTATAATAGGAAACCTCCCAATACTTAGAAATTAAGCAGCCCACTTCTAAATGACATATAGTTCACAAAGAAAGGTAAAACTGGAAAATATTTCTGCTGAATGTGAATAAAAATATGGAAATGTTCATAATGCAGGCCATAGAGGGAATTTTATGTCTTTAAATACTGTATTAGAAAGAAGACAGACCCAAAATCAATGATATATGCAACAAGAAGAAAACTTAAAAAAAAGAAAAGAAAACATTAAAAAAGGCAGACACAAGTGAATGCATACTCCTTGATTTTATTTACATGAAGTTCAAAAGCAATAAAAACTTTAGCAAAAATTGAAACCATGGTTGCCCATAGGGGCTGGGAAGGACAGGAAGAGGGCATGAAGGGATTTCTAGGAATAAGGAAAATATTCTAATATCTTTGTTATTCACATGTGTATTATTTGTGAATTGGATCTTTAAGGTCTGAGCTTAGGTGCTCAGACCTGTGAATTTTACAAAAACAAAAACAAAAAGGAAAAAAAAAAAAAGGCAACTAGACAAGAAGAAAACAAACCTTGAACCCCAAAAGAAATTTAATTACATTCTTCCAATTGACACTTAGAATTTCTGCCTAAATTCAAGAGGTTCCAACTATAATCAAGTAGTCTCAGCCTTTAATTTAAAGCCTTCAATCTTTGACTAATTTCAGTCATTGGGTGGTGAAAAAGGGAGAAAAGTTTTCTTACAAAGTTATTGATGCAACTAAGGTCTAACTCTCAAAAAGTGTTTTCCTGGTAATTTTTTTCCCAATAGTTTGTTATCCATAAAATAGTTTCATTTTGGCATCTGTTGGTTAACTGATTTTAAATAGTTCAGTATCATGACACACTCACCACCCTCCCAAATAATGACATAACTGATCTGCAGGAAATGGTTATGTAGTTTTGCCTATTTGAACACTGGAGAATGTCAGCTGAAAACAACTATTTGATTTTTGGCCCACATGATGCTGAACAGTTCTTTAGGACAATCATTTAAAGAGCAATTTCCGTTGTTTACTGGAACCCATTCAGAATTCAATAATATGATAATATAAATAAACAAAGATGCTTATATTCCTAATTTTTAGGGCATGTACATACACAGTATATTTAAAAGATAAATAAACATTTTGATCTGGAAAATAAACATTAAGGTGACTGACTTTGGAATACAAATTTATCCTGTCAACATACTTAACTTAATAAAACATTCTTATGTATTTTAATCATTTTTATGTATTTGTTATGTATTTTTTCTTCCTGGCATGAGTTAACTGCTACATTTATATATTGAATAAAAAAAATGTCTTGAAGTTTTATTGTTCGTTGAAAACAACACCAATAAAATTAACAAAAAGAATGTTGCCTGAATGGCCTTAGTCTTTTTTGTTTGTTTACTTGTTTCTGCAGTAATCATGTAAAATAAAGTATAAAGTAAAGTAGGTTCAAATAAAGCCAAGGACCTAGGTGGTGTTGCTTTAGTTAAGATCACAATGTTTTTAATAATGTATTCTCTCCTTCTCACACAGCAGCAATAACTACCTCTGGATATTTTAAAGTGTACATTATGTGTTTACATCTTAGAGTGTTTCTCATTCTCAAAGTAAAGTAGTCATCTTGGGCTTGACCTTGCAGCCTTTACTCTAAAAATGTTTCCCCAGAAGCCCTTAATGACTTCTGTAAGAGCTGTGGAATCATGCCCCACAAGAAGTGTTTGCATCATTGCACTGAATTCAAGAAAAGATTAGTTATGAAGCTGAATGAGGTGTGTGTGAAACAACAGGCTGATAGTAAGTCCTCTCCACATCAAAATTTGCATTTTTAAGACTATTTTGACCCATAAACTTAACTTTCAAACATGCGTAGGAGAAGTAGGCACAAACTGAATACCTAGTAAATAAGCTATAACATATTGAAATTTCAATTCAGTCCAAAGCATTTAAACACTAGTGAATTTGAATGATTAGAAAAGAAGACAACCTACATGTTTAACCTCAAATAAGGCATACAGGTAGCACTTCAAATGCAACTTTTATATTATTTTTAAATGGCCAAAATTTGATTATATTTTACATATATTTCCTCTTTGGCCAAAAGTTTCTGCAAAAACTGATGTCACTCATTTTATTTATTTAATCCACATTAATTTTTTAAAATTTCTTTCAGGAACTGTTCTAGGTGTGTGAATACAGTAAAGAATAAAACAGGCAGGGTCCTTGTCCTCATGGAATCTTTATTCTATTAGGAGAGATGGGCCAACAAACAGAAATATTAACAAATTCAGGGAGTGGAGGTCTTTTTATTTGTGGAGAGATATGAATGAAGAGCAGAATAAAGCAAAGGAAGGTAGAGCATTCTAGGAAGAGAAAATAAAAAGTGCACATATATTGAGATGAAGCAAGATTGGTATATTAGTATACCAATTTGTATAAATCTGATTGGTATAAATCAGAGTGGCTAAAGAAGAGTGAAAACAGAGAAGGTGGTAGGAGATGTGAGAAATGAAGAATCATGAATGGGCTTAGAGGTTACTGTGAGGAATATAGAGTTAATTTTAAATAAGAAGGAAGGTGATTGGAGGAGGCTCAGCAGGGGAGTGAGATGTCTTGATCATTCTGGCTGCTGTGTAAAGAAATTACTCTAAAAAGCAAGAGTGAAAGGAGAAATGCCAACTAAAAATTCTGTCAGTGCAGAGAATTAAAAATGATTCTAGCTGTTTTAAACATTAAAGAAAATGATGCAGGAAAGTAGGAGCTTCCAAATTCCTTCAAATGACTGGAAGAGTGAGCTATAGTCTGGCTTCTGCAATGGAGGAATCAGAAAGCCAGAATCAAATGTCATTTGTCATCATTTATCATGCCACAACTACTTTTCAGCACCCAGGAAACTAGAGAATGAATCCTAGAATGTTGCCACATAAAAAAATCAATTTCCATAACTTTGCTAGTGAGCAAGGAAAAATAAAGCCTAAGATCGAGGAAGATAGCCTCTACCTTACTTCTGCCTTTCAAATTTTGAGCAAGTATACCCAATTGCAAAAACAAATTCACATTTAAGAAGCCTAGCTTCAAAGGAGTCCATTTCCTATGGAAAATTTAGTTTTTACCTTCCTGTCCTTTGGGGACAAGAAAGTACTCTAGAATAAGAGTAGGATAACGATAGAGCAGCCCTTAAACATTACACTAGTCTAGGAGAGAGAGAATGATGGTTTGAACTAAAGTGAGACACGGTGAGAAGCAGTCAGAATCTAGATACATTTGTAGAGTTAAGAGAACTGCCAAACGATAGAATCTGGGATGTGAAGAAAAGAATGGAGCCAGGGTTGACGCTTAATTTTTGGTCTCATCAACTGGACAAACAGAGGTCATTCCCTGAGGTTGGATGATGGAAAGAAGAAGGAAATCCAGAGTTCTATCTTGGTCGTTTAAGTTTGAAATACCAGTAATTACATATAGTTAAATAAATCTGGAGATCAAGGAAGAAATATTTTTCAGTGTTATATGCATATGAATGGCATTTAACATGTCAGGGTGAAATTACCTTGAAAGCATCAATAAGTGTGAAAAAAGAGAAGGAAACTACAGACAATGCCCTGTAGGACTCCATCTTTGAGATAGCAGCAAAAGAAGTGGATCAAGCAATGGAAATTGAGCAGATACAGTCAGTGGAGAAGGGCAAACCCAAGAGAATGCAGCATCCAAGAAGTCAAGTGAAGAAACTGTTTCAAGAATTAAGGCATCTTCATCCGTGTTAAATGCTAATGAGTCAAGGAATGTGAGAACTGAGGGGCAGAAAGACCTCCATTCCAGCCACGAGTTTATCTAGTGGGGTAGAGAAGGGTTGTAACTCTGAATCAGTTGGGATACTGGAGTTTTATCCAAGACAGACTGAATTTTAATCATGGAATCTGATACAAAGGTTTTAGAATATATTGTTAAGGGGTAGAAAAGGGGATTGACAGAACAGAGATGAAAATGGTGATTGGAAAAAAGAAGTGCCATGAATATTCATGGCACCCCTTAGTTGATATCCATAAGTCTGTTTCAGAAGAATTGGCATTTATGAGTGTAATAAAGTATTACATGTGTTTTATGAAGACTATGATTATGTTTATTCAGTCATTCATTAAATATTTATTGAAAACTTATAAGGTATCGGGCATTGGGGGACTTAAAATTACATATAAAGATTACTAGACAGCAAATACTGGTGTTTTTCTTTCCAGTTTTATTGAGATATAATTAAAATACAGCACTGTATAAGTTTAAGGTGTACAGCACAATGATTTGACTTAAATACAGCATGAAATGATCATCACAATACGGTTAGTGAACATTCATTATCTCATAGATAAAAAAATTAAAGAAATAGAAAAAAAATGTTCTCCTTGTGATGAGGACTTCTAGGATTTACTCTTTTAACAACTTCCATATGTAACATACAGCAGGATTCATTCTATCTACCATGTTGCACATTACAATCTAAGTACTTATTTATCACACAACTGGAAGGTATATTTTTTTCCCATCCAACTCACTCACTGCCTTTGGTAACCACAAATCTAATCTCTTTGTCTGTGAGTTTATTGGTTTTTGAAGTATGTTTTTGAAGTGTACTAGGTTCATTCATGTTACACAATGTAGTGATTCTATATTTCTGTACATTTCAAAATGATCACCACGATAAGTATAATTACAATATGTCACCATACAAAGATGTTACATAGTTATTGAATATATTCCCTACTCTCTTTATTTCATTCCTGCGACTCATTTATTTTGCAACTTAATGTTTGTACCTCTTAATCTCCCTTACTTATTTCTTTCCCTCCCTCCCCTCTGGCAACAAACTGACTTTTCTCTGTGTCCATAATTCTTTTTGTTGTTGTTGTTATGTTCGTTAATTTGTTTTGTTTTTTTAGATTCAACAAAGAAGTCATACATAACTTGCCTTTATCTGACATATTTTACTTAGCATAATACCCTCTAGATACATCCACGTTTTCACAAATGGCAAGGTTTCATTCTTTTTTATGGCTGAGTAGTATTCCACTGTGTACGTATACCATATCTTCTTTATCCATTCACATACTGATGGGTATTTAGGTTACTTCCATATCTTAGCTAATGTAAATAATGGTGCAATGAACAGAGGGGTGCATAAGTCTTTTTCTATTTAGAGTTTTCCTTTCCTTTGGATAAATACCCAGGAGTGGAATTGCTAGATCATATGGTAGTTCTATTTTTAATTTTTATAGGAATCTCCACACTGTTTTCTGTACTAGCTGCACCAATTTACATTCCCACCAAGAGTTCAAAATATTTCCCTTTTTTACCACATCATTTCCAACGTTTATTGTTTATTGTGTTTTTGATAATAGCCATTCTGACACGTGTGAGATAATCTCTCATTACAGTTTTGATTTACATTACCTTAGTGATTAGGAATGCTGTACATCTTTTAATGTGCCTGTTGGCTATCGGTATGTCTTCTTTGGAAAAATGTCTATTCAGCTACTCTGCTCATTTTTTGATTGGGTTGTTTATTTTTTTGATGTTGAGTAGTATGAGTTCTTTGTATATTGTGAATATTATCCCCTTACTGAACATATTGTTTGCAAATATCTTCTCCCATTCAGGAGGCGGCCTTTTCATTTTCTTGATAGTTTCCTTTGCTGTACAAAAGATTTTTAGTTTGATATAACCCCATTTGTTTATTTTTGCTTTTGTGTCCTTTGCCAGAGGAGACATAACCAAAAAAAATATTACTAAGACCAATGTTAAAGAACCTACTGCCTATGTCTTCTTCTAGAAGTTTTATGGTTTCTGTTCATATATTTAAGTCTTTAATCTATTTTTAATTTACTTTGTGCATGGTGTGAGAGAGTGGTCCAGTTTGATTCTTTTGCGTGTAGTTGTCCAGTTTTCCCAAAACCAGTTATTGAAGAGGCAGCCTATCCTCCTTGTATATTCTTACCTCCTTTGACAGAGAATAATTGTCCATGTAAGTGTGGGTCCATTTCTGGACTTTCTATTCTGTTCCATTGATCTATGTGTTTGTTTTGGTGCCAGATCATGTGTTTTGATTTCTGTAGCTCTGCATTGTAGTTTGAAGTCAGGAAATGTGATATATCCAGCTTTGTTCTTTCTCAAGATTGTTAGAGGTATTCAGGAGTTTTGTGTTTCCATACAAATTTTAGAATTATTTGTTCTAGTTTGATGAAAAATGCCATTTAGGAGACTAAAAACTGTTAGAGTTAGGACATTACAGAATATTCTTGATTGCTGTTGCTGCTCTTCTTCAATCAGATATTTCATGGCCAATGTGATTCTCAAGTGATTTTGCTTTTCATACATTAGGCAGCACCAATGACAGGAAGCTGGACAAAGTGAACCTCAAATATCTATTATAACACTACAATTTTATGATCTCTGAGAAATAATATTAGTAAATTAAGATAATATATTAAGATAATGAGTTGCTGCTTTAGAAAACTACCTGGATACTCAATAAGACTCTGAGTTTGTGGCATCTAGAGCTGAGAGAAAATATTGATGGAAAAATTTGAGTGGACAGTTTTTATTCCGGTGACTCAGCAGGAGTATTTTTTTTTTCTATTTGCATTAGAAACTATGTTTTGATATTACCTCTCAAAGCTCAGGGAGCTGAGCCTGAACCAAAAAAACTGCAATGATGCTTGATATAGTCATAACAACCTATGTGGGTGACTGCACAATCACATTTACTTGAATGTACACAATCAATTGTAGAGATACAAAAATAGTAATAGTTTTTGTAAAATAGCATACTTGATAGAACTGACAACTATTTAAGGTACACATTTATGACATTTATTATTTTCTAGTTACTTTGATGGAAATATATAAGAATTAACTTTTATCTGTTTTAATTGTCTCTTTGCCATTCATAAAACCAGAAATAGTTATAGTTTCAGATAATTTATTTGATAAAATTTAGATTTTTAAAAATCTTTTGTTCTCAAATAATTGATATGTGTTCACCTACTTATATATTCAACAAATAATAATGGAGCACCTATTATGTGTCAGATATTATACTAAGTGCTATGGATAAAGTGGTAGACAGATACAGTCCTATATTAAATTAAAGTCCTATATATTAAAGCTTACATTTCATGTGGCATTGGAATTTTTTGAGATATAAGATTTTTCTGAGGTTACCTAGTATTTTTTTATACAAGTCAATGATTATAAAGTTGGACAATGGAGCTGGGTGAGAAAAAAGAGGAAAATATGTGAGTTGATGAGAGTTAATAAGAAGTTGTAGGGTAAATCACTTGTAGGACCCAGTGATATCAAAGAATGATTTGAGTGCAATACTAAAAGAGAATTAGCTGAAAAGTAATAGGTTGTGCTTAGAGAATGGAATCCTTTTAAGTGAGATTCTCTTGGTGAAAGGATGGATAGAAGAGGAGGCTCTGTGCCACGATCACATAGACACCAGGATCACATAGAGCTGTGGTGTCTCTTCTCCTCTAATATTTGAGGGTCGAGACCTTTTATTCTCTAATGTCATCTGACATATACTAAGGTTACCACAGTCAATCAGGCCTGTTTTTATTCATCTTTACTCCAATACTAAACATGGTTCACATTCTTTTTCTCAGGATAGCCTCAGATACCATTAAATCCCATTAGATCAGAGGACATAAATGAATATTTCCATAAAAGTGTTGCATTTTTTTATTTCTTTAAGCCTGACTCTTGTATAGTCAAGAAGCTCATAACTGCTGGAATCTAAGCACATTGATATTAAGTGGCAATGTGCCTACCATGTAATGTGTGTTCAGTAAATATTTATTGACTACTGGCTCTTGACTGACTCATGATGTAATCACATGAAACCAGAAACAGCATAAATCCTTACCCTTTTATGAGTGGAACTAATCTTTTCCTTTAGGAGAACTGGGAAGGAATAGAAGAAGAAGAATGATGTGCTGTTAGTGACATTCCATTATCAAAGCTGGAATTGGGAAGGGGGGCAGAGGTTAAATCTCTGTAACTAGCTGCCTGTCTTATTTTCTTGGGACCATAGGAAGTTGCAGAGAATATGACAATGGCAACAATCTGTTTTCAGCATGTTTCAATGCTTTTTGGTTATAGTGCCAAGATCTAAAACAATCAGTCATAAGTAAAAGTAATTAATGTATTTGAAGATCTGTCATCAAAAATCTAATCATTTTAATATCTTTTTGTACTTCACAATTTGTTTTGCTATTCTTCAAAAGTATCCAAATTAATGGGAATACTCTGGTCATTTAATCCTGGTACAATTTTCTTTAGTCTTGTGATATAAAAAGTGGTAGCAAGGAAACTACATTTTTAAGAATAGAAAAGGAAAAACTTTTGTATTTATAGGTGGGGCTAATGCAAACTTTCTGAAGCAAATGAGGTTTTTATTACCTTAATGCTTTGTATAATTTAAATATATCTTAAGAGCAGACATGAGTGTTAAGCACAAACTGTTCTTCAGTGGTAGAAGTGAAATTCAATATTAGCTTTATTGAGCAGCATGAGATTTTTTTCCTACCACAACTGAGCAGTTAGTTTTAAAGAACAACGTGAGCAGTTCTCATTCAGATGCTGCTACTTAGAATTCTGGATGAAGGAAATAAGTAATAACAGATCAACCAGGTCTAGAAATGCTTAAATGCATTCAAAAAGTTTCTTATTTAAAACCACATTTCCAAATGTTTGGAATCTAAGAGTAACATGGAAAAAGCAAGTTCAATAATATTATTATAAGCTTTATGAAAATATAAAATGTGTGTTAACCTGAAATAGAGCCCACATTCCTCAACTGACTAGGAGTAATTCTGTGTGAGCACAGACTCTTAGAGCTTTCTTCTTAAAAAAAATTCTAATATTTCCAATATTCAAGGAGTATGGGTAACTAATTCAAAAGTGTATTATTATAAGGATCTTTACATGATATATAGAATATAAAGGGAAGTGAACAATTAGAGGAAATTTAGTAACACATGAAGAAAAATAACAGTTTGTAGAAAGATCTAAAATAATTTTTTTCCTTTGCTCAGCTTCTGATCCTCCACCTAGAAATGGGCCATTAGACCTAATTGTCACCAAGAGACACAGAAGAATCCAAGAGCAGTGATTTCAGTAAATCTGGGCATGGGATTCAAGGAAGCTATCTGCCATCTTTTGTCATTTGTATAGATTCCAGAACTAATTTTTTGCCTTTTCAAAAAGCTTTTTATGTACTTGTCATTCTCCCTGATCAGAATGTACGCACCTTTAGACAAAGGGTATTTTGATCTTCCTTTAACATCCCCTTCAGAACCTAGCACTATGTCTAGTTCTGAATAGGTCTTCAACCAATGTTTCAGGAATTGAATTAAATTCAATATTGTCTAATAAGTCATAAAAATCTAAAGTACTGCTGAATGCAAAGAGAGTCCAATCATTAATTAATAATTCGCAAATGATCTCCAACTAAGTGGAAGAGAGTAATTCATAATTGAGACAAATAAAAATTAAGCAGGAAACAATCATGGATTATTATTAGCAAAGTGATTGGTAAGTTAAGAACAATATTTTTTGGACAAATTTACTCACAGATTGGAGGCTAATGAAAATGGTTAGTGGTGAAATAAAGGATTAAAAGTAGTCTGAACTTGAAATATTTGGGGAGTAGTGCCAGCTTTAGATCATTAAATGCTGTTTTATAGAAAGGGGATAAGATGACCAAATACTTAGGGAAGACAATATATTTGTGTCTTTGTATTAAAGGATATTACCCATCAGAGAGGTTGGAATAGTACACTAAACAAATAGTAAATATAATCAAATATCACAGGAAGACAAGATATCATATCTAAGGATGTACAGATGAGAGAATCGTTTTCAAACATGTGGCTATTTAGGATTCCAACATTTTTTTTTTCCCACTTAACATTTTTAAACACATCTTTAAAAGATCAGCTAAGAAACACTACAGAGAACTTTAAAATTAAAATAATTTCTCATTGTTTCTAACTATCCTCTTTTAATCTAAACTCTAGGCATATTCTGCTCATTCAGAATATGGGACTGTTCCTACATTGCCCAGAATTTAAAAATTCAGATTTGTTTACAAACATTTGTATAGTGTTTTCTATGCTCCAAGCATTCTAAGAGCTTTAGAAAATTCTCTTATTTAACCCTCATAATGCTATTATAGAGATATAATTACTAGTTTCCCTCTTTACCTAAGAGGGAACCTGATGTGTGTAGAAGATCAGTAACTTGGCCACAGTCAAACATTCATAAGTGGTGGCTCCAGGTTCCCATGCTCGGTTCCTACTCCCAGAACTCTGCTCTCTCCTTGTGTACTCTCACCATTTAGTGTCACCTATGTAACTCAGTTGAAGGCAGAGTGAATTGACTTAGATAAAACCTGTGCCCATAACGCAACAAGTTGATATTTTTAATGAACATATTGTTAGTTATACTTTAGACTACATATTTTTCAAAAAGTACTCAATTTAGAAGCTACAGATTTACTCCAATGAATGTGCACTTATCACATTATTTGTGAAATGTATCTCTTGCCCTTAGAACAAGTTTAAAATTCTAACAATGAAATCAGTATTGTTATTTTAAATCTCTCCCTCTCTATCCTTTCCACCATAAACTATGTCACAGTGTAATTCTCCTCTTTGGACTCAAGACATGAGTTTGACTTGAGTTCTTTTGTCAGTGCTACAAATCAAATTCATTCTCTAATAATGAAAATTTTCCACCATGAGAGACGTTCCTTAAAATTTATCTAAAACATGAGATATCATTACACTCCAGTTAGAATAGTCAAAATCTGGAACAGTGACAACATCAAATGCTAGTGAAGATGTGGAGCAAAAGAAGATCTCATTCATTGTTACTCGGAATGCAAAATGGTGCAGCCACTTTGGAAGACGGTTTGGCAGTTTTTACAAAATTAAACATATTCTTACCATAAAATCAAGCAACTGCACTCCTTTGTATTTTCCCTGAGGAGTTGAAAATGTATGTCCACACAAAAACCTGCACCTGGATGTTGATAAGAGCTTTATTCATAATGTTCCAAACTTGGAAATAACCAAGATGTCTTTCAGTAGGTGAATGGATAAATAAACTATGGTACATCTAAGCAATGGACTATTATTCAACACTAAAAAGAAATGAGCTATTAAGCGATAAAAAGACATGCAGGAAACTTAAATATATATTGCTAAGTGAAAGAAGCCATTCTGAAAGGACTACACACTGTGTGATTGCAACTATATGGTATTCTGGAAAAGGCTAAAATATTGAGACAATAAAAAGATCAGTAGTTACCAAAGATTAGGAGTGGGGAAAGGGATGAATAGGCAGGGAGCAGAGGATTTTTAGGGCAGTGAAAATACTCTATGACACCTTAATCATGGGTACATGTTGTTATACATCAAACCCATAGAATTTATAACTCTAAGAGCTAAGCATATTTTAAACTATGGACTTTGGGTGATTATGATGTGTCAATGTAGTTTCCTTAATTTTAACAAATGAACCTCTCTGGTGGGGACTGGTGATAGTAAGAGAGGCTATACACATGGGGGGGCAGGAAGTATATGAGAAATATCTGTACCTTGCCTTCAGTTTTGCTGTGAATCTTAAAGAGCTCTAAAGATTAGTCTTAATTAAAAAAATTGTCACAGTTTTACAATATATCATCTATAAAAGGTCAAGCACATTGCCTTACCCAAGCAGCTGTTAAATTGTTATTCCTCATTGGTCACCAGGCTTATTGCTTCTTTTTTCTAATATCTGCTTTCAGTTCCTCCTTTCCATTTTCTCTGCTTCTATTTATTCTGAGACCATAAGAGTTTGTTGAAGAGCTTGAGCTTTGGGACATTTTTAGTTACCTATTATTGATAAAACTAACCATCACAAATTTAGTGACTTAAATGTACACAAATTTATGTTGCATTCAGAATAAATATATAGTCCTAAAATCAAGGTGTAGGTAGAGCTTTATTCCTTCTGGAGACACTAGAAGACAATCTGTTTTCAAAGCTTTTCCTATTTCTAGAGGCCACCTGCATTCCTTAGATCATAGCCCCTTCCTCCATCTTCAACACGTATCATTCCAACTATTTTTGTCATTCCATCTCCCTTTTCTGACTTTGTTTCTGCTGTCTCTCTCTTTCTCTTATAGGTAATTTGTGACTACATTGAGCCCACCTAGAGAATCCAAGATGAGTTCCCCATGTCAAGGTCTTAACTTAATCACATCTGCCCAGTACTTTTTAACACATAAAGTAACATATTCACTGGCTCTGAGGATCAGGAGGTGAATATCTACGGAGGTCATTACTCTGTCTACCATAGGGTCAGAATGCCTGAGTTACGATACTTCTTCTGCTGTTTATTTACTGTTTTTTTTTTTTTTTTAAGGCAAATTACTTAAACTTCCAGAGCCTAAATCTTCTCATCTGTGAAGTGAGGCTCAAAAAAGGAACTCGTAGGATTGTTGTGAGGATTAAATTATGTTGTACCATGTATATAGAGGACCACAACAACTGTCACTAAGTACTCAAATCTCAACTATTATTATTTGTGTTAATCTTGTCTGATAGAAACAAACTCATGTTAATGAAGCTCACAGAAAACAATACACAAATTTAAAATACTCACATATCAATTTACAATTAGAAGTGCAATCTTGGGATTAGCAATACTGTTATTTAGATAAACTAAAAAAGAAGCCATGTTACAATCAGAAGTTGGTTTGATGGACATAGGGTCCAAAAAGCAGTGATAAGTCAAAGCATGTCCACTCACCAGGGTCCCTTTCAGTTAAATCTTTACTACTCAAAGTGTGCTAGCATAACCTGGCAGCTTTTTCATATTCAGAATCTCAAGCCTCACTCTAGACCTTTAAATAAGAATCTGAATTTTCCTATGATTTCCAAGTGATTTGCATGCAGATTAAAGTTTGATAAGTACTCCCTGTGACAGTGTTTCAAAGTGCTTTGCCCTCCTCCATCTCTGCTTTCATAACAGGGACCAACCACCACCACCATGCATGAATCCATTCTGTCTTTACATATGTCAATACCTTCTAAAGGGAATGCTGCTATACACTTTTCATTTGACGTGACTTGGGATAAGTGTGTGCTGATTATTTTGTGTCATTTAAGTTTAACTCTCAGTGTACATCCTTTAGTTCTTCAGCTCTAAGCTGACAAATAAAGAAGGCTTGCCTTCTGAAGGTCTAGAAATAACAATTACAAACATACCTCAGGAAAGTAAGCATCCACCCCATTTCTTAATAGCTCTGCCGAATTCTATTATTAGCTTAATTCCATTACTAGGCTATTATTTTTAATATTTCAAAACTTAGGTCTACAAGAAAATTCAGAAAATAAAAATTAATTAATTAATTACATTAATCCATCATAGCTAAATAGTACATTTTCAATGGGAAGTAAAGACAAATAACCATATGGAAAAGATTTTCTCATACTGAACAAAAATCATTGAAGTATGGTTTTGAAATGAGAGCAAATATCAAAGCATAAATTACATTTCTTCAATGAAATGTGCCCACTAACACCAAAAGGTAAGTACAGAGCAATTTATGTTTGTCTTCAAAGTGGATTGAGTCACAGACTAAAATTCTTAGAGGTACAAAACACTGACAATAATTTAATGAATTACAAAATTTGAACATTACTTCAATATATACTTATTGCACATCTGGTAAATGTAAGGCTCTTTGTTACTCACACTTTTGTCAAACAAAGAGACTTCACCAAACAAACCTGTTGATAAGACACAGGTAAGTTTATTCTTACTTCATAAGTGAGAACACTACCCTGACAGAGACTTCCTTGAGTCAGGGAAAAAAGAAGGCAAAGTTAGGGTATTTATGAGATTTTAGAGTCAGTTTATGGAGGATCTTTCAATGTGGAGGTGGTAGGGGGAAGGGGTGACTAGAACTGAAAAATGATTATGATATAATAGTATATATTGTACACTCAACATGGGGAGGGTCTTCAGGTGAGGACATACAAAGAGATTAGAAGACTAAATAGTCATATGATGCTATCTATTGAAAAGTTTAACAGTTTGATGTTCATTTAAATTGTTTTTCCAGGAAACTTCTAAATGAACAATAAAGTTACTTGCAACTTATCTTCCCAGGCAAGGGGTTCCTAGAATAGTAAACTTACGTTGATGAAGACAATGGAATAGTAAAGTGTTATTGGTGAAGACAGCCCAATGGTCGAGCAGAGTTATGTTAATGTAGAGAATAAGCCATGTGCCATAGATGGTTTCAGCTTTCACTCTAGTGACTTAAAGCTAAATAGGACATAGTCACTATACTAAAAGAATATATTATAGAATATGAAAGATTTTAGTGAATACTAAAACAGAGTTGTTCTGATTATAATTATTGAGAAAAAAATAGAGAAAAATATAAACAAGAAAATAAAAATCACCAAATTCCAGCAACATGACAGAGCATTTCTAACATTTTAACATGTTTGTGTGTTGTGTTCATTTGTGCTTAGTTTATATGCATAATCTATGCATATAATAAAATATACATATTTCTTAACCAAAAGTTGGGTCCCAATCATCAATAAGCTTTGTAGGCAGCTTTATTTTTCACTAAATTTAAAAGGCCATGAACATTTTCTAACGTTATTAAGAGTTCTTTGAAAATTTGAATTTTTAATATCTATGTGTGTTTTATTTTTGTGTGTGTGTGTGTGTGTGTGTGTGTGTGTATAGACTGAATTTATTTATTTACCTAACCAGACATCACTGAATGAAAAAAATGGCTAAGAAGTAATCATCAATGTTATGATTATCTTTTATGGAAATATTGTGCATATCTTTATTTCCTTAACAAAGTTTCTAGATGCTGGATATCACTAATTTTAATGACCCTTTAAACAGATAATCACATGCTGAAATATGAAGGCTAAGGAAATATTTTTGTTAATGACTCATTCTGAAGCAACTTTGCTTGCTCAGAGGCAATGAAAATACTTATTTGATAGAATTGTTTCAAAACATTTGGATCAGTACTTCTTAGTTATATCTGTCAATAGTGACAGAAGAATGAATGTAAACTTCCATTCATTTGTTTAACTTAGATCAAAACTGCTGAATGTAATCATAAAATTCCTTTAAAGCCTCATCTTTACCTTTTAAAATAATTTTATGATGTCTATAATAATTTACATTTTATTATGTTTTCTATAATATGTCAATGTTTTTTCAATACAAAATAATTTTCTCCCAAAGTTTTGAGTAGAATTGATTCTCTAGGGAGTTGCAAGAGCTTTTACCATTCCTACTATAGAAGCTACATTCCTAAGGGTATATATAATATATTCCAGCTTGTGAATCATGATGACCATGATACAATTCATACAGTTTTAAAGTAATCATTCACAAGGTTGTCCTGGATTCTAAAGAACAACAAGTCAGTGAGGAATGGAACCAACTTTAAATATTATGTTTTAATGTTGCATTCCAAATAGGAAATCTGGGAAGGAGGGAAAAAGGGAAACAAAATATTTAAACTAGTTGAGTCCATTTAGATTTATAAGGGGTAGAAAGAAGAGGTTAATATTTGACAAGCCCAACTGAACTGCATTGAAAGGAATTAAGAAAAGGACCATTTAAAGGGCAAGAAGGAGTTAGTGTTATAGCAGGAAAAAGAGATCATAGTAGAAATGGAAGTTTGTGTTACCACTGTCACTCTGTATTAGCAAAATGTAAATATCAAAGAAACACAATATTATAGGTAGAAATCTCCCATTGTAAGAAGGAAGCACTAATTTTTTTTTTTTTTTTTTTTTTTGCGGTACGTGGGCCTCTCACTGTTTTGGCCTCTCCCATTGTGGAGCGCAGGCTCCGGATGCGCAGGCTCAGTGGCCATGGATCACGGGCCCAGCCACTCTGCGGCACGTGGGATCTTCCCGGACCAGGGCACGAACCCCTGTCCCCTGCATCGGCAGGTGGACTCTCAATCACTGCACCACCAGGGAAGCCCAGGAAGCACTAATTTTTAAAAGAGAAGTTTTTGTTAACTTTTGGAAACTTTAAGTTCCCAGACTGGGAAATAGCTCAAGAGGCAAGTGAGGAATTCTTAGAATGGAATTTTGCAGGTAGCAAATGTGGTGAAAGTGAGAATAAGGACACTTTCCTTCTCCCCAAAGAATTACAGATATAAAGAAGTCAGGAGCAGGGGACAGCCAGATAGTTATATAATACAAAGGGTAGCACAAAACTTAGGTGGCCTTAAGATCCTGCTGAAATTAGAGAAATACATCAGACAAAAACAGAAAGATGAAATTGCCAAAGTCATAAATTTTATTTTTTACAACACTGATCAGAGCTGCTCTCATGGAAGTCAGATTCCACACTTAATTCAGGATTCTAGCCAGGTAGGGATACAAGAGTATAGGAAGAGTTCTATGACTTACACACTACTTGTTGCCAAGTTTGTACCCTTAAGCAACATTAATTTTATACCCGCAACGCTCTGTCCCCTGCTAAACACCATTTATGTTTTTTAGTAGTTTGATTTTTTAAGTTTCCACATAAGAGTGATATCATACAGTATTTGTTTTTCTTTATGTGACTTATCTCACTCAGAAGAATGTGCTCAACGTCCATCCATTTATTAAAAATGGCAGGATTTCTTTCCTGCCTTTCCAGCCTTTCTTATGGTTGAATAATATTTCATTGTGTATATATACCACATCCTTTTTTATCCATTCATCTACTGATGGATACTTAGGTTGTTTCCATATCTTGGCTATTGTAAATAATGCTGCAATTAACATAGGAATGAGTGTATTAAAAAGGGTATAGGAGCAAATGAATAGATTCCTAATAAATACGAACAGAAATCAAAGGATATTAAAATCTGAGAGAGACAATTTGTAAAGTTCTCAGTTTTTTTGTTCTTTTTTTTTTGTGTGTGTGTTTTTTTGTTTTTGACAAGAGCAGATTAGAATCTAGGCTCTAGGAAAGGAATCAGTTTGCATGTGGTAGACTCCTCTTGAAGGAATGGAATCCCTTCCAAATAGGAACCAATAAATACATCTGATCTCAGAGGGATATCTCTCCCAATTGTATTTTAGATTCATTAATAAGCATTTGAAAACCGGCATGGATTAACCAGAATCCTGAAGAAACTGAAACTGCCTTTCTTGGCTTCAGATAGTATTCCCATTTTCTTTACTTTTTTCTCTAGGCTAAAACTTTGGATAGCCAAGGGAAACTACTGCCTTTTCTGTCTGTAGGCTTAAATTAGGAAAGCAAGAGAAGACAATATATTGAATCCTAGGAATTGGCTTATCTTATCTAAGATAACTAAGTTATCACTAAACTGTAGGTCTTTAGAGTAAGGAGATAATTGGACATTGAATAAAAAAGAGAGAGGAAATAGGAGGTTAGGGTTGTGTACTCCTATACACAATTCAAATATTTCCAAGAAAGGTAGTATAATGTTTTGTCACATATTAAAATAAGTAGTTATTCTCAGATGTATTATACTGCAGTCTAAATTAAATATAGCTATTTCAAAATAGTTTAAAGAAGAGAAATAGTAAAATAAAAGTCAATGTAAATCATTTAAAGCAACATATTTATGATGTGAGACTTATAATTATAGCATCCCACTATACAGTAGAGAAACTAATAAATACTAATACTCCAGGATACAACAATATAAAAAGAAGTATGATGAGTTTTAATCTGTTGAAATAGAGACTTATAAAGAACAGGAATAAAGCCAGAAGTACAGAATAAGTTATTGCTTCTTGAGCATACATAAATGTGACAAAACTTCAAGTGAATAGAAAAATAAAGAGGTTAAAAGTGATGGCTGAAGTAATTAGCATAATATGAATTATGACCAATGATCAGAATTATGGTTTGTAGTGGAAGAAGGAGTTGGGAATAGAGGGGATGATTTAGAATATTCTGAGAAAGGAAGAAAATACAACAACAAAGCCTTAAGTGATGATGGCTAAACAAGGCACAAAGAGAATTTATTATAATGAGAAATGATTGAAATTGATTTAAGGTAGTAGAAAGTAAAGAAGTAACATAAGGGCTTCCCTGGTGGCGCAGTGGTTGAGAGTCCGCCTGCCGATGCAGGGGACACGGGTTCCTTCCCCGGTCTGGGAAGATCCCACATGCCACGGAGCGGCTGGGCCCGTGAGCCATGGCCGCTGAGCCTGCGCTTCCAGAGCCTGTGCTCCACAGCGGGAGAGGCCACAGCAGTGAGAGGCCTGCGTACCACAAAAAAAAAAAAAAAAAAAAAAAAAAAAAAAAAGAAGTAACATAAGATCACAGAATCATAAAAAAGCAACTCCTGGATGCACCTTGACTTTTTTTTTTTTTTTTTTTTTTGCATTACGTGGGCCTCTCACTGTTGTGGCCTCTCCCGTTGCGGAGCACAGGCTCTGGACGCGCAGGCTCAGCAGCCATGGCTCACGGGCCCAGCCGCTCTGCGGCACGTGGGATCCTCCCGGACTGGGGCACGAACCCGTGTCCCCTGCATCGGTAGGCAGACTCTCAACCACTGTGCCACCAGGGAAGCCCTTGACTTTTTTTAAGTTGATTTAAAAACAAAACAAGACTAAACAATACTCCTTCGGAAATATAGGCACTAAACAGAATAGGAAAACAAATATATAGAATAATAGAATGCAATTTTTTCCTACCATTATTTTAAAAAATTATCACCATACAAGTAGTAACAGAATTCCTTAATGAATTGCTTTGTTTATCACAATTATTTTTAGATATGAATTCTTAAAATGTGACTGAGCATACATTTGAAAAAATTGTGATTTAGATTTTTGAGAGAATAAATGAGTTGAGTTTTATTTTCTGCTCAATTAGTAAAATTGTTTTAGTGCAACTATCTTCCAATAGTTCAAGGCAAGGTAAAGTACCTGTTATCTAAGGAATCCTTTTCAAACTAAGTATTTGGATGTTAATACAACTCTAGATGATATCTCCCCAAATCAGTAAAAGGTAATAGAGTTTTCTCTAAAATATCTTCAATATAAATCAAACTATTATTTTTGGTTTCCAAAAATAACACCACTTCTATTTGACACTACTATAAAAATTACACCTTCTAATTGTGAATTAAGTGATGTGCTCCCAAATATACTAAGCACTACAAAGTAGTAATTTTCTCAATAATGAATCAAACTCCAGAAAGGTCAGAATTATACAGTTATATATAATAGCTTATCAATGATCACTCTCTTTAGGCAGGTAGCAGGATAAACTAAAGAAAGGACTGAAAAAATCATAAAAATTAATTTGTTGCTATAGACCATTCTTATAATTTTTTATAACACTCTAAGGAAATAGAAATATATATTAAATTCTAAACTTTTGGTCATTTATTGACACAAAATTGTCTAAGAAATGTAGGAAATAGTTTTTGCAAAAATATAAAAATGTAGATTTTTTTGTAAGAATATATATATATATATATAAATATATATATATAATATTTAATTCAGGGCATGTATTTAAAGAATAAAAATGGACTAAATAGAGGAGTTAAAAAATTGTTAAATATCTCTGTCCAGAAGAAGAGGAAATCAGTTCTTTTAAAACTAACTCAAGCCTGAGAATCTATGACTTTGAAATTTTAAAATGGGCTATAATTCTTTGATGCCATTCTATCTAAATTGTGAACATTAAAATATGTAAACATCAATGTCAATATTTATGTTTATTTTAAAAAGAAGTTATCTTGGAGGACCTTAAAGATGGCAGAAGAGTAAGACGTGGAGATCAACTTTCCCTCAACAAATGCATCAGAAATGCATCTACATGTGGAACAACTCCTACAGAACACCTACTGATCGCTGGCAGAAGACCTCAGACTTCCCAAAAAGCAAGAAACTCCCCACATACCTGCGTAGGGCAAAAGAAAAAACAAAAAAGAGAAGAAAGAATAAGGATGGAACCTACACCTCTGGGAGGGAACTGTGAAGGAGAAAAAGTTTCCACACATTACAGAGCCCCTTCACTGGTGGAGACAAGGGGTGGTCAGGGGGGAACCTTCAGAGCCATGGAAGAGAGAGCAGCAACTGTGGTGTAGAGGGCAAAGAGGACAGATTCCTGCACAGAGGATGGGTGCTGACTAGCACTTGCCAGTCTGAGAGGCTTGTCTGCTCAACCACTGGGAATGGTGGGGGCTGGGAGTTGAGACCCTGGCTTCAGAGGTCTGATCACAGGGAGAGGACTGGGGTTGGCTGCATGAACACAGCCTGAAGGGGGCTAGTGCACCACAGCTAACTGGGAGGGAGTTTGGGAAAAAGTCTGGACCTGCCTAAGAGGCAAGAAAAAATTGGTTCAGGGTGCATGAGGAGAGGGGATTCAGAGCACTGCCTAAATGAGCTCCAGAGATGAGCATGAGCCGTGGTTATCAGCACGGACCCCAGAGAGAGGCATGTAATGTTGCTGCTGCAGCCACTAAGAATCCTGTGTGCAAGCACAGGTCATTATCAACACCTCCCCTCCCAGGAGCCTGTGCAGCCTGTCACTGACAGGGTCCCATGATCCAAGGACAACTTCCCCAGGAGAAAACATGGCGTGCCTCAGGCTGCTGCAAAATCTCTCTGGCCTCTGCCACTGCAGGCTCACCTCACCTTCTGTATCCCTCCCTCCCCTCAGCCTGAATGAGCCAGAGCCCCCTAATCAGCCGCTCCTTAACCCCCTCTTCTCTGAGCGAAGAACAGATACCAGAGGGCAACATACATGCAGAGGCAGGGCCAAAACCAAAGCTAAACACCAGAAGCTGTGGAGCAAAGAAGAGAAAGGGAAATCTCTCCCAGCAGCCTCAGGAGCAGTAAATTAAATCTCCACAATCAACTTGAGGTACCTTGCATCTGTGGAATACCTGAATACACAACGAATCATCCCAAAGTTGACTCAGTGGTCTATGGGAGCAAATGTAGACTTGGGGTCTGCTGTGTGTGACTGACTAGTTTCTGATTTTTATGTTTATCTTAGCATTGGTTTTAGTGCTTGTTATCATTGGTGGATTTGTTTATTGGTTTCATTGCTCTTTTTTTTCTTATCACATTTTAATTTTTTTATTTTAATAATATAATTTTTACTTTAATAACTTTATTTTACTTTTCCTTTCTTTCTTTTTTTTCTCCCTTTTCTTCTGAGCCATGAGACTGACAGGGTCTTGGTGCTCCGGTCGGGTGTCAGGCCTGAGCTTCTGAGGTGGGAGACCCATGTTCAGGACATTGGACCACAAAAGAACTCCCATCTCCAAGTAACATCTATTGGTGAGAGACCTCCCAGAGATCTCCACCTCAATGCTAAGACCCACCTCCACTCAATGACCAGCAAGCTACAGTACTGGACACCCTATACCAAGCAACTAGCAAGACAGGAACACAACCCCACCATTAGCAGAGAGGCTGTCTGAAATCATAATAAGTTCACAGGCACCCCAAAACACACCACTGGACACAGTCTTGCCCACCAGAAAGAGAAGATACAGGTTCATCCACCAAAACACAGGCACCAGTCCCTTCCAAAAGGAAGCCTACACAACCCACTGAACCAACCTTACCCACGGGGGGCAGACACCAAAAACAATGGGAACTACGAACCTGCAGCCTGTGAAAAGGAGACAACAAACACAGTAAGTTAAACAAAATGAGAAGACAGAGAAATACAGAGCAGATGAAGGAGCGAAGTAAAAACCCAGCAGACCAAACAAATGAAGAGCAAATAGGCAGTATACCTGAAAAAGAATTCAGAGTAATGATAGTAAAGATGATCCAAAAGCTTGGAAAAAGAATGGAGAAAATAGAAGAACTGTTTAACAAGGACCTAGAAGAACTAAAGAGGAAACAAACAATGATGAACAACACAATAAATGAAATTGAAAATTCTCTAGAAGGAATCAAGAGCATAATAACTGAGGCAGAAGAATGGATAAGTGTCCTGGAAGATGAAATAGTGGAAATAACTACCGCAGAGCAGAAAAAAAGTAAAAGTATGAACAGAATTGAGGACAGTTTCAGAGATGGCTGGGAGAACATTAAGCACAGAAACATTCGCATTATATGGGTCCCAGAAGAAGAAGAGTAAAAACAGGAACTGAGAAAATATTTGAAGAGATATAGTTGAAAACTTCCTTAATATGGGAAAGGAAATAGTCAGTCAAGTCCAGGAAGCACAGAGAGTCCCATACAGGATAAATCCAAGGAGAAACATGCCAAGACACATGTTAATCAAACTATCAGAAATTAAAAACAAAGAAAAACATATTAAAAGCAGCAAGTGAAAAACAACAAATAACATACAAAGGAATCCCCTGAAAGTTGAGAGCTGATCTTTCAGCAGAAACACTGCAGTCCAGAAAGCAGTGGCAGGACCTATTTAAAGTGATGAAAGAGAAAAACCTACAAACAAGATTACTCTACCCAGCAAGGATCTCATTCAGATTCGACAGAGAATTTAAAATCTTTACAGAAAAGCAAAAGCTAGGAGAATTAAGCACCACCAAACCAGCTTTACAACAAAGCTAAAGGAACTACTCTGGCAAGAAACACAAGAGAAGGAAGAGACCTACAATAACAAACCCAAAACAATTAAGAATATGGTCATAGGAACATACATATTGATAGTTACCTTAAATGTAAATGGATTAAAAACTCCAACCAAAAGACATAGAGTGACTGAATGAATACAAAATAAGACCTGTATATATGTTGTCTACAAGAGACTCACTTCAGACCTAGGGACACATACAGACTGAAAGTGAGAGGATGGAAAAATATATACCATGCAAATGGAAATCAAAAGAGAGCTGGAGTAGCAATTTTCATATCAGACAAAATAGACTTTAAAATAAAGACTATTACAAGAGACAAAGAAGGACACTACATATTGATCAAGGGATCAATCCAAGAAGAAGATATAACAATTGTAAATATTTAAGCACCCAACACAGGAGCACCTCAGTACATAAGACAAATGCTAACAGCCATAAAAGGGGAAATTGACAGTAACACAATAATAGTAGGGGACTTTAACACACCGCTTTCAGCAATGGACAGATCATCCAAAATGAAAATAAATAAGGAAATACAAGCTTTCAATGATACATTAAACAAGATGGACCCAATTGATATTTATAGGACATTCCATCCAAAAACAATGGAAAACACTTTCTTCTCAAGTGCTCATGGAACATTTTCCAAGATAGATCATATTTGGGTCACGAATCAAGCCTTGGTAAATTTAAGAAAATTGAAATCATATCAACTGTCTTTTCCAACCACAACACTATGAGACTAGATATCAATTACAGGAAAAAAACTGTAAAATGCAAACACATGGAGGCTAAAGAATATACTACTAAATAACCAAGAGATCACTGAAGAAATCAAAGAAGAAATCAAAAAATACCTAGAAAAAAAAATGACAAAGAAAACACAATGACTCAGAACCTATGGGATGCAGCAAAAGCTGTTCTAAGAGAGAAGTATATAGCAATACAATTCTACCTCAAGAAACATCTCAGATAAACAATCTAACCTTACACTTAAAGCAATTAGAGAAAGAAGAACAACAAAACCCCAAAGATAGCAGAAGTAAATAACTCATACAGATCAGATCAGAAATAAATGAAAAAGAAATGGTGGAAATGATAGCAAAGATCAATGAAACTGAAAGCTGGTTCTTTGAGAAGATAAACAAAATTGATAAACCATTAGCCAGACTCATCAAGAAAAAAACGGAGAAGACTCAAATCAATAGAATTAGAAATGAAAAAGGAGAAGTAAAAAATGGAACTGCAGAAATACAAAGGATCATGAGAGATTACTACAAGAAACTACATGTCAATAAAATGGACAACTTGGAAGAATGGACAAATTCTTAGAAAAGCACAACCTTTCAAGACTGAAAGATGAAGAAATAGAAAATAGAAACAAACTAATCACAAGCCCTGAAATTGAAACTGTGAATAAAAATCTTCCAAGAAACAAAAGTCCAGGAAGAGATGGCTTCACAGGAGAATTCTAGCAACATTTAGAGAAGAGCTAATACCTATCCTTCTCAAACTCCTTCAAAATATTGCAGAGGGAGAAACACTCCCAAATTCATTCTATGAGGACACCATCACCCTGATACCAAAACAAGACATAGATATCACAAAAAAAGAAAACTACAGGCCAATACCACTGGTGAACATATCAGCAAAAATCCTCAGCAAAATTCTAGCAAACAGAATCCAACAGCACATTAAAAGGATCATGCACCATGATCAAGTGGCGTTTATCCCAGGAATGAAAGGATTCTTCAATATATGCAAATCAATCAATGTGATACACCATATTAAAAAATTGAAGGAGAAAAACCATATGATCATCTCAATAGATGCAGAAAAAGCTTTCAAAGACATTCAACACCCATTTATGATAAAAACCCTGCAGAAAGTAAGCATACAGGGAACTTACCTCAACATAAAAAAGGCCATATATGACAAACCCACTGCCAACATCATTCTTAATGGTGAAAAAGTGAAACCATTTCCACTAAGATAACGAACAAGACAAGGTCGCCCACTCTCACCAGTATTATTCAACAAAGTTTTGGAAGCTTTAGCCACAGCAGTCAGAGAAGAAAAAGAAGGAAAAGGAATCCAGATCAGAAAAGAAGAAGTAAAACTGTCACTGTTTGTAGATGAAATGCTATTATACATAGAGAATCCTAAAGATACTACCAGAAAACTACTAGAGCTAATCAATGAATTTGGTAAAGTAGCAGGATACAAAATTAATGCATAAAAATCTCTTGCATTCCTATACACTAATGATCAAAAATCTGAAAGAGAAATTAAGGAAACACTCTCATATACCATTACAACAAAAAGAATAAAATATCTAGGAATAAACCTACCTAAGGAGACAAAAGACCTGTATGCAGAAAACTATAAGACACGGATGAAAGAAATCAAAAGAGACACAAACAGATAGAGAGATATAACATGTTCTTGGATTGGAAGAATCAACATTTTGAAAATGACTATACTACCCAAAGCAATCTACAGATTCAATGCAATCCCCGTCAAACTACCAATGGAATTTTTCACAGAACTAGAACAAAAAAATTTACTATTTTTATGGAAACACAAGACTCCGAATAGCCAAAGCAATCTTGTGAAAGAAAAACAGAGCTGGAGGAATCAGGCTCCCTGACTTCAGGCTATACTGCAAAGCTACAGTAATCAAGACAGTATCGTACTGGCACCAAACCAGAAATATAGATCAATAGAATAGGATAAAAAACCCAGAGATAAGCCCATGCACATATGGTCATCTTATCTTTAATAAAGGAGGCAAGAATATACAATGGAGAAAAGATGGTCTCTTCAATAAGTTGTGCTGGGAAAACTGGACAGCTACATGTAAAAGAATTAAATTAGGACACTCCCTAACACCATACACAAAAATAAACTCAAATTGGATTAATGACCTAAATATAAGGCCAGACACTATTAAACTCTTAGAGGAAAACATAGGCAGAACACTCTATGGCACAAATCACAGTAAAATCCCTTTTGACCCATCTCCTAGAGAAATGGAAATAAAAACAAAAATAAACAAATGGACCTAATGAAACTTAAAAGCTTTTGCACAGCAAAGGAAACCATAAATAAGATGTAAAGATAACCCTCAGAATGGGAGAAACTATTTGCAAATGAAGAAACTGACAAAGGATTAATATCCAAAATTTAGAAGCAGCACATGCAGCTCAATATCCAAAAAACAAACAACCCAATCCAAAAATGGGCAGAAGACCTATATAAACATTTCTCCAAAGAAGATACACAGATTGCCAACAAACACATGAAAGGATGCTCAACATCATTAATCATTAGAGAAATGCAAATCAAAACTACAATGAGATATCATCTCACACCGATCAGAATGGCCATGATCAAAAAATCTACAAAAAAATAAATGCTGGAGAGGGTGTGGAGAAAAGGGAACCCTTTTGCACTGTTGATGGGAATGTAAATTGATACAGCCACTATGGAGAATAGTATGGAGGTTCCTTTAAAAACTAAAAATAGAACTACCATATGACCCAGCAATCCCACTACTGGGCACATACTCTGAGAAAACCGTAATGCAAAAAGTCATGTAGGGGCTTCCCTGGTGGTGCAGTGGTTGAGAGTCCACCTGCCGATTCAGGGGACACGGGTTTGTGCTCCAGTCCGGGAAGATCCCACATGCCTCAGAGCGGCTAGGACCGTGAGCCATGGCCGCTGAGCATGCGCGTCTGGAGCCTGTGCTCCACAACGGGAAAGGCCACAACAGTGAGAGGCCCGCGTACCGCAAAAAAAAAAAAAGAAAAAAAGAATCATGTACCACAATGTTCACTGCAGCACTATTTAGAATAGCTAGGACATGGAAGCAACCTAATTGTCCATCAACAGATGAATGGGTAAAGAAGATGTGGCACATATGTACAATGAAATATTTCTCAGCCATATAAAGGAACGAAATTGAGTTATGTGTAGTGAGGTGGATGGACCTAGAGTCTGTCACACAGAGTGAAGTAAGTCAGAAAGAGAAAAACAAATACCATATGTTAACACATATATATATGGAATCTAAGAAAAACAAAACAGAAAGGTTCTAATGAACGTAGGGGCAGGACAGGAATAAAGATGCAGGCGTACAGAATGGACTTGAGGACATGAGGAGGGGGAAGGGTAAACTGGGACGATGTGAGAGAATGGCACTGACATATATACTCTACCAAATATAAAATAGATAGCTAGTGGGAAGCAGCCACATAGCACAGGGAGATCAGCTTGGTGCTTTGTGACCACCTAGAGGTTTGGGATAGGGAGAGTGGGACGAAGATGCAAGGGGGAAGCGATATAATGATGTATGTATACATATAGCTGGTTCACTTTATTATAAAGCAGAAACTAACACAACATTGTAAAGCAATTATACTCCAGGAAAGATGTTAAAAAAAATAGTTATCTCTGGAAGCAACACATAAACGCTTCTCTTGTCTCCTTGGCAATGCCTATGAAAGGGACATTCCTCTTAAGCTTGCATCATACCTGTCTTACTACATTTTGGCAAGTCTAATGTCTTCAAGAAGAGATTGGATTTATTCATTCAATATTAGTCAGAACATTCTGTAAATATCAGCATAAGTAGAAAAAAACAAATGTCACTAAGCACAACACACAGAGAAAATTCAAGGTGCCCCAAATTGTTACAAGAAAAGGCAAAGTAAATGTTTGGGAATATCTGGGAAAAAATAAGCAAAACTGGAAGAATCTAAGAGACGTTGGTTTTAGGATGAGAAGAGAGACAAGGAATGGATTTTGTGTCCAACATTTATAATGGGTAAACGAAAACTTTGCACACATGGCCCATGGTTACCAAATTGATTAAACTTTTATGTTATTTCAATTTTCTCCATTTTAGAGTGTTATTTATAAATCATTTAACTATTGTTTAGTGATTTACTGTGATTATAATGGGTCTCCTTTATTTATTAATATATAACTTAAGTTAGTGCTTTTATTACTTACAGGAAAATACATGTGTCATAGAATACTCTAATTTGATTTAACCCTACTTGATTTATGTGTTATTCTTGAGTGTTTTCATTTTGTATATCACTTAAACCTCACAAGATATTATTATCATTATTTCTTACAGTCAACATTCTTTTACTTATCCTTATTGCCATGCTATTTTTTTTTTCTTCTTTTGTTTCCAAGTTCCATTTGGGATTATTATTACTCTGACTGCAGAACACCTTTTATTGTTTTCCCTGGTTCAGGTCTGCTGGTAATTAATTCTCAGTTCTAATATATTTGTAATCTCTTTAAATTCCCTTCATTTATTTGAGTATATATTTCTGGATATATAAGTCTAGGCTAGCAGTTCTTTTATTTCAGTACTTTGAAGGTTTCCATTGTTTTCTAGGTCCCTTGTTTCTGCTGTTAGCCAATAGACATTCTTATTTGGGCTTATTTGAAAGTATTACACCTTGTTCTCTGCCTGCTTTCTGTTTCATTTTTAGCAGTTTACTATAATGTACTTTTTTGCTGTTTGTTGTATTTATCCTGTTTAGGGTTCATAAAGCTTCTTGAATCCATGGCTTGATTATTTCATCAATTCTCTGCCATTATCTGTTTAAATATTGATTCCGTTCATTTGCTGTTCTTCTGGAACCGATTACATTTGTGTTTGATTTTTCACTGTGTTAGATGTATTGCTTTCTCTTTTCCATATTTCCATTTTTTTTTGTCTGTTTGTGTTTCAGTCTGGATAATTTATCTCACCCATCTTGTAGTAAATTCTCAATCTCCTATGTCTAATCTGCAGTTAACCTCGCCTACTAAGTTCTTACATTTAGATATCTATTTTAGAATTTC
Source organism: Hyperoodon ampullatus (assembly GCF_949752795.1). Classification (NCBI taxonomy): domain Eukaryota; kingdom Metazoa; phylum Chordata; class Mammalia; order Artiodactyla; family Ziphiidae; genus Hyperoodon; species Hyperoodon ampullatus. The sequence goes on from NC_136930.1 coordinate 19,364,881, forward strand.
AATTTTTATATTTTTATATTCTCTTTACAAAATTCATTTTAAAAATATTAATCATACCTATTTTTAAATCTACTCCAGATAACTCCATTATTTAGATACTTTATCAGTTTCTATTATTTGTTGTGCTTTGTTCAAGTCTTATCTTCTTACATGCTTAAATATTTTTGAGTTTTAGTTCTTGTGTATAAAATATTGTAGAGAAAGTGTAATGCTCTGCATGATCTTATATTTTCAAATATATTTTTGATTTTTGTCAGACATTTGGCCTAAGAGCATATCTCCCTAGCCCAATTAGGAATTGAGATGATTTGAAGTTATTTTTTGTCTTTCTTTGGGCAAGTCTATTACCATTTATCCTCACTCTTAAAGTATAGCCCTTTTGGAGTATATCCACCAAATGTTGATAGTTCTCATGACCTCCTTTTTGCCAGACCCTACACTCTAATTTTTGTTGATTGTAGTGTTGTTCAGATGGCTGAACATCTGCTCTGCTTCTCAAACCTTTTACCACAACTTTCACTTTTGCTTTGAGGGGTGAAAATAATGATAAATATTGTTTATCTCTTTTGACTCCTCTTTTTCCCTAAATCTTGCTTCCTCAAATTCTTAATTCACAGACACATTTTTTAATTTTTCAGATTTGCCAGATGTTTAGCTAAATGGTTAGTTCAAAATCATTTAGTCTTCCATTTTCAGAAATGAATCTCCTTGTTCATGTGTTCTGGAAACTCTTGGCAATGGACTATTAAAGACCTAAACTCATGGTGTTGAGAATCTCCATTTCATTTCCACTAAGATTCATAATGTCATTGTGGAAAGAGCAGTGAAACTATTCTTTGGAAACACCATGATCAATGGCAGGATGTGGATTACAGAATATAGATACAGCTACTGTTATGTATAATAAGATAAAAAATTCATAAATATATTCAATGCTCAGATAAGCTTGTAGACATAATCCTTAAACTTACTTACATTTGATGGCAGAGTCCTCACAGGACAGTGCAAGTTACAAATATAACATCCCTTCTAACTATATACTTCAACTGATATCAAAAGAGAAGCAACAAATCTTTTGCAAAAGAAACATTGGGTCATTTTATTTTCTAAAGTATTCGCTGAAAACTAGTCAAATTACTGAGTCATACAACTAGAATACATTGGTGTTCACAAAGACGTACACACAATTAAAACTATTTTTAGGGGAAAAATGTCAAAAGAACATGCCCTGTGCTCTTGACTTGAGACCTCTGACATTTTAGTGAATTTTCCCTTTATTTCCTAAACTTACCAGCTCTTAATTTTCTTTACTATTTTCTTCTACTGTTCTTAATTTTATTCCTGTTATAGTATATCTCACTTTGTTTATAATATTTCTGTCAGGACATGTGCTCATCCTGTAGACAGTAAACTCCTGAACCAAAGGAACTAAACAATTTTAAAACTTTATGATGCTGTAAAGCCATGAAAATGTCCATTATGAAGAAGGTTAGTAATACATATTTGTTGAATAACAATGGATAAATGTGCAGATGAATAAATGAATGGAGGATTGAAAAATGTATGTAAATGAATGTAATATATCCTCAATGCTTATGTTCTTCTGGTTTAGATTACATGCACATTTCTGAAAATATTTATGCTAACATTTAGCAAAACATTTAATTCACAAGGTTTTCTGATGATAATGGGTAAAAATGCAAAACATTTTTTTGTGTGTGTAATAGGATCTTTGATCCAGTAAAAGATTTCTCCTATGTGATATCATTTAGAAAGTATAGCTGGAGAATGCACTTTTCTCATATGAATGACATGAAAAAAGGTCTTTCAGTTATATGCCATTGAAATTCTAATCATAGTTGTATATTACCCACAAAGCACCCATCACTGTTGATGAGAATAACTGTAGGAATATTTAGGAGTTTGACTTTCTCTTTTAAATTTGCCTCAGAATCATTTTTTTTCCTAATTTTAACTATTTGCCACATCTTGGCCATAGGAGTAAAGATATCAAGGCAGTGAATTTAGGTTGTCCTGTCTCTATCAAAAGTAAATGTTCAGGCTGTACCCATAATCACTTGTTTCACTCATAGTTGATTTTTCTCTTCATTGAAATATCTGATTGGTCTAGTGTGGAAGAATTCTTTCTCCCCCCTTCAGTGAAAGTATTGATTAATATATATATATATATATATATATATATATATATATATATGTATATATATATATATATATTTTTTTTTTTTGGCGGTATGCGGGCCTCTCACTGTTGTGGCCTCTCCCATTGTGGAGCACAGGCTCCGGATGCGCAGGCTCAGCCACCATGGCTCATGGGCCCAGCTGCTCTGTGGCATGTGGTATCTTCCCAGACTGGGGCATGAACCCATGTCCCCTGCATCAGCAGGCAGACTCTCAACCACTGCGCCACCACGGAAGTCCCCAGATACTCTCTTGATTCCAGTCCTTTGGATGTTGCATTTGCTGTAAGTCATTTCTCCCAAGTGTCCCTGATTAATTTCTACTCCTCTTCTAAGTCTAAAATAAAAATTTTGAGAAGTTTACAATTTGTGGTACAAGTTCTTGCTTCCCCAACAAATGATTGAACATGTGATGTGCTAATGACCCAGACAGTTGGCAAAGTGGCTATGACTGTTAGTAAGAACGAGACTTTATATCATCTTTATGCAGAACCGTTTGGCAATGTCAGTCAAAATTTCCAAATATATGCCCATAGGTTTATGTCTAAGAATGTTTACTATAAAACTATAGCAAAAATGAAAGCCAGTGGAATGTTCCTTAACACAGTATAGTTGAATAAATTTTGGTATATCAGTGCTTTGGGACATTATACAGTCTTCATTGTGCTGACATGGAAAGATCTGCAAAATATAGTGTTAATTAAAAAGGCCAGAAGTAGAAAAGTATCTGTACTGATTTATATGTATAAACTATATACTATATACACCCAAGAAGATATATTGTACATGGATATATACTGTCAAACGTCTAGATAAGTTATCCTAACAACGTTGACTGTGGCTAGTTCTAGGGAGGGTAGTAGAGTAGGGGTGTTTGAATATGGATGCCTTTACTTTTACTCTATATATACCTGCATTGTTTGGATTTTTCCAATGACTCTATATTATTTTCATAATAAAAAAATTTGAACCTGTTTATAAATTAAGCTCAGCTTAAGTGCTACAAATGTAATGCAAAGAACACTTTTTGATAGTGATGTTGAATTTGAAGAGGGCAGAGGAGTTCCTGAATGTCTTCAACTAGTCAAATCAGTGTTTCTCATATTTCAGGAAAAAAGCTTTATAATTTGAGCGAAGAAAATTGATACAATTTTCCAGACAATTCCAGCAAAGGGGAAGTTTACTCTGAATTATCTAAGTGATAAACTTATTTTTTCCATTTCCTCAGGCAGTGGGCAGGATATGTTGAAATTTAAATGTTTTTAATATAGTCATAAAGGTTCTGCATCTTATATTCCATCCTTAATAGCAACTCTTTCTGCCTATGTAATGAGTTATCTCCAGGTGATACAATCATACGTCCTTTGGAGTACCATTTCTGGTGTTATCACATCTCTTGAGAAGCTTTCATTCTATAAAGTCAAAATAGACAAAATGCAATCAATCTATTAATTAGTCAGTGTTACCAAATGGAAACTATAATATAAGAACCAAATAAGAGTCAAAATTCCAGGAATCTTTTTGAATAAAGCAGATAGCTTCCTTCATTATGAAAGAAGGCAGGTAACAGTTAATCTTGTTTCTTTAATGGAACTTGGGTATTATCTACCTGGCAAGTCTGTTTTCTTTAACTTTAAACAGTTATGAAAAATGTAACAACTTATTAAAACGTTTTCTTAATGATTGCATTTTGAGTTTCAGTTATTTGAAGTAATCAATTGTAAAGTTAAAAATTCAGCTTTATAGCTGTATTTTAAGTACAGAGACAAGTTCTTTTATGGTAAATATATAGTCACCTTTTTAATATTTTTCTCGTCACCAAACATATTGTCAAAACAATTTATATAGTCACAAATTAAATGAAAGTTTATCAAGTGAAATCTAATGGATAATCTGCTGTATGATAAAAGGGATACCAAGGGACAACCAGAAAAACATACGTCTGAAAGTGATGTGGAAAATACCCTGAAGATTCAGACATTGTTATCATGGAGCTTCCCATGCCCCCTAGCCCAATTCTATCTGTTATAACCTTCTAGTTATTTCTACATTTAGATGAACTTGTAACAATTGGTAAAAAAAAGGCTGGATAAGCATTTATGTCTCTAGAACAGCTACTACGAGGAGCAGACTGAGAGGAAAATGTGTGAATGTATTAATACGATAACCAGGTTAACAAGGGGAAAAGAGTCTGCCTTATCCTCCATGTCACATTTTAATAATATCTGATAATTAAGGCACCCTTATTACATTCCAGAAACTTAAGTATCTCATTTAATGTTTCCTGTAGAAATCATTCTCACTAATTTTATTTTAACATCTTTATTGGAGTATAATTGCTTTACAATAGTATGTTTCTGCTTAATAACAAAGTGAATTAGCTATACATACACATATATCCCCATATCTCCTCCCTCTTTTGTCTCCCTCCCACGCTCCCTATGCCACCCCTCTAGGTGGTCACAAAGCACCGAGCTGATCTCCCTGTGCTATGTGGCTGCTTTTCACTATCTATCTATTTTACATTTGGTAGTGTATATACGTAAATGCCACTCTCACACTTCATCCCAGCTTACCCTTACCCCTCCCCATGTCCTCAATGTCTGCATCTTTATTCCTGTCCTGCCCTTAGGTTCTTCAGAACCATTTATTATTTTTAGATTTCATATACATTTGTTAGCATACGATATTTGCTTTTCTCTTTCTGACTTACTTTATTCTGTATACAGACTCTAAGTCCATCCACCTCACTACAAATAACTCAATTTCATTTCTTTTTATGGCTGTGTAATATTCCATTGTATATATATGGCACATCTTCTTTATCCATTCATCTGTTGATGGACACTTAGGTTGCTTCCATGTCCTGGCTATAGAGCTGCCCTGAACACTGTGGTACATGACTTTTTTTGAATTATGATTTTCTCAGGGTATATGCCCAGTAGTGGGATTGCTGAGTCATATGGTAGTTCTATTTTTAGTTTTTTAAGGAAGCTCCATACTGTTCTCCATAGTGACTATATCAATTTACATTCCCACCAACAGTGCAAGAGGGTTCCCTTGTCTCCACACCCTCACCAGCATTTATTGTTTGTAGATTTTTGATGATGGCCATTCTGACTGGTGTGAGGTGATACCTCATTATAGTTTTGATTTGCATTTCTCTAATGATTAGTGGTGTTGAGCATCCTCTCATGTGTTTGTTTGCAATCTGTATATCTTCTTTGGAGAAATTTCTATTTAAGTCTTCTGTCCATTTTTGGATTGGGTTGCTTGTTTTTTTGATATTGAGCTGCATGAGCTGCTTGTAAATTTTGGACATGAATCCTTTGTCACTTGCTTCATTTGCAAATATTTTCTCCCTTTCTGAGAGTTGTCTTTTCATATTGTTTATGGTTTCCTTTGCTGTGCAAAAGCTTTGAAGTTTCATTAGGTCCCATTTGTTTATATTTTGTTTTTATTTTGATTTCTAAAGGAAGTGGTCCAAAAAGGATCTTGCTGTGATTTATGTCATAGAGTGTTCTGCCTATATTTTCCTCTAAGAGTTTTATAGTGTCCGGCCTTACATTTAGATCTTTAATCCATTTTGAGTTTATTTTTATGTGTGGTGTTAGGGAGGGTCCTAATTATATTCTTTTATATGTAGCTGTCCAGTTTTCCCAGCACCACTTATTGAAGAGGCTGTCTCTTCTCCATTGTATATTCTTGCCTCCTTTATCAAAAATAATGTGACCATATGTGCATGAGTTTATCTCTGGGCTTTCTCTCCTGTTTGATTGATGTATATTTCTGTTTTTGTGACAGTACCATACTGTCTTGATTACTGTAGCTTTGTAGTAGAGTTTGAAGACAGGGAGCCTGATTCATTTTTCTTTCTCAAGATTGCTTTGGCTCTTCAGGGTTTTTTGTGTTTTCATACAAATTGTGACATTTTTCCTTGTAGTTCTGTGAAAAATATCATTGATAGTTTGATAGGGATTGCATTGAATCTGTAGATTGCTTTGGGTAGTATAGTCATTTTCACAATGTTGATTCTTCCAATCCAAGAATATGGTATGTTTCTCCATCTGTTTGTATCATCTTTAATTTCTTTCATCAGTGTCTTATAGCTTTCTGCATACAGGTCTTTTGTCTGCTTAGGTAGGTTTATTCCTAGGTATTTTATTCTTTTTGTTGCAATGGTAAATGGGAGTGTTTCCTTAATTTCTCTTTCAGATTTTTCATCATTAGTGTATAGGAATGCAAGATATTTCTATACATTAATTTTGTATCCTGCTACATTACCACATTCATTGATTAGCTCTAGTTTTCTGGTAGCATCCTTAGGATTCTATATGTATAGTATTATGTCATCTGCAAACAGAGATAACATTGCTTCTTCTTTTCCAATTTGGATTTCTTTTATTTCTTTTTTTTTTCTCTCTTTATTTTCTCACTAATATTTTAACTTGGCTCATCTATGTGAAAAAGGTTTGGAGGGGATCACTATAAAACCCAGGCTTATACAGCTTTAAATCAATTCAGAATATCTCTATTCAGGAGCAAGGCAAAGCCAGGCAGAACATTGAGGTCTGCTCTTAAAATCATGGAATTTACAACTTAGTATAGTAGACACACGGATCTGAGCTGCTTGACTCTGTGCCCCTTACAAAATATATCAATACTATGGAAAGCCCTGCCCCTTCTTTCATCTCAGCCTCTATCATTTACCACCAGGTCTCCATTTGTCAGTATTTATTTGACTTCCCTTCTCATTTAGGATTTTAAAAATGACTGAAAATATTTATAAAATTTGTTATATTTAATTCCATATGTTATAATGTTACATTGGATTCAATATTAGCCCTCTATACTATAATCTACCAAGTATTAGTGTCATTCATGTACACACACCATCCTTAAAATAAATTAGTGAGCAGGACCACCACTAGCCCTGCATGAAGCTGGCAAAAATAAAATAAGTCAATGCAGCCCTTTCTTCTATATGTCAGTTATATATCTACTGTATGTTTTAGGAATTACTGTATGTCTTGAGGTATTGCTCTGAAACTATTCAAGGATTATGGCACTTTTGTCAAACTTCAGTCTTCGCTAAATATATGATATTATATTAGAATTAGAATCATATAATATATATATATATAATATAATATAATATAATATTATGTTACATTAGAATCATGGTGGCAGTTCATGTTCACAACTTAGGACTTCGGTATATAAATTCAGTAAATATTGCTTAAGGATACACTGTCCAATGAGCATTATGATTAGTTGGAAAGGTCTAGGGAATTAGCTATTGGACTTATATTGAAGATGAGAAATTTATACTTTCTAAGTTATGGCATAAAGGCACATCAAACCAAAATAAGTACATTAGATTATTCAAGAACCATATTCAAATGGTATTCTTTTCAGATTTCTTTAAATAAAAATTTCATGACAGTAAAAAGAGCTGGGGTGAATTCAAAGATGAAGACCATTATTTGCCCTCCTCTTACAGTGTCTCACCAAGGTATTTAGAAAGCCTGGTGAGTGTGTTATCCAAACACTTTGTAGTCCCAGCTCAGTGGGCATCCCCCCCACCCCCCTTTGTGCCAGGTTGCCCTGCCTCTCTTGGGGTTACACTGTTTTTCGACTGTCATTTTTATTGAAAAATAAAAGCTAAACTGGAGTTTCAAAATACCTTCCATTTAACTCCTTTAATAAAATGGGAAGGATAAAAGCAACCTAGTCACAAGAGAAGTGTTTTTGAAAGCTATTCCTTGGATATCAGTGATGCAGAAATAAAAGGCTGCTTCAAAAATAGAGCCCGCTGGCTTCGTTTTGGCCCTCTGCAGCTCTTCTCCTGTAGTAGACATGCTTTTAGCTTTAATTTTTTATTCAAAAGTTAAATGGGAGACATGAAATAGTTTGGATCAAATATCACAACAAATGAAAAATGGGCAGCAGATGATTCTTTTAAATGCATTATTCTTATGTACTGGGCCAGACGACTTTGTCAGATGATTTTGTTTACATGTGTTGGAAAAAAATATTACTTATATTTCTTTAGATAGAGAGCTCTTATTTCCACTAATCCCATGGAAAGATTAGCATTTCCAAAAGTGTGACCCACTTATATGCTCATCAACATAATAAAAATTCTGAGACATACTACAATAAAACAAACAAATGTGTATTTAATTATTATTTTATTATTTTATTTATTTATTTGCGGTACGTGGGCCTCTCACTGTTGTGGCCTCTGCCATTGCGGAGAACAGGCTCTGGACGCACAGGCTCAGTGGCCATGGCTCATGGGCCCAGCCGCTCCACGTCATGTGGGATTTTCCCAGACCGGCACACGAACCCGAGTCCCCTGCATCGGCAGGAGGACTCTCAACCACTGCGCCACCAGGGAAGCCCTAATTATGTATTTGTTTAACTTATTTGTCCATGGAATCCTTTAAAACTTTACATTTATTAATATCCCATGGTGACAATTTGGAGCCCACACACCTAGAGCCTGTGCTCTGCAACAAGAGAAGCCACTGCAATGAGAAGCCCGCGCACCGCAAAGAAGAGTAGCCCCTGCTCGCCACAACTAGAGAAAACCCGGGCGCAGCAATGAAGACCCAATGCAGCCAAAGGTAAATAAAATTGAATCTTTAAAAAAAATCCCAAGGTGCTAGTTTGGAGGTATTGTGGTGCTGAACCTCAGTCACACCACAAAAATAGTTTTAAAATCTTTTCAAGAGAAAGCACCCACTTAGCTATGTAATTATAGCTCTACTTAGACAATTTATGTTGATCATTGAATTAGTACCTAACCATAGATCAATAACTCTTTGGCTAAGAGTAGTATATAAATGCAAATTGAGTGAGAGATATTAGTATTCAAGACAACATAATTCAAGGATGTCTGAATTTGGTGTTAAATATTTTGTTTCCCTGACAAATATAGCTCAAGAGAACACAGAAGAGGATGTAGTAGAGTTTGGCAAAAGAAAGGGATTGATACAGTCCTTTAATTTTGAACAAAAATTTGGTTATACTATAAAGTAGATAATCTAGATCTAAGATGTTTAATAACCTCAGTGTTCTGCTCTATTTTTCCTGTAATATTCAGCTAATAACTTAGTGATGGTGATTCAAAAATACCCCTAGTTGAATATTACAATTTGTGATTGTAATATTCTCTCTGGCTCTTCTGAATCTTTAAATATATATATATATATATATATATATATATATATATATATATATATAATATATTAAATGTATATACATATATATAAATTAAACATGTAAAATATATATATATATATATATATATATATTTAAAGGACCCCTGTTTCACAGTTGATAGTATTCTAACCAATTAAAGAGAAATGGCAAAATGGAGGCCATAATGATATTGAATATATCTCTAAGGATAAGAGTATAAGACAGTACTCATGAAGGATAATTTGTGAAGGGACAACTACTCTCCATGGCCACCTGATGCTGAGGGGTGTGCTAAAAGCACTCTAGTGGCCTTCAATTAGAGCTGTCTCATTATTGTGAGCATAGTATCATTTTAAATTTGCTTTTTATATTTAGTTAAATAACACCTAGTCTACAAAGTACCTCTTATTGTCCATGACAGCACTTTGTATGACTACCTTCAAAATAAGTTTCATAGAATAGGCAAAGAATAAACAGAAAGCAATTACTTTTGTTTTAGAGAAAAATATAAAGGAAAGAACATGGATAAATTTGGCAGCCTGTCTTTTGATCTTATGAAACAATCTCTTTTTAGAAAGCATCATTATACTTAATAATTACATAATTTTCCCTAGACTCCAATGAAAAGCAACGAAGAGTGTTTCAGCAATGCTAAAATCTAAATAGCTTTACCATTGTCTTATGGTATTCAATAGGGCATAACTGATCTAACTCAAATTGTGATCTTTATCAAATCATTTTGCACATTGAGGAATTCACTTAACTTTCTTGCTTTAATTTTCTTTGGCACGTACGCTGGTCAGAGACAAAGGATAATTTGGCACTGAATACCATATTGTTTTTCAAGTATTCAAAGAAAAGTTTCCTTTGTGCAATAACATTGCTCTTGAAAATGTTAAGTAGATAAGTATGTAATCATAGAAATTCTAGTTTAGAGTGGCTTAATTTGATATAAAATTTCAAAATGTGAGAAAATATCTTTATTTTTATTTTTTAAGGACTTTTCAGTCCAGATATCATAGCACATACTATTTTCAGGATTTGCTAAAATGAAATTAATTCATTACATAGTAGAAAGCTTTGGTGCTTAACTTGTCATAATTTGGTTAAGATGATGTATTTCCAGAATCACTGACATTTTTTGTAGTATCTCTAAACTAAAGTACCCTAAATTGAATGGTTGTTTTCTGCTTACACTAAATTTATACTGCATGTTCAAAATATATTTTACTAATTGAATAGGCAAGTGCATATGTAGTGAAAGTATGTGTACATTGTTGTTATTTTGAAAACATTTTCTCACTGAAAAGGCAAGAGGAAAATGTATGTGAGCTAATTGTAGGTTGATAATGCAAATTGGTTATGTTTTTCTTCTACTGCTAGATGTGTTTGGTAAAAATGAAACTCCAGCAGAGAGCACATTTATATTGTTATAGTTAGACAGTATTTACTTTTGGCATATGTCCATATTAAATGGCATTAGGCATGGCTGGTGACTTGCTTTAGGTTTATTTTGCTTTTATTTTTCCAGGTTCTTGAGGTAGGAGTTTAGATTAGAAGCTTTTCTAATATATAAATTTAGTTATATAAATGTCCCTCTCAGTATTGCTTTAGCTGTGTCCCACAAACGTTGATATATCATATTTTCATATTCATTCAGTTCAATGTACTTTTTAAATTTTTGCCTCCTCTTTGACCCAGTGCATTTGTTAGTTTCTAAGTGTTTGGATATTTTTCTATTATACTTCTTCTATTGATTTCTAGTTTGGTTCATTTGTGGCCAAAGAACACATTCTATATGAAATCAATGATTTTAAATTTGTTGAGGTTTGTTTTATGGTCAATGTATGGATGATCTTGGTGTATGTTGCATGGGCACCAATGAGTTTTTCTCTTGCTGATTTTCTATCTAGTTTTTCTATCACTGTTGAGAGAAGGCCTCTGAAGTCTTGACCTATCACTATGAAATTGTATATTTCTCTTTTCAATTCTATCAGTTTTTACGTCATATATTTTGCAGCTCTGCTCCTGGTGCAAACACATTTATGAACACTGTTCTTCATGATGGATAGGCCCTTTTCTCATTATATAATATCCCTCCCAATCTCTAGTAATTATAATTTAGTCACTCCTGCTTTTTTTTATTAATGTTTGTATGATATAACTTTTACCATCCTTTTACTTTAATCTGCCTATTTTGTTATATTTGAGTTTTTTATAGACATTATATAGTTACATCATGATTTTTAATAAATTCTGCCATTCTTGATCTTTTAATTGACTCATGTAGATCATTTGTTTGATTTAATTATTAATATATTAATGCTTCAGCTTACCATTTTATTTATTTTTTTCTTTGTTCTCTCTGTTTTTCATTTCTCTTTTTCCTTTCTATGGGGTATTTGAACTTTTTTTTAGAATTCCAATTTGATTTATCTATAGCAGTTTTTAGTATATCCCTTTGTAGTTTTTTCAGTGGTTTCTCGAGATATTTTTTATATATACATAATTTATGGCTTACTGCTGGTGTCATTGTACCAGTTCATGTGAAATGTAGAATCCTAACCTCCCTTTACATCCCTTTATTTTCCTTCATTTATAATATAATTGTCTTAAATATTTCCTCTACATACATTTAGAACCACATCAAGCAGTATTATAATTTTTGTTCCATCCATCAAACATAAACTAGAAAACTCAAGATGAGAGGAACAGTTTATTATATACAGCCATATTTTTCTTACTCTGTTCTTTCTTCCTTTATGATGTTCCCAGAGTTCTTTCTTTATCATTCTTTTCTGTTTATAGAACTTCCTTTAGCTCTTTTTTAGTGTAGGTCTGCTGGTAAAATTTTTTTTAATTTTCCTTTGTCTGGATATCCCCTGCATTTTTGAAGGATATTGTCACTGGATATCAGATAACTAGCTGACAGTTTTCCTTCAGTACTTGAAAAATGTTGTGTCACTTCCTTTAAGCTTTCATAGTTTCTAACAAGAAAACTGCTGTCAAACTGTTCTGCTTCTGTAAGTAGGTATCATTTCTCTCTTGATGTTTTCAAATGTTTTCTTTGGGTTTAGTTTTCAGAAGTTTGACTATAGTGCATCTTATTTTGGATTTTGGGGGTTTATCACATTTAGCTCAACTTTTTGAATCTGTAAATGTATGTCTTTTGCCAAATTTGAGAACTTTTTCCAGCCATTATTCTTCAACTGCTTTTTCATCCTTGCCCTTTTCCTCTTTTCCATCTGGACTCTAAAGACACAAAGATTAACTCTTTTATCAAAGTCTCAGAGATCTCTGAGGCTCTGTTCATTTTTGAAGTATATTTTCTTTGTTCTTCATATTGGGTAATTCTATTGTTCTTCCACTTCTCAGATTTTTACTCTGTACCCTTCTTCTTTTGAGCACATCCATTGAGTTTTTATTTCATTTACTGTGTTTTTCAGTTTTAAAATATCCATTTGTAGAAAATTTCTATTTTTCAAATTTGTTTTAAACATCTTTGTAATTGTCTACAGAAGGAATTTTACAATGGCTGCTTTTAAAACTTTACCAGATAATTCTAACATCTCTGTCACTTTGGTGCTGGCATCTATTGATTGCCTTTTTTTAAGTCAGTTTGAGATCTTCTTAGTTCTTGCAAGACAAATAATTTCATGTTGAAACCTGAACATTTAGGCATTATGTAATGAGATTCTGGATCTTATTTAAACCACTTTTGGATGGCTTCCTTTGACATTTCTCTAACAAGGGAAGAAGAAGACATAAGCTCCCAACTGCCAGGTGATGGTAAATATGGTACTGGTCCCCTTGTGGTCTCCTTTGAGACCAAGGAAATGGGTCAATGTTACTGCAGAGTAGGAATGGGAGTGCATGCTCCCCATTAGGTCTCTGCTGGTCCTCTTTGGATGAAAAAAGTAGGAGCACCAGGCTTCCCTCGTGGCGCAGTGGTTGAGAGTCCGCCTGCCGATGCAGGGGACACGGCTTTGTGCCCTGGTCCGGGAAGATCCCACATGCCGCAAAGCGGCTGGGCCCGTGAGCCATGGCCGCTGAGCCTGCCCATCTGGAGCCTACGCTCCGCTAAGGGACAGGCCACAACAGTGAGAGGCTCGTGTACCAAAAAAAAAAAAAAAAAAAAATTAGGAGCACCTTGTTTGTGCTCCCCACTTGACTTTTGCTAACCTCATTCGGCTAGTCCTACGAGGATGGTGATGTGGCCTCATCAACACCAAACAATGTAAAATTTCTGACTTACACTAGTCCTCCTCTGATATTAGCCCACTGGGGACAGGGAAGTACCTTGTTACTGTTAGGTTATCGTGGAATTCCAGGCTCCCCATGGGATCTTTACACCAAAGGGTTAGAGGGTTCATTACCAACTGGCAGGGAAGATACCTGGCTCTCTACCTGGTCTTGTCTGACACGTCTCTAACAGGTGGGTTGGGGTATCTCATTTCAGTCTGGCAGGAGTGGAAGTCTAGGATCCACTCAGCCTTTGTTGGCATGACTGGGGGTGGGGTCTTATTTTGTTCTGTGGGGTTTGTCTGGAATACAGTGGTTACTGTCTGCATATTTTCTGTCTTGCTAGACTACCCCTTTCCTGATATTTGGCCAGAGAGAAAAACCTTTTGTTGGACCTTTTTTGGTTTGTGTTTGTTGGTATTCCCAGGTCACCACCTTCTTTAGCTCCAAGTGTGGTTATATGAGACAAAAAGAAAAGCCAGTAAACCCAACACTGTGTCATTAGTTGGGGCCAAATGTCACTAGCTGGTCTGTCTTCATCTTTCCACTTTTCAGTCTTTCTATGTTTCTTTTTTTAATGTATAATGTCTACAGGTTTTAATTGTACTTAATAGAAATGAGAGGAAAAAGTATGTCTATTCCATAATTCCAGAATTAATTGATTTTTCTGGAGCTGTGAATATGTATTATGTTTCTTTTACTGAGAAAATTTAACTCATTATTTGAAAAAGATATGATAGAAATCTCTTATGTATACATTGCATAATATCCCTGGTTATCAGTGTTTAAGGAAATTACACCACTCAAAACACTCCAGATTTATAACAATATACCATACATCTATGGACATTCTTTAAAGGTACCCACAGAGTTTCTCCTGGCACCCCTCTTCTAGTTCAGCTAGAACAGCCAGCTTTTATCTCTTTTCCATTCTGGCTTCAATATAACATTTTATTTGAAAAAAATATATTCTAATTAAGAAAATGTTTGGAAATATTTAAATTCAAACTTTTCTCAACTGGATTTTTACAAAAACATTAAGCTCTACTTGATATGACTTGAGTGATTATTTTCTCAGCTCTCCCCAGAACGAGACAGAGCTAGTAACATTCTAGATACATAGAAGTTAATTCATTAAACACAATGAATATCTTAGGATACTGGGGATTAACTCAATTTTAAAACTGAAATGAGAAGTGTTGTAACTGTAACATATTGTCAAGAGTTTTGCCAGAGTATATTACAGAAGAACTAAAAGCTTAAAACAGTAGCCAGTGCTATTCCAAATATGAAAAGATAATTATGCCAATCAACTTGAAAGAAATAAATTAATTTTTATTTGATAAGAGGAAACAGAAGCAGCTTTTGAGCATCTAATAAAATTATGCTCTACTAATTACAAAGGAAAACCAGCTGTATTAGTGGTGCCAAATATTTACTTAAAACTTAAATACAAAGATTCAATATATTATCATTTGTGAATGTCATCCTAAATTCATGAAAGTAATATTGACTAATGCATGTAGAATGTATTAAAAGAATAAAAAATTTATCACCTAACAAAGCTTGAAAACCTTAATAATCAAACTCATAGAGTACTCATTTTTCTCCCTCCTCACAGATGAAAAAGATACAACTTTTCATCCTTCATCTAGATTTTAATTCATCCACATGGGCTACTATAACTATGCCACTCAAGTGCATCCTCACTGGAGGCAAGATGGCGTTTTCTATACACTGTGGTACAAGAGTTAGTTCCATATCTACTGTAACTCAGAAGACAGCAAATTCACTCCCTTCAATATTCTCCTGGGATGTCTAATGACACACTGAAGGTATCTAGAAGGGCCTATGGATTATAGTGAAATGAGCCACTCAGAATAGACTTACCCAGCCTGAAACCATAGCTTTCCCTCAGCTCTTATCATCAAAAAACATATGGATGAACATAGGGATGGAGAGAAGCAAACATATTAAGTGCAGTAAAAATGTCTTCTTCAATGAGCTTGTCAACATTGCCTGCATTATGAAGCACAGATACAGATATTTACCAAGAGGGCTCCCTGGCACCATTACGTGTTCTGGGGACTAACCAGTCACTGTATTTCAATATTGACAGCAATATTTTAAGAACATTTTCTACAAACAAACAGTGGCACAGATTCTAAGCTAGTTAAGGGATACAAAAAATGAATATATCATAGTAGCAGAATATTTTGACATGTCAAAAAGTTTAATTTCATTGTTTAAAGAGGTATTTTCTGTCAGAAGACAAAAATACTTTTTGTCCTTACTTTTGTTTCAGAAATGATTTTTTTTTTAATCTTCAAGAACCAGCTAAGACAAAGGCTACAGGAAGTCATAAAAACCAATCAAACGTCATAGTTTTCATTGTAACCAGATTGATATAGAAGGACATAAGAATTCCCATCACTGGAAGAAAACATAAGGATGTTTATGTATAAAATCTGGATTATCAAATACCAATTGACACTAAGTGTTCTTCCTTATGTCTTATACTCATTTCACAGACATGCAGTTAAATACTAAAGCAAAAACAAAACCTGATTCTTTGTGAGTCCTGATAACAAAAGAAAAGAGACCTGGTGATTTCATATCTACTAAAACACCATCAAGAACAGAAACAAAATAAATGATTTCCTTGCAGTATATTAATAAATGGGTATGGGATAGACAGTTTATAATCCAAAACATTCTACTTCTTTTTCCTTAGGTCTAGTTAGTGTTTGGTCTCAATTAAGTACCTTCATGATTATGTTGTATGAATTGTGCTGTGGCAAAATGTAAAGTTTTCGGTTGTGATGAAGCTGTGGATTGGAAGCAGTTTATCTTCTACCTGTTTACTGAAGCCCTAAACTGAACCAGCATTCATTTTGCTCAGATCCAAGCCTACTCCAACTACCCAGTTTCTATAAAGATCTATATTCTTTGGATTGATCCTTTTTGGGTTGTCAGAGTGTTCTGAACATTTTTAAATAGAATTTATATTATTTACTTCAGTTGTGTTCTAATCTGTTGCATAACTATATATTCAAAATAAATTTTCTATAGCTTTGAATTTTATGATTTTACAGTATGTGTAAAATTATAGAAAAAAATAGGGATTGTTATTTGTTGAGATCTTGGTCTTCACTATTCTCTCTTACCCTCAAGTGGTAGTAAAAAAAAGTGAAAACGGATTTAGGTCTCTACTTCTATTACTGATGAAATACTTCAATTCTTTGAGAGTTACCTCTTTGAGAGACACACCTATTTGTATCATGACAAGGTTAGAGGCATTTGTAATTCTACTTGGAATTTAAATAATAGATGATAGGAAACCTATAAAATATATAAGGCAGAAACATAATAAGCACAGTCAACAATATAAAATCAATTTTAATATCTATATGAAATTGAGTTGGACCCCTCCAAAAGATGATAGGGAGGAAAACTGGAGGGAGTAAATTCTTGACCTAAATTTTCTACACAATTCTTTTTCTATTGTTTAAAGAAAACGTAAAAAAAAAGCACACAAAAAACCTCACAAACCTAATGATGCAACTGTTAATGTCTAATGAATCATCAACATTTATCGAGAGAACATCTTGTTAATAATACTGGTGAAGAGTTAAATACATATTAAATACATATAAACTATAATCAAGCATATACCATAGTGGGCTAACAAAAACACGTCAGAAACATATGGAGCTCCTACATTCAGAGTGAGAAATTTTCCTTGTTGAAGTCTACTAAAGGAAAATAGAGTTAGAAAATAAAATTAAGTAAGTGTGCGGTGTTTAGGCTATGGGGAAGAAATAAATAAAAAGCTAATTGGACAGAAGAGTAGCAAGAAATCAAGGAAACCAGATTTCCTTGTTGCTTGGGGTGTTTTGTTTCAATAAATTAGAAAGCTGTAAATTACACTCAAAATTGAAATTCAATCTACCACCATAAATGGAAAACAGCAAGTATGTATCTACCTTTGCATTTTTATCCATGGCATCCTTAGTACTATGACAAAGGGTCCACTTGATATCAGAGCTCTTTCAAAAAAATCACTTCAGTAGCACATACCTTTCAAAAATGAGTGTGACAGAAGTAGAATCTTGATAGTGTCTGTTTTAAAACTACTATTTAAAAGAAGGTTTTTAAAAAGTGAGACTTGTCCAAGGACTTGGGGAAAAAAATAAGGGGACAGCTAGAATCAATTATAGACCAATTGCTAGGGAAAAGGTAATTTGTAGATTAGACAGAAGTGGAAAAAATTGGGAAATACTGGAGCATAATTACATCAGTAGTGATATTATGCTAGTCCCCAAACAAATTTTTTTATATTTTTATTATCATTCCCAAAACTCTCCAAAATCTGAAACAGTTGCCAAACTTACAACCAAAAACTTGATCTAAGTACCTGAAATCAGTTTTAACTTAAATATTCTCTGATTTAAATATGTATGTGAAGTGAAGTTTAATAAGAGACCAGTAGTTCTAATTTAAAGTCTATGGTGAATTTGGGGAATGGACTTGGTTATCTTCATTTAACAAGTTATCAAATTTTCATTTTCATTCTAAGTCTATAATTTGGTGAATTATTGTAAAAAGTAAACTTTGAAAAAAACTCATGAAGATATGTTCAAAATCATTATAAATTTCTATGATTACACAAATTGAAATAAAAAGATATGTTTTTACATAAGTTAACTGCAAAACACTGGAAAGATGGCTAATGCTAAGTGTTGACGGAGGTATGGAGAATAAGAAATCCTCAGACGCTGCTGATGGGAGCATCAACCAATACAGTCAGCTTGGGGAGCATACTGGATTAGGCATTACTATCCTTAGGGTCAGGAGAGCAACTCTACTCAGAATATTCATATCCCAGAGAAAAGTGATGCAAGTCCAGATCATGTGCAAGATATTCATGAAAATTTCATTTGTAGTGGCAGAAATTAGAAATAATCTCTGTGTCTCTCAGTATGAGAGTGAGTAAAATGTCATGAATACACACTGATGATTAAGGCAATGGAAACTATACACAACATAGAGAGATTTCAAAAAATATATTGTGTTTTGAAAAAATGTAAGAAATGTCACATTACATAAAATGATTTAGTCAAATTAAAATATATATGCAAAGAAAACAACAGGAAATCCTGTTGTTAGAATACACACACAAAACACCACATTAAACATAAAAAACTGGTTTTCTTTGTGACAGGAGGATAAGGGGATTGAGGTATGGTGATAAAAATAGCATAAATAAACATCAACAATAATAAATAGGCAAATAATAAATAAAATGGAATACTAATATTGTGCTATGATCTGAGAAACACAATGAATGTATCCTCCATATTCTGAGTTCTAGAAGAAATAAAAATAGAGAAAATTTAATAAATACGTTATTCAAAATGAAATGAAATAAATAGCAAAAAATACACGTAAAATTGAACACAAAACAAAACAAAAACCTCCATGAGATCTGTGGACACTGATCACTGTATACTCACCATGTGTCAGGCATGTGCTCTTTACTCCAACGTATCATCTCTCTTAATCCTCAGAGTAACTCCATCAAAGAGACCTTCTTTTTCCCAATTTATATTTGGGGTAACTGATTCTTAAGAGTCTCATGACTGCCTAAAGGCAATATTTTCTGAGGTAGAAACAAGATTCCAACTCCAGTATCTTGACACTGAAACTCATCTGTTTAAACTCTATAAACTGTATACTCATGCTTCTCAAAAGAGTAGTCCTCATTTGGTATATCTTCTTCCTGTTTCCTCCCCCCATTTGTTTAATTACTGAATAGATATTTTTCCAAAGAGGACACACAGATGTCCAACAGGCACGTGAAAAAGTGCTCAACATCGTTAATCACAAGGGAAATGCAAATCAAACCACAATGAGATAACACCTCACACCTGTCAGAATGACTATCAGAAAAAAGAACACAAATAACATATTGGTGAGGATGTGGAGAAAAGTGAATCCTTGTACATTGTTGGTGGGAATGTAAATTTATGCAGCCACTACAGAAAACAGAATGAAGGTTTCTCAAAAAACTAAAAGTAGAACTACCATATGACCCAGCAGTTCCACTCTTGGGTATATATCTGAAAAAATCAAAAACACGAATTCGAAAAGATGCATGAACCCCAATGTTTGTAGCAACACTATTTACAATTGTCAAAATAGGGAAGAAAACTAAGTGTCCATGAACATATGAATGGATAAAGATGATGTGGTATATATATATATATAATGAAATACTACTCAGCCATAAAAAAGAATAAAATGCAGCCATTTACAACAATACGGATGGACTTGGAGGGTGTTATGCTAAGTGAAATAAGTCAGACAAAGACAAATATTGTATGATATCACTTATATGTGGAATATAAAAAATAAATTAGTGAATATAACAAAAAGGACACAGAATCACCAATGTAGAGAACAAACTAGTGTTTACCAGTGGGAGAGGGAATGGGGAGAGGCAATATAAGGGTAAGAGATTAAAAAGTACAATCTATTAGGAGTAAAATAAGTTAGAAATAAATATTGTGCAATTCAGGAAATATAGCCAATATTTTATAATAACTATAAATAGAATATAATCTTTAAAATTTGTGAAATCACTATATTGTACACCTGTAATTTTTATGATATTGTGCACCACTATACTTCACCAGAAAAAGAAAAAAATCCTAACACAATTGTCTGCAGCAAATGATAAAGTAATTCTAAAATTTATATCAAAAAACAGGGAAGAATAGCCAAAATGATTTAAACAAAAAGAATACAATTGGAGAACTTCCTGTACATGATCTCAAGACTTATTATGAAGCTACACTAATAAAGGAAGAGATTAAGGATTAATGGAACAGAATAGTGTGTCCAGAAATAGTTCCACACATGTATGGTCAATTGATTTTCCACAAAGGTGCTAAGGTAATTTAATGGAGAAAGAATATCCTTTTCCAAAACAGTTAAATAATGTGATATCCACATGGAAACAAAACAACCTCAAACATACCACACACAAAAATTAACTTAAAATGTGTCATAGACATAAAAGTGAAACTAAAGCTAAAAAAATTCTAGAAGAAAACATAGAGGAATATTCACATAACCTTGGTCTAAGCAAACATTTCATAGGACTCATAGATCACTAATCATAAAAGAAAGAAAAGGTTAAATTAGACTATAAAATTTCAAATCTTCTGCCCTACACAAGAGAGTGCTAGGTAAGTGAAAGACAAGTTGAATACTGAGATAAATATTTACAAAACATATATCTGACACAAGGATTTGCATCCTGAATATATAAAGAATTTTAAAAATCAAAAATATGAAGAAAAATCCAATTAAAATGTGAACAAAAAGATTTGAATGGACAAGTCACAAAACCATATATATTAAGGGCTACTAAGAATAGGAAAAGATGTGCAACTTCATTGCAAGGAAATGCAAATTAAAATCACAGTAAGATACCACCAGACACAGATACAACTGACAATAACATATGTTAATTAGGACATAGAGCAAATGGAAGTCTTGTACAATGCTGGCGGGAGCATAAACTGGTATATCCACTTTGAAAAACTGTTTAGTAGTTTCTTATAAAGTCAAACATACATTCATCATGCAAACCAGCAATTCCACCTCCTAAATATTTAACCAAGAGAGGAAAAACTTATGTGTATCAAAATCTTGTACAAAAATTTTCAAGTTCTTTTATTTCATAACTGTCCCCAAAGCATCACAAATATCCATCAACAGGTGAATGGATAAGTAAGTTAGGGTGTATCTATAATAATGGTATACTAGTCAGCAATTAAGTCCTCTGATGCACATAACAACATGGAATATTTCAAATATGCTTAATGAATGAAGTCTGATACAGAAGAGAACCTTCTGTAGTATTACATTTATATGAAATTCTAAAATAAGCAAAACTCATCTTCTGTGAAAGAAAACAGATCATTCCTGGGTTTGGGGTGTCTTATGCCATTCAGCCTCCTGTAATAAAAATACCAAAGACTGGGTGGCTATATACAATAGAAATTTATTTCTCACAGATCTGGAGGCTGAGAAGTCCTAAATCAAGGCACTAGTGGTCTCTGGGAGAGTGTGCTTCATGGTTCAGAAATAGCCATATTTTCACTGTGTCCTCACATGGTGGAAGAGATGAGGGAGATCTTTGGGTTTCCTTTTATAAGGGCACTAATCCTTTTTATGAGGGCTCCACCCTTATGACCTAATCACCTCCCAAAGGCCCCACTTCCTACTACCATCACATTAAGCATTACGTTTCAACATTAGGACTGACATATATACACTACAATGTGTAAAATAGATAGCTAGTGGGAACCTATTGTATAGCACAGGGAGATCAGCTTGGTGCTCTTTGATTACCTAGATAAGTGGGATGGGGGGTGGTGGTAGGATGGAGGTCCATGAGGGAGGGGATATATGTATGCATATAGCTGATTCACTTCATTGTACAGCAGAAACTAACACAACTTTGTAAAGCAACTATACTTGAATTAAAAAAAAAAGAATTTTGGGGGTACACATTCAGTCTATCATGAGGGAGGGCCTTGACTGGGAAGGGGCTGAAGGAATTTGAGGGGGCATTGGCAATGTTTTGTATCTTGATTTGAGGACTTAATTACTTGGTATATCTATATATATATATCTGTCAAAACTCATCAAACTGCGCACTTATGTAAATTAGATATCAATATAATTGATTTTCAAAGTTGCAAAACTTTTGTGATATAGTAACATAAGAAGTTGAATAGAGGTGTTGTAATAAATGTCAGACACAAACGTTTTTTGAGAATTTAAGTGAAATACATTTGAACTCTATTTTTAAAGTGTTCAGTTAAAAGGGGAAAATGGAGCAGTGATATTTACTGACTATATACTATCTAGTGAATTATTTTCATATTTCCCTCATGAATCTTTTTCTCAGTTTACACATGAAAAATTCAAGACTCAGAGATGTTAAGAAAATTGACCAAGATCTCCATTTTCTAAAATGACAGAGCTAGCAATAAAGCTAGGTCTATCTGATTCTACAAATTGATTCATTTTGTGACTCCATGGTTAATTCCTTTACAAAGACTAAGAATCTTTATGAATATTCTCTATAATATGAAGTGATGCTTTTGGTCCCCAGGATTTCTATGAGACACTTAGGCAGTAGCCACAGTTTTAGAAGTATTTAACATAAAATTTTTTTTTCTACTTTTTTTTTCCCCCCGTTTGCCCAGAATTTCTGAATTGTCCTAAGTTCCAAGATTAAACCTCATTAATTTGGATCAAAGAGATAACAGTTGGAATAAATGAATGAACAGTCCAAATTATAAGATATTCTTGAAGAAATATAGCTTCATCACTTTTAGGTAGAGTGTAACTTGAACTGTCCTAATCAAGGCCACCTATTAGAAGTTCTGTGCTTGAACAGATTAGAATGATTTCCAATTAACATACCAAAGCTCTCTCCAAAATCCTGTTGATTGAAGCTTGTATTGTGAATTCCTTTCATGTGAAATACACTAAAATGTTTTATTTAGTTTTTTTTATCCCTAACTTATTTTTTTTAATGTTATACCTGATTATTTTAGGAATCCATTTTTGGAGAATAAAAAGAATAAAATAGAAAACTAAATAGGCATCTCCTGGAAATGCTTAACAAATGCTAAATCAGGAAAATCAGAAAATAGAGAGGCTTAGCTGCAGCAGGTTTTTTTTTTTTTTTTTTTTTAATCAAAGGTAGTTATTAAAATGTCTAAAATCCAGAGTGATGCCAAAAGACAGGTATGAACGTTAGCCCCTTGGAGTTGAAAGAGAATTCATATGTATGACAAGTTCCAAGGATTCGTCTTGTAAGAGAAAATATTTGCAGTAGGGGAGAGAGGAAAGTCTTTTTTATATTAATTTCTTGAGCTGCTTGTAGCCAGAATCATCCCTTCTGCTGTTCTCTGTCACTTTTGGAGGTCTTTGAGCCAAGCCCAAGCTGCATGCCTGTCCCAACAGTGGTGTTTTCTCTTCAAAGAACCGTTGCTACAGTCTCTCAGTTCTGTTCAGCAACTGAAAAGCCTTTGAAATTGGTGCAGCCTCACTGCACAGCTAGTAATAAGCATTAGAGAAAAACACGCAGCTCATTTGTTTAAAAGTTCATTCGCTTCAGTGTGATTTAGACAGATGTGGGATGGGCTGTACTTAGTGCTGCTCAGCCCCATGGCAAAGTAGAACTAGGTCTCCTTTCAAAGAGTTCCTCCATCCCTGCCCATTGCTGAGCCTCTGCGACAATGAGGCTTTGAAAGGAAAAAAAAAAAAAAAAGAAAAGAAAAGAAAAGAAAGAAAAAGAGAAAAAGAGAAAGAGATGACACCAGTGGGAGAGGCTGACAGCTGAGTCCAAACTCAAACAACCCTTCTAGTGTCCAGGACAGAGGTGCACATCTGAAGGTGGGTTGAGGTCTGGGTTCAGAACAACCCAAAGAATTAATTTGAAAGAATCTCCCCGCCCATTCCCTGTAAAAGCAGCAGCAGCAACTCTGGTAAAATACTTGCTAAATCACAGGGCACTTAGCCATGCAGATGCTGCCGTATTCCCAGTGAATGATATTTCTGGAAAATAAATCTGAGAAGCAGTGGAATCTGGGGTTATTTTCTATCAGACACAAATAACAAATAAAAACCATTGATGTTTTTCATTGACTAGGGGATCTGAACAATCAGCACACATTACTAGCGACAGTTTATTTCCTCCAGAAAAAACACTCTTTGCAAAGAAGCCTGTGTTCATTAGTCATGATGCATGCAAAGTAACTCAAAGTCATTTTGAGATGTGGGACATTCATTGCAATCAAGATATGTTTTCACTAACCTACGCAGACATATTGATAGCCACGAGGTATGATGCTAATTCCACAAGCAAATGGATCTATTGTTATGATCTTGCTGAAAGCTTAGAAATTGCTTTTATATTTAAAACCTTATTTTGAGAGCTGTTGAGCTACAGATAATACAAATCCAGTTGTTAAAGTATGCCAGAGATTTTTCAAGTAAATCCGAACAGGTGCAAATGATAAAATATAATATTTGTAATACGCGTTTGATGTATTTAAAAGCACATTTCTTGGTCATCTTTTTAGACCACACTCAATTTATGTGCACAGTTAGAACTATCATACAATGTAGCCACTTGTAAATTAAAATAAAGCTTCAAAGAAATGAGAAGGCTAATTAGAAATGGGGCTATGGGAAGACAATAATTTAATTAGAACTGAAATAGTCACATGCTTATAATTAGGCAGTTGTGTGATAATTTGAGTGTGGCAAAGTCCATGAAAATTTAGTCAACCACTGAAATGCTTTATAAATGGATAGAATTTGAACATCTCTTGAAGATTGAAGGAAACAGAATTATAGTTTTGGGGATGAAAAAGCTGTAAGTATAATATAGAAGAAGAGCAGGTCTAGAGCTGTATAAACTTGAATTTGAATCCTGTCCTGTTTACCTACTATCTAAAAAACCTTGGGCAATAAGTAACCAGCTTCAGGATGGATTGTTCAGACAGCCGACTGGGAGAGAGTCTAGCATTCAGGATATGTATTTATGAAGGTGTGCCCTGGAACCAATACTTGTGGAAAAGAGGGGAAGGAGCCAGAGTGGGCAGAAGGGAGAAGCTGAGTTGAGATTCCTGTCTTACCTGAGCCCTCCTCACCGCCACCCCCAGCGAACACAGGGAGCTCTGGAGCTCAAAGGGCTCTTCAGTGATAGACAGGTCTTGATACTCCCGGGTCTGTCGGTCACTGGATGAGGACCACTGAGGGAAGGAATCTAACCTTGCATGAGAAGCCCTCTGGCCCTGAAAAAATCCCTGAGAGGCTGACAGCTGAAGGCTGTCTTCTGTTATGACTCCCAGCAACAGGTATCTGAGCAGTGCATGACAAAGTCTACTGGAGTCATGTTTATAAGCTGCTCTTAATTCCCTATAAAATGGAGATGACAATACCTGCAACTTGTAGTTTTGTCCTGTTGGATGGTACCTGGTGGTTGCAATTGCTATAGATTTCAAAATGGACATGATTTTTAAATAGCAGACTAGGAAATCACCCTACAATTGATTATGTAAAATAGAATTAAAGTACAATTTTAGTTACTAAAAAATATGTTGAAAGTATACCACATGCATGTACTAAGTGGTAACTACTAATCTCTTTATTATTTATGAACACTACAAAAGGAACTAAGCCATGAGTAGCATCTCAGCATATTTAAAGGGATTCGTTTCACTTTACTGTTAATAGGAAAAGTGCAGCTAATTCCCAGCTCTCAGCAGTTCATATACGCATGCTGACACTTAATATGTAGTAATATTCTTTGATATCTTTAAAGTGGCTTTTTTGATGCTGTCAAATATTACAGCATCGACAGTGGCTACTGTGCCCATATGGAACTGTTGTTCCTGAACTTTTATTAAATCAAATGTAAAAATTTACTATTATAGTTTTCTGAAGTACTCCAATACTGTATAGTGCCTTCTCCAGATCAAGTCTTAATGCATCTTTTTTTCCATCTATACTTCAGTAAATCAATGATATTTGCTGTTCATTTAGCTCTAAGGAGCCTACTTATTTTTTAATGGTACTGTTACTTCATATACAGACCCTGCTTGTACATTTTTTGAGTATCAGATACAACATTGCTATAGACTGAACGTTTATGTCCCCTCAAAATTCATATGTTGAAGCCCAGTCCCCAAGGTAATGATATTCAGAGGTGGTTATGTCACTTATAAAAGAGACCCCACTTCCACCTTGTAAGGACATGATTAAAAGAGGGCTGTGTATGAACCAGGAGCCGGCTCCCACCAGTGCCTTGATCTTCGACTTCCCAGCCTCCAGAACTGTGGGAAATACTTTTCTGTGCTTATAAGCCACCCAGTCTATGATATGTTGTTATAGCAGCCAGAATGACTAAGATAAAGCACTGTGAGCTAAAGTATATGTAATGTAAACATTCCATATTTTTCTTTTCTTGCTGTTTTCATATTAAAACAAAGCTTATTAAGACAGAAATGTCTACATAAAATATATTAACAGTGTGCTTCCCCATTTCATCAACAGCACAGTATCTTAAATTTGTGGGCATCTCAAATCTTTAAGTCTCACTTTAGATTTTGAGCAATTATCACTTAGCTAAAAATATAAACCCACAAAGCAGAAACATATCACGAGAAGGATTCTGTTTTTTGCATATTCAGAGCAAAAGACTAGACATTTGCCTAATATATATATTCCTTAGAACTTTAAGTTTGAAAAAATAATGATTGTTCAATGAAGAGTGTGAACTTGCATATTGTATTTTCTTCATCAAAGATTAATTTTAGTTTATTAATTTCAGGGAAAAGCAAAATTATCACTGATATGTCATATATATATACATATATATACATATATATATACACATATATATACACATATATATGATAGTATATTATTTGTAATCAAGTTTGCCCCAAGTTTCATGGTGTAGAATAAATTGTTGACAATGATAAGTTTCTGCTACTTTGTAGCTCCACATGAAAATCGATATTTTAAGTATTATATAATGTGTAAAAAGTTGCTCATTCTTTTGGATAATTATAGATGTTCAGATATGTATCACAGTTAGAATTTTCAGTTGCTTTGCATGAAGTCTGTAACATTGCTTGACAAAAACTAAACAAATTTGTGCCTGAGGCAGAATAAAATAGAACTTTTTTTCCAGCTAGGACGTTATTAAACTAAGTCTATATCATAGTGATCAAAGATATTACTGTAATGAAGATGAACTTATCTTGAATGTCAAAGTTTTATAATAAAGAGCATTTTGGGGTGGGGCAGATGATTTAACTTAGTATGAGAGAACAGAAGGAAACACAAGATGATCTTAATGAGGATGAAAAGATAGATGATGAAAAAGCACACATTGAAAATAAAGGTGCACGGAAAGACCCGTGATCATGAGAGTGTGATAAGGTAGATGGAGACCAGCAATTTGTGTCTAAAAACTCTTATGGGGCATCTTCTCTGGGCCAGACCCTGCCCCACCTAAGAAAGACATGTGCATTTGACGGATGGTCGAATTTTAGCATTAGAATGATAGATGCAGGAATGTTAACATGCAAAGGATCTCATCCTCTCTGTAGGAAAACAGACAAGAGGCTGAGAAAGCTTAGTGATGTTTCTAAGGTAATAAGATACATAGCAGATTTGGGACCAAAATTCCAGTCTTCTGACATCTAGTTTTATACTTATTTTCTTCACCATTCTGGTTACTATTATTATGGATATTTCAAAAAATTAAATGTAGCATTTTCCTATGTAGAATATATTTGACAAGGCTTTCTTGGAGCATGCTCATGTTAACTTAGATCTTAATTCAGCCAACCATATTAATACAGGATTCAAAAAATAGTGAGAGGGCTTTTGTGTTACAAAATATTTGACAATATTACAAAATAACACACAAAAAGTATCTGTAAGAAAAAGATTAGAATGACCGACAGACCAATGAAACTGTTTTGAAATGAAAGTTTTATTATTATTCTGGTATGGTAAGGCCAACACACCAGTAGATGACTGACACTGAAGAAAGAGTGTGTACCTCACAGTTCCCAAGAGAAAGGGGCAGGCCATGCCAGCAGGGCCACACAGGGAAGCATCCGGGCCAGTTAGGAGACAGAAGGAGTGAAAGAAAATTCTAGCACAAGCCATTATTGTGGTTTTGTGGGAAGGAAAGGGGTAAGCAGGCTTATGATTGGTTAGTTTGAGTAATTTCAGCAGTATGCAAGGTACAGGAGTTGTCTCTAGTTGTCTGGTGCCTGGCCTTGGAATGATTAAGGCAGGGAAATAGTGGCCCAAAGAATAAGAGCCCGGGCTTCCCTGGTGGCGCAGTGGTTGAGAGTCCGCCTGCCGGTGAAGGGGACGCGGGTTCGTGCCCCTGTCCGGGAAGATCCCGCATGCCGCAGAGTGGCGGGGCCCATGAGCCATGGCTGCTGAGCCTGCGCGTCTGGAGTCTGTGCTCCACAACGGGAGAGGCCACAACAGTGAGAGGCCCGCGTACCGCAAAAAAAAAAAAAAAAAAAAAAAAAAGAATAAGAGCCCAATAAAGGAGGTGGGTGGTGGGCTCTGGATTCGTTTATATTTGCTGTGAAAGACATGCTCCCAGGCAGGCCATTTACCATGTTTGCGAGTTGGCTAGTGCTGGGAGGGGCAGTCCCTTCAGAGTTAGCTAGGCCTCAGATGTCAAAACATCATAAACACATAGTTAATACAGAAAGAGAATAGAAAGTCTATGAACAGACCCAAAATACCTGTGTATTCACTATAGGATTAAGGGAACATTTAAAATTGGCATAAACAAGACTTTGAAAAATGTGAGATTTACATTTTCATGTAAATTTGCAATTACTTGTAATATTCTAGCTACCGATAGGAAAAACCACAACAGTCAGATCCATATCTTACATCTTACACACAAATAAATTATAGATGGATTTTTTTTCTAATAAATCCTAAAATATATTGATAAACACAGTAGAATAATTTTAAAATATTGAGTTGAGAATAAATATACATGTTTTATTTTGGCTGTATACTACCTTTATTCAAAGCCACCTATTTTTCGTGATAATTTCTGCATTATTTTTTCATTCCTAGAAAGCATACTGTCATTTTTAGATACTGATATTTGCTTTCGGAATAACCAGTATAAAATTTCAATTAAAATAAGGGACTGTCATTTCAAACAAAGAGATGACTAATTTCTAAGATTTTCTGTTCCTGTAAAATAAATATTTTGTTGATGTGACAAATGACTGTGGATAACTAATGTTCAGTTGTCAATGTTTCCTATATATGTTATTCAGGCAGTACTTTAATCTAGATAGTTGATATGTTTAAATTGTTTATATCTGCTGCTATCTTATTTTTTTATCACAAAAAATAAAACAGATAACTCCAACCTCTCAAATGAATTACCAAAGACTGACCCACAGTAACTGATATACTTGGTTTCTTCTAATCCATCTTACAGACTCTGTTAGAATCTTTATGTTTTAAAAATAATGTGAAGTACTTAGATACTCTTCTCTGGCTCAGAATCAGTTCCCACCAAAAAAGGTCACGGTTGGCCTAGATGAAATGGCAAATAAGTGTGAATTTCTGCACGTAATAACAAAATGCATATTATTGACAACTTTCCATAAGATCAATCTGGAAGAAAACTTCATTGTCTCCAAAACTTAGACAAGTGTTTTGATTTTTTTTTTTCTTTTGGAATGTGCTCTTATCAACTATAATTGATTTCCAAATACTGCAGGATCAAGAGATATCTTGCCCTAATCACTGCATTAATTCCATATCACTTTGTCTTTCACTGACCAACTATATAGTCTAGATTGCCTAAATCCAGGGGGTAAAAGTATTCTTACAGGTCCAATTCTTGGATATTTTCACATAGTATATTTTCTCAGGGTGTCCAGTTGTGAATAAAATACTCCTCACATTATGAAGTTTGTTCCTGGGACATTAAAGAACTCTGTAATCCTAGCAGGAATTGTAATATCTGACTAGATCTGCAGGGGTTCTAGTATAGAAAAGGTCTTAGCCATTTGGTAATAGTTCATCACTTCCACACGATGAACAACATTTCCATAGGAATCTGCTCCCACATTCCTGGGTCATTTTCCTAGGCACTGATGTCAGATTTGGTTTCATGGAATGACCCCAAATTAGTCCTATGATATATCCTGCAAGAAAGCCCCCATTACAACTGTTGGTAAAAATCTATCCTATTAATCTGTGTATTTCTTCAAGAATTTAATACTTTCACCAACTGTACTCCTTTTGGATAAAAGGAAAGAACTAAAAGACCTTAACATTTATTTCTTGGGCAATAAACAGAAACAGGCTTCTCTTCAGAATATTGTTCCTTAATTTTGGTAATAAATTTCCATAGTCTACCTTGTAATTGAAAATCTTCTTGGAGAATTTCAGTTTAGAAACTCTAGAAAACTCTGAAACACAATTAATTAAGAAATTAGCTTTCAAAATAAGCTGTTTTTGATTTTCTTAAATGCCTTTTCTATTCCACATGGTGATTCCCATTAATTCACAAATGGTATTAAATAGCTGTTTTATAAAATTCAATATCTTAATAGCAACTAAGGAAGATTACACCCTAAATAGAATCAGTTCAAGGTATTATATTAGAGGCAAACTCCTTGCTTCAGAATGAAGTAGATGAGGAAGTTCTTGGCCGCCTGACAAAACTCCATATGCTACTAAATATGCAAAGCTAGATGGGGAGATTTTGTGTCTTGCATATGTAGGCAGTGGTAATTCAGAAATATTTAGCACTAATGAAGAACATCAAATCAGTTCAAGTTAATTAGCATTTATCCTTCTTCCTTCACAGGTCTTTCTATCATGCCTCATTCAACATTAAATCTAAGCATGTACTATTAAGAATAAAAGTCGGGCTCGAATTTCCTATCCTTGGGAAAAGTTGGCAGCCAAACACCAGCTTTCCACATTCATTTGTCAACATCATCAGTGTGTTTACTTTATGGTGGCACCAACTTTTCCTGTTTAAAAAGATATTTCCTTATTTTAAACATGACGTTTATATGTGATAATATTTAATTCATAAAGCAAAATATTAATATCTCAAAATACCAACCAATGAAATAAAAGACATGGTCCTTTAAATTTCTAATCTTCTTCCTCGATGAACTTTCTAAAATATTATGAGTGTAAAACGGTGTTTTTAAGATAACAGTCTTTATAATTATTTGTTATTATACTTGTGTCATTTTATGGATTTAAAGTATTATTTCTTGTAAAAAGTATATTTAGCATTTTCTAAAAAGAGGAAATCATTTCCTTTTGAGTAGTGTGACTTAAAACCAAATATGTTGGTATACTTAATTTTTTTTCAATTTCCAAACTCCTTTTTTTATGCCTATTTGACTAAATAATTAAATATTTTTATGAATATATTTTGTTCTTTAGATTCTATGTAATATTCTTTAGTCCGGATCTCTCTGTACTTTTGTGTGTATAAGAAACTCAAATCCGTAGAAATTCATCAAAGGTAGAACTGCAATCAGTGGATGGTTTGATTCATTACTTCATTTACTCATTCTTTAAATATTGCTGAGTACCTACTATTCACTATACTGTGTGAGAGATGATCTCCCTTGCATCAGGTAAGTCAAACCAAAGTGTTAGCTTTTCAGAACTTTTTGTAATATACTTTCAGTTGTATTATTTGTGTGTGTGTGGGGGGGTCTTTTATCAACTCCTTTACTTAGTAGATGTGTGTCTCTGGATGTGAACTAACTTACAGAGGCTTGGCTTTCTTACGGAATTGCTGTAAGGATTTATGGAATGATGAATATGAAAGTGCTCTTAAAACTAAACATGAAAACAGTATTATTGTTGTTATTACTACTATTATTAGATTGTTAATACCCAGTCAAAGGTATCAGAATTACTATTATTATCACTATTAATGTCACCATGATATGCCCAACAAAAGGTTCAATGTATTTTTAAAAAAGTGCCTTTAAGTGTTAGGAAGAGAGAGAAAGGACGGCAGGAGAGTACACAAAATTTACTGTGGTAATGATCAGTTTCTCCAAGAGATGGTACGAATAGTTTGTTCTTTCTTCTTCATTTCTACAACAAAAATATTAATGTAGTGACATGCACATTAACTTAAAGCAAAGAGAAGTATAATTCACACTTTAAAATTTAAGTGGCTTACTTTATAGTCTTCATGTTTCATGTTCAATAGTCTTCTCGACAACAACAATGCATTTTTCCTCTGGGAATTACATTACATCAGAACATTATGTCATACTGTGGACAATACTGTACATAGTTTGAAGGAGTTGGAATACAAATACTGAATTCAGACCTACTCATCTCCAATTGTTAAGAAGGCCAAAGTGATATATTGTAAGCCTAGAAGACAGCAGTGATTGTGTGTTTAAGGAAAAGCTGCAGTCTTTTTTATTTTTTTAAATACACCTTTTAGTTTGATAAGTCATTAATATGCTTCAGTACTTCATTTTTTTAATCTAACAAAAGGTCTACTTATTCTCAACCAGAAGATGTCATTCAAACCCCTTTTATCATTGAGTTGGGTAGCTTGAAATGATCTGTTCTAACCTACTTTAAAATATGTGTTATTGTCTAGGTCAGATAATTTTCCCCTCATTATCACCTCATAAAACAACTATGAGAGGAGACTAAACTTCTTACCCTAATGCAGTTGTAATGAAGTGAAAGTTTTCTGGTTTCCTTTGGATTCTTCCTCATAGAATTTTGCAATCCAAGCCAGAACATACCTTGGCTCATATACTAGTGCATTTTTTTTCCTTCCCCAGAAATTAGAGGTTAGAGACTAGAGAGCTTCAATGAAAGCAAGGAGTTCTTAAACAATTTGAGGTTCATCATTTATTGTGAAAATTGATGAAAATCACAAAAAAATATCACTGTTAAGTTTCAAGAAATCATCATAATACTGAGAGCTTTTGACAGTTTTAATTTAAACATTTAAGAAGGAACTAGTGGAAGCTCTATTACCATCAGTGAGCAGTAGATTCTCAAAATCAGAGAAACCATGTCCTGAAATATGTAAGCTGGTGACTTTTTACGGAACTAAAATCTATTGAAAGAGATATTGAATATTTGTGTTGTAAAATCTATATCTATCTTATTCTAAATTATACTAATTGAAAATCATTACTGGTTTAAACCTCACTAGAGAATTCTAATTGGCAATAATGAAATTTTCATTGGTCTTATCCTAGAATCTTATATCCACACCCCAGTCTAAAAACTCGTATGAGTTAATCAAAATCTTTATTGACTGTTAACAAAGAAAATGAAGCAACTCCTTAGAAGAGTCATGCTCCTTGACTTCATGCACTAAGCAATTTCTGTAGTACGGATTTTATAAACATGTCCCTTCATTATTCATGGAAAAATTCTGCTTCCTTAATAACTACCACATTATGATCTGCTGAAGTCTTTCTTTAAAAACCACACAACTGCACACTAATGTAGCATATAAACTATGATTTTTAGAGTTATTTCACAGAGCAACTTGTACAATAGTGAATACACATACTTTTCTAATTTATGAAATTTAAAGAAATGTTTGGCTCTACAAAATTAGGAAACAGCTTATTCATTATTTTATCATTTCCATGTCAATATTTGGGAAACAAATGGAAAAAGTGAAATAGAACAGTAGCCAAGAAAAATGGGATATTTTAACTTCAGATCTTCTTGCTTTCTTTGAGGCAATGCTCTAGGTAAATTTTGTTTTGGTCTTCCTGAGTAAATGCCACTTTACCTTGGAAGATCCTTATAAGCTCTAAGAGAATGTACTTTGTATATTTTCTTACCTTAAGTTTAAAAATAAATATCTATTGTGTTTCAATGTTGAATATAGTGTTGATTGAATCAAGGCAATTTTAAACTTTTGTGAAGACTTCCAATTACTATATATATATATATATATATTTGAATATTGTCCTCTAAGGAAAAACAAACAAACAAACAAAAACTCTTGCCTATGTGTCAAATTCAATATAACTTCTAAATAAGTGGCATGCTTAATATTGGATCAGAATAGTCTACCTAATTTGGAAGGAAGAAGAGTGAATATAAGGAATTCTTCTCACCTCTGGCATTATAAACCTTTAGAAAAGAAAAACACACCCTAGTTGGTAAAATTTTTCATGGACCCCACCAGAAGGTGTCTGTTGCGTAGCATTAGTGAGCGCTAGAGAATCTATCTAAATGTTTAGAAAATGAAGCTGTCCGAGACTGAGGACCTGGCCATGCATTCAAATACAGTTGATCGTATTTGAAGGGCCAGCAGCAACAGCCTACTGGAGAATTAAAATATATAAAATATATTATTAAGTATGTAAGATAATTATTTTTAATATAGTTGAATTTGGTAATTTCTTTTGGTTCAATATTATGTCTACACTTGAGAACTAAAATTCTCATAGAATATCTCCTCATTGGGTAAAAGGAAAACGAGAGGGAAGACAGTTTTGAATACATTACAATTAAGGATGAGAAGTCGGAGGGGAACAAAAAGAGAGAAATTTACAAAGCAACACTGATTTATGAACCACATTTTTGTGGAGGATATTCCACTTTAGAGTGACATTGGGAGCAAACCATTACAAGAATAATCATGAGCTAATTCCTACGATTCTTTTTATATTTTTATGAGACAATTAACTGATTTCATGGTTATTCACTAAGCCAATCATTTATTTTTGCATTTATTCCACAAATATTTACTGAGGTTCCACTGCATATTAGGAATAGTGAAAGGTACTGGAGATATACTTGGAAACAAGACACAAAGTTTTATCATACTCTGGTTAGTAACTCAAAAAAGGAAACAAAAATTATAGGATAGTGTGCGAATGCTATAAGGCAAGTATTAAACTCTCTCTCTCCCTCCCTCCCTTCATTGCTGATAAGCTCAAAACCCTTCCACTTGCAGTAAAAATGAACTGATGGAACTTACTCATGATTTGATTAAGTTTTCTACCTTAGATCTCTCTTTGCCCAAATTTGCTCACCTATTGTTTTTCACTGGTCTATCATTTTGGATTAAGGGAGAAAAAAGAAAGAAAAAGACAGAAAGAAAAAGAAAGAAAGAAAGAAAGAAAGAAAGGAAGGAAGGGAGAGAGAGAGGAAAGGAGGGAGGGAGGAAGGAAGGAAGGAAAACAGAAATAACCCTGGGGCTTCTCTGGTGGCGCAGTGGTTGAGAATCTGCCTCCCAATGCAGGGGACACGGGTTTGAGCCCTGGTCTGGGAAGATCCCACATGCCGTGGAGCAACTGGGTCTGTGAGCCACTACTACACATGGAGCCTGTGCTCTGCAACAAGAGAGACTGCGACAGTGAGAGGCCCGTGCACCATGATGAAGAGTGGCCCCCACTCGCCACAACTACAGAAAACCCTCGCACAGAAACAAAGACCCAACACAGCCAAATAAATAAATAAATAAAATTTATAAAAAATAAAATAAACCTGCTAATAAACCGATGTTATTATGCTCTAAGAATACATTAATTTTCTACTTCAAAAAATACTGTGACCTTGAATGGTAGCCATATATGGTAGAAAAAATATAAAACTTGGAGTCATAGAGCCTGAATCACAATTGTGAAATGTCACAAATCATTTATCCTTTGTGGGGTAGTTGTTATGAGGATGAGATGAGATGATACCTCGTACTGTGGCTGGCACATGGTAGGCCTTCAGTAAATACTTCTCTGATTCTGTGACACCTAGATTTAGGTAATTGTGAGAGGCTCTTGAGGTTCCCTGCTGTTAGAATCACTGTTTGGTGGCCTGATCCACATATTTAGATGGTGATCTACATCTCTATTTCACTCTCTAAATTGGTTTCCAGCCATCAAAAGAATTGACAGTGCTCCTAAATCTCCAATAAAATGACTCATTTCATCTCACCTTTAAGACCAGCACTCAGGATAGCTGACAAATGTGCACTCTACAACCATCTCAGATGTGACAGGACATGACCTACTCACGGCCCTAATGTGAAAACCTTCCCTCACTAGGAGACCAGCCCAGACTGACTTGCTGCCCCTTAGTCTCAGTCATCATTACAAATTTCCTGGATGAAAAACCCAATTACCTTAATGTACTGTAGTTAAAAGACCACTTATTGAATTGATTGGTAAGGGAACAAAGCAAATATCTAACCTAAAATAATTTGTAATAAATGTGTATACTAGTAATTCGTAGAGAAGTCACTGTTTTACTATTATTATTATACCTATAATTATCATAATTATTTTACTATTGCTTGGTACTAGAGCTAAGTACCATATTAAGTCTTCTGTCTTTTACTGATCTAAGATGTAACACTCTCAGTCAAAGAAAGGGCACAACTGCATCATTATATAAAAAGAGTAAACACCAAATCCCATGGAAGCAGAAAAGTGACTAATTCTTCAGTATTGGTAAGCAAGAGAAAATTTAAATGCCAGGTGCCTTTAGAGGCATCTAGAGAAGGTGCTCAGAATGGTTTGAGGACCCACTGCCCTGTAAACTGCTAGAGCATGGAGTGAATTATTCTGGACCCCTGCATTAGAAGCAACCACCCACCTTTCTTTCAGAAACTATTGGGATCTCCCACCATCACTCCCATCCCAGTTTTACATGGTCACTGCTGGAAACTCAAGCCTTCTCTTTCCTTCTCTTGAAATCTAGCCTGAACATCCTCCTCCTAAGCTTCCTAAAGCATATTCTGCTCTCAGTTAACTTTTGCATGTTTTCAGCTTCATCTTTGCCACCTTCATCATTTAACTTATACAAGGTGTTTCTTAAGAGCACTGCTTCCCTGACATCCCTTTCCAATGGGCTCAACTTGTTTCACTATAACCCAGGTACTTCACTACCAGAAGATGAAGTAGGTGTCTGCATCACTCCCTAGAGCTCCTTCAAGGCTCTGGATTCCTCATGTAGAACCTCCTTTGAGGCTCATACCCTCAGATGGAGCATCCTCTCTCCCTCTTCATTGCTGGTCACTGTTACTCATTGAAAACTCTTAACTCTTGGCTCAAAATCTTCCGTTATAGAGTCCTAAATTTTGCAGGTTCCCTGCCAATTTTATGGTCACCCATCTGGTCCTATCAACTTTCCACAAGAAGGATGGACTTATGACAGCTGAAAAATTAGTGTAAATAACCACATAGCATACATGAGTCCTAAGCTCTGGAGGTGAGTCTCTGTAAAGACATAAAACTTAACTTAAATAATCAAGATTTGATTCTGTGTCATGAGAAAATGGTGTGTCAAAAAACTCTCTCAGGGCTTCCCTGGTGGCACAGTGATTGAGAGTCCGCCTGCCGATGCAGGGGACGCGGGTTCGTGCCCCAGTCTGGGAGGATCCCACATGCCGCGGAGCGGCTGGGCCCATGAGCCATGGCCGCTGAGCTTGCGTGTCTGGAGCCTGTGCTCCACAACGGGAGAAGCCACAACAGTGAGAGGCCCGCATACCACAAAAAAAAAAAAAAAAAAAAAAACCAAAAAAACCAAAAAAAAAAACTCTCTCAGTGTTAGATTAGTATACAAGTAGTTCCACCTCTCCCCATGACTCCTAATAATATATATCCTCTGCTTTCTCCCCTACATTTCTTCTTCTTTTACTCATCCTCCAAAGGGTATAACTTGACCTTTGTTTATATATTCATTAATTAACAGTGGTGGCATTCATTACTATTTCACAGCCGGTGAGCCATTTCTTGGTGATACTGGAACATGCTTACATAGGGACCTTATTGTCAGGAACTTTCATCCACTCAATGTGCCAGGTAAGGCCAGTTAAAGCCAGCTTTTTGGAAAGCCAACAAATATATAACAAGAGTTGTAAATACTTTCCTTTTTTCTTGCTTTTATGGCTGACTTATTAAGAAAAAAATGATGGAGTTTAATAAAAATGAACAGTTAACAGTTCATGCTAAAACCCTGCTCTCCAATCATAACCTCGTTCCTTCCTACTTTACAAATTTTTCTTCCATAAAAATCTTTTACCTCTATGCAGAATCCATTGACCCCATCATGTTCTCTCCATCCCTCAATGTGCTTCATTCTTTTTTTTTCTTTGCTTTTCTACAGCTCAAGTTGTAATGAGCTTTATTATAACTATTTCCTTGTAAACACCCTCAGTTTTCCACCCTATCTTCCTCCATTGTATTAACCAATAAAAATTCTTACTCTGGATGAAAATTAGAAACTATTTTATTTGATCCATCTCATAGATAAGCCACTTCCTATCTACTTGATCAAATAGAAACAGGGGTTGGGTAGGCTTTCATTTTAAAGACTAACTTCTGCTACTGCACCTTCTTCCTGTTTTTCTTATTCTATCTTAGTAACTTAGTGTCCATCCAGTTGAAGTTGCAAGCTCTGCTCCCTCAAGTGGTAATGTGTCTTGCTGAAGGTGGTTTAGTTTTTGTTGTTTATTGTTCCAGTCTGGCTTTAGCATCTGCTCCTACTTTATATGCTACCTTTCCTCTTTTCCTTTCAAGGACTTCTGAGGGCAACTTTGAGAAGAGTTCAGAGTACTTTGATTTTTGACAGGATTAATGTAAATATCATTTACATTCACGACATTCTTTTCATTTTCTTTTACTTATGGAACAATATTAGAAGTTGGGTAGCACTCCCCCAGAGTCTTCATATTTTGTGGGGTTTTTTTTAAGGAATTTCTGATATATTTCTAAGTTAGCATTTTAGCATTCAGGTTTTACTGAAAACAAAATTTTGTCAGAAATTTGTTATAAACATACATTTTTGTAATTTCTACTACCCATAAATATTTGAAAAATTGATCACTGAATTGAACCTTAAGTTTCTTAATTATTCATTTCTATTGAATGTTTTTTATTATGATTTTGAACCTATTGACTCTATTCATTAAGACAGGTTAACATTCCTCCTCCTTGCCTCACATAATTCCACACTCCATTTGTTTTTCTGACATATTTTGAAGTCTTCAACCAATGTTGGGTGGAGTCAAATGAAAATTAAAAAAAAAAAAAATCCTGACTCTGGGATTGTAAGTATTTCTGGGAAAAAAGAAAAAAAAAAAATAACACAATTTATTTAAAATGTTTACACTCTAAATTCATGCTAACCAATTTTAGTTGGATTCTAAAAGCTACTCGGTGATCTTTTATTCCAATTTCCATATCAGCTGTTCCAGTCATCTTGCCTCAATGTATACAGTCGGGCCTCTGTATAAGTGGGCTCCCATCCATGGATTCAACCAACTTCAGATCAAAAAGTTCAGAAAAAAGAGAAAAGACTTTTCAGAAAATTCCAAAAAACAAAACTTGATTTTGCTGTGGACAAACTATTTATTACATAGCATTTATATTGTGTTAGATATTATAAGTAATCTGGAGATGATTTAAAGTATATGGGAGGATTGTGTA
Organism: Hyperoodon ampullatus; assembly: GCF_949752795.1. Classification (NCBI taxonomy): domain Eukaryota; kingdom Metazoa; phylum Chordata; class Mammalia; order Artiodactyla; family Ziphiidae; genus Hyperoodon; species Hyperoodon ampullatus. The sequence goes on from NC_136930.1 coordinate 19,404,617, forward strand.
AGTTATATGCAAATATTACTCCATTGTATATGAGACTTGATCATCTTCAGATTTCAGTATCTTCAAGGCGTCATGGAATCAATCCCCCACTGAAATATACTGAAGAACTACATACTATATCACATATCTTTGAGCAGATACCTTCAACTCCTAATGCATTGAAAATCTGAATGAGAATTAACCTCAATTCTTTCCCCTATTACTCAAATTCTCCTTGTATATAACCACCATCATTTTTGCTCTTTTTCCTCCAATATCAAAGAAAGAAAAAAGAAAAAAAAAACTTATTTTCAAGGCAAATGCTTATGTTTGTGATACTGATGCCATTATATTTTCTAGGGTCCTTCAACAATTACCTCCCTTGTCTGTCATATATATTTATTCTATCCAACTCTTTCCCATCAGTCTTCAAGTATTTCAACTTTTCATTATGCTAACGCTTCTTATACCATGATTCCTCCTCAATCTATCCCCCATTGTCTAATTTCCTGATTTTTTATCAGAATTTAACATGGTTGAAACTTTTCCTTTCAGTTACTCCTCTCACTTGCCTTCTGCAAATTGGAAATTTGGATTGTCTTTCTAACTCTGATCTTTTTCTTTCACTTGCCCTCCCATTTTTTGCTTCCACTATTCTCTCCCCTTATACATTTTAGTTTGGCGAACTCAAACATTTGCCACCATTTCAACTTTCACTTCTGGGCAAAAACTATAAAAAACTTTGTCTCTAGGTGTGTCTTACTCCCTAATTCTCTGACCAGCATTTCAACAGCATTATGAAATGCTTCTCATGGGGAATCTGGAGAACTTTCAAGTCTACATGTCTCGTCTTCAAAATTGTTCCTCTTCCCTGTTTCCAGTTCTCAGGCAAGGTGAGTACCATTCTTTCTTTCTTTATAAAGTTAATTCCTTGAAACCATCATTCTGCTTTTACGCTATCTTTGCATCCATTCCTCAGTTTTTCAATAATATAAATCAAGTCCTTATTATTACTTATAAATAATATTATGTCTATTCTTCAACTAAAACCTTAAATGATATGCTAAAAACAAACAACACTAAAACAAGATAGGAGTTAAAAAATAATTTAAGCAAAATGTCATTATGTCAGTTGGGAATGTTTTACTTCACTCCTAAACTTCAAATTACTTTCACTCTCATTATTTCAGAGAAACTTGAAAACAACCTAATTATGACTCTAATTTATTTTCCCATATAAAACACAGGTCAGGTACCTAAGTACAATCATAATGACATTATTTTTAAAAGGCAGACAATACAAAGTATTCTAATAAACATTTTCTTGTTTATCTCCCAAGGAAAGTTTCTTCCTAAAACTTAATTTTCTTTATATAAGTTGAGAAAAATGGGTGTTTGAGCTCTTACTTTCTCCTTCTTTCTCTTTCCCTTCATTCAGAGTTAAAAAGAAAGCATATATTTTTGGTAAATTGCACTTATAGTGAGAGAAGAAAGATTGGAGTTTGAGAGCAGACACATGGGATGTTTTCCTGAGACAGCAGGATGGAGAAGAAGAGGCAAAACTCCTCTACACCCTCAACTTTCACATCTGTGCCCCACTGCAATTCTGTGTCTGAGTGCACCTCCAAATGTAGCATTTTAGAGGAGGAGAAATTGCTGTAGTTCATCTGCTCAAGAAGGCTAAGAATTCTGAATCTGAGAGGTAAAAGTAGAAGTAGAATAAGAGGCAGTGAGAGTGAAATAATCATCTCACACTGAAAAGATGTCATGCACATGTCCCAGCATAAGTACAAATGGAAGAGCCAATATAAGTGAAGAGCACAGCAATGATACTGTGAGCTGAATTCCCTGAGAGATGAACTTAGGAGTGTGAATTGCAGTAAAGTTTCAGAGACTAAGTTTCTTTGTTTGATCAATGCTGGGGGAAATAAAAAGCTAGATATGGGAATGTTCATTACTGGAAAAACTCTATTACACATAAATCTTTCTTCAGAACACTTTTTACCAAGAATTCAAACATGGAAAGCATCCAATGAACAGAATTTTTCCAAAATGATAGTTAAATGATCTTTTTGTTTTTGTTTTTGTTTTTTTTTGCGGTACACGGGCCTCTCACTGTTGTGGCCTCTCCCGTTGCAGAGCACAGGCTCCGGATGCACAGGCTCAGCGGCCATGGCTCACGGGCCCAGCTGCTCCACAACATGTGGGATCCTTGTGGACCGGGGCACGAACCCGTGTCCCCTGCATCGGCAGGTGGACTCTCAACCACTGCACCACCAGGGAAGCCCCTGGTCTTCTTCTTTTAAAAAATAATTTTCTATAGTTCTAAAAACCTGGTAGTGGTATGATCTGCCAGGCTTCCACTGCTGGTAGGGGGTGTTACACAAGGCAACCAAGAATGTCTGTGCTTCACATCATTGGTCTATTTGTACATATCTCTCCCTCTCTGGAAATGGGAAATGCCTCAGTAACTTATTTAGTCCTGTATGTCACCCATAGTATCTGGCAAATGTCTTGTATAATAAATACAAAATATAAATACAAATAGAAATGTAAATATAAATACAAAATACTCATACAAAATTATTTGACCTAATTATGTGATGTTTTCAAAACTCTGAGGATGAATTTTACTCATAGCACTTGCTGCAGAAATTAAATTAAAATAGAGATTCTTGAAATATTGCAAAATACCTTCAAATTTTCAGTTTCTATGACTCTGTATATTTCTATGTCACTGTGTAATGTTGAAACTTTAGGTAGGAACGCTTGGGGTTGGGTGAGTAAATTTTACTTGGCACTTTGTTGCTGCAGTATCTGAAAACAGATGACAATATTCTCCTACTTTGGTATACCCAACAAGTTCTTTAAAATGCATGTTACAGTAAGCCAAACTCAGATAGGTATAACTCATCATTATTTAGTTTATAAAATATAGCCATTAATAGGTAGAGTATATAGAATCTACTAAACATACACTGAATAAATATAAATGAAGTGATTTCTGGAGGCCTTAGGTTTAATAGGACTAAAGTTAACATTTTTATTCTATGTAAATCCATTAACTTTCAAAACCTCTACTTTTCAGTTTTCTAAATTTAGATCTAATTGTGTCATTTCAACTACCACATTTTTTTTGTTGATATTATAATTTTGACTTAATTTGCTACTGGGTTTATTCAATCAGTTATTCAACACATATTTACTGAGCTTTTGTATAGGCCAAATTATGTGCATGTTAGTGAATTTACAGAGTTGAAAAGATACATTTTCTGCCCTTACAAATTACAGTTCAGATTGGAATCAGACATGCAAGCAATTATAATGTGTCAACTGCAATAGTGGAGGATGGCAGGACACACTGAGCAAGTAGATGCCTATGCCAGGCTACTTAAGGCTGTGAATGTATCATAGGGCAGTCCACACTTGAACTGAGACACATAATGCATAGGATTTTAACAAACTCATTAGAGGCAAGGTATCACAAGGAAGAATTATCCAGGTGAAGTTCTACATGAGGGCTCCAAGCCAAGGAGGGAGGGAAAAAATGAGGCTGAAATATGGCTCTCTGTCCATTTACATGGCCATCTTCCCTGCAGCACCATTGACTGAGTCAAATAGAGAGATCCTCTTGCTAATTCATTTGTTCAGAGCAAATGCCTTATTCTAATCCTTCTGCCCAGAGGGCGCATTTTTAAATAATGTGTACAAAGGCAACCTCTGTGTTACTAGAAATCCTGGCCAACTTCTTGTGAGAGCATGAAAGGGCAAGGAGGCAGCAGAAACTGGTAGTCTGGTGAGTGAGGAATAGTGAGGGACAGAAGGGCGATACATGGATTGAAATGCAGCGAAGAAGTTAATGAATTCTGGAATTTTAAAATATCCATTGAATTTTACAAAAGGGTTGTGATTGATGAACATAACCAGTATAGCACGTTCAGTGGAGTCATGAGGGGTAAACCTGGTTGCAGCACATAGTGAAATGGTCACAGTGAGGAATTAAGAGACAGTAAATACAGAGAGAAAGAGAGAGGGAGGGAGAAAGATATAGAGAGAGCGCTTCAGGGGACAGGCTCAGTGAATATTTATGTTCAAATACACATGTGTAACAATCACCCAATTCAAGACATAGAAATTTTCTAGCACCTCAGAAGGTTCTCTTGTGTCTCCATTCAGTCATAACCTCCCATTTCAAGAAGACAACCATTATACTGATCTCTATCATGATGCGTTATATTTGACTGTTCTTCAACCTCATACAAATAGGATCACGTGAAACATACTATTTTGTGTCTAGCTTCTTTTTCTCAAGTGTTGAGTACAAAATTTATCCATGCTGTTACATGTAGCTGTAACTTGCTGTTTTGTATTTCATTATATTCCATTGTATGAATATACTCGAAAATGTATAGCCACTTTTTTTTAAGTCATATTGGTGAAAAGTTCTTCAATGTTAAAGTTACTACCAGTGTCCACTTATTTCAACCTTTGTTGCTATTAACATTCTTGTGCATATCTTTTGGGAGCTGTGTACCCACTTCTTTTGGGTATATCTAAAAATGAAATTGTTAGATCATAACATAAGCATACATTTGGCATTAATGAAAACATAAAGTTTTCCAAAGTTGTACTAATTTACATTCCATTAAGAGAATATAAGAGTTGCTCTGTATTTTCACCAACATTTGTATCTTCCATCTTTTTCATTTTAGCCAGTCTGGCAGTTGTGTGTTGTATTTCATTGTGATTTTAATTTGCATCTTTCTGAAGCCTAATTATTTTAGCATTCTTTTGTGAAATACACATTCAAATCTTTTGACCATTTTTCTGTCTTTTTATTGGTTCATTGAAGTTCTGAATGTATTCTGAATATGTCTTTTCCAATATATGTAGTACAAATATATTCTTTCATAGATGACTTGTCTTTGTATCTCTTAATGGTGTTTTTAAAAGGAGAAATTTTTAATTTTAATTTTAACAGAGTTCAATTTATTAATGTTCTTGTGTACTATTTATTATATTTTGCCCAGCTCAAGGTTATGAACATATTCTATGCTTTCTTCTAGAAGTTTTATTGTTTTGCTTTTTACATAAAAATCTACAATCCATCTGTGATTTATTTTTGGTTCATAATATGATGTATGGATTATTTTTTTCCATATAGATATCCCAAAGAACCGGCACCATTTATAGAAAATAAATACTTTTACAACTGTTCCACAGGTGACAGTATGTGGGAGTATCTGTTTCTGCATTGCCCATGTTGATTTCTCTGTCTTTTTGTCTATTCTTGCATCAATACAATACTACCTTAATTGCTGTAACTTTATAGTTTATAGTAACTCTTTAATCAGGTATCATGGTCCTCCTTTACTGATGTTTTTTCAGTATTGTATTAGCTATGCTTGGTCCTTTGCTTCTCTATATAAATAATAGAACAATCTCGTCAGTCTGCACATCTAATTTCAATAAACTACTGGAATTTTTCTGTGGGTGTTTGTATAGAATTTTTAGAACAGCTGAGCTAGAACTGACATGTTAAAAGTAGTAAATATTCCTCTTCATGAATACTGAATTATTTATCCAGTTTATATTTTATGTAATTAGTATATAATTTCATGAAATTACTGGATCCTTTTAAATCTTATTGTTTTATATTTATTTCATATTTTTGTTCTATCATTTCTCTTTTATTACTTTTTCTGGATTATTAAAATGTTTTAATCCCATTTTTCCTCATTTATCAGTTTGTTACAACTTCACTTACTACATCTAACTAGATAAATGTGTTTTGTGTACTCAAAAAGAATAAGTATTCTGCCGCTGTTGGATTTGGTGTTTGATATATGATAATTATTTCAAATTGGTCATTTGTGTTGCTCAAATCACCTTTAATCTATCTTTTTTCTGCTGCTTTTTTGCAGTTACTGAGATAAGTGTTTTTAACTGTCTACATAGGATTGTTGATTTGCCTAATCCTATTTTTGTTGCTATAAATTTCTGCTTTATAAATTTTGTCACTGTGGTAGATATATGTAAATTTAGGATTACTCTTTCTGTCGAACTGATCTTTCTTAAAATCAAATGGCTCTCTTTATATCTTGCAATAATTTTGCCTTAAAGTCTACTTTTTCTACAGTTAATATAGCTTCCCTAGCTTTCTTCTGTTAGTGTTTTTATGTTTAATATTTTCCTTAAATCTTTATCTGCCCTCATATTTAACATATGTTTCTTATCAACAGCATATTTTTGGATTTTGTTTTTTATTCAGTTTGACAGTCTTTGGCATTTAACTGAATTATTTATTCAATTTACATTTCATGTAAGTACTAACAGTAATTTAACAATCTTTTTTTTTCTTGTTTTCCATTCCTCCTATTGCTATTTTGTCTCATCATTTCTCCTTTATTTACTACTTTAGGATTGTTCAAGTATTTTTTATTTCATTTTTCTCTTTTACTAGTTGGTTTGTTTAAAGTTTATTAAATATTATCTTAGTAGTCATTAGATGAATTACAACATGCATGTTGTGTAGAATGTGAATGCTTTATTCCTTTTTATTGTCAAATAATGTTTCACTTCTGCTGTTCCCTCCTCCATAGGATTTTCCTCCTCAAGTACTAGCTACTTTTGCAGCTCCTAATTGTAATCTCTTTCTCCTCAACAGACAGTCTATCTCTTTTTGAAGGAATTTTATTCTTCTATAAAAAGAAGTGGTGAATCACCCCTGGTAGAAAGCAAGCATGAGTGAAAAACTCATTTCTGTGTGCCTTCTTCTTTCCAGAATTATGGCTCCTCAAATCCGCTTTGCATTGGTTCTTCTATAATGCTTCTAAGCAGTTTCTTTATGTATTTTGTTCGACTTTTGTAGGTGTATCTGGTGGAAAATTAGTCTGATACAAATACCACTATTAAGGCTGGAACTGAAAGTTAATCTACTTTTTCTGTAAGCCTGATTCAAAAGCATAGTTATGTGGAGATAGCTAGAGAGGAGAGTGAGCTGGAATGTGTGTGAATGTGGCCAATATGTCAGCATGCTTATATACTAAAGGATTCAGTGGAAAATGAAAGGTCGAAGATTCAGGAATCAAGAGCTCATGTGAATAAATTAGCATTGCATTAGAGGAGAAGCTTTGTATGGTAAGAATTCCTGAGATTGGTGCCAATACTAATAGGTGTACAAATGGAAGGACAGAAAATTGAGGTAGTTCATGTAACCTCCATTTTCTTGTGAAATAACAATAGAAGTCATTGTTTTGAGTTGGAGAGGAGTGGTAGATGAAGGAAGTCTCAGAATAGTAATGAAGCTTTAGAATACATGCTGTGATGATTACAGAGGAAGCTGGCCAGAGACATTTAGCAGGATTTCTGAGCTGTTTTGAAGGGTGAGCCAAACATCATACCACAATTTAAATTTCTTTTACCACCACAGCTCAAAGTTAAGAGGCAGTTCTTGGGCACAGAGCTTTTACCTTTGTTGTCTCATCTTGAACTTAGGCTATTTGGGAATTTATCCTGAGAACTTCATGCACTGGAACTTATCAGTTCTAATTCTTGAGAGTCGTTACGGGAAGTTCTGTGAATTAGCTACAGAATATAGCTAGAAGATATAGAAAGCAGTGACTATGATGTTAGTGTAGAGTTTGGGCCATGTAACTTCACAATATTGATTCCTTGTAAAGGACCATGTTGGATTTAGTCTCAGTACATCATCCTTAAAGGAAGGATGTTATATACTAACACACAGGAATCCATTAGAGTGCCTCCTTCCTCAGACCTCCCCACCTACACTACTTTGTCAAGAACCCAGCCAGTCTTTACTGATCTAACTCCCTTAAGTTTATTATGTCAGAAGTAGAGGATTAAATCTGATAATTAAAGCATTTTTTCTAATTATCATGAGCTCAATGACTTTATCCTGCTTATCAAGATAAAGTTTAGAAATAATAGGAATCAAAATATCATGGTGGCAAGATCTTACTGACCAATACAATACTATCTTTATCTCATTTACTGAAAATGGTAAGTGCTAAACTAACACTAACTCAACGTGTTATTTCTTTACACATGAGGAGTTAGTCGCAGATATTGTTGCATAGCAAAGTACAAAATACCTCAAAACAACACTCATCTAATATTTCTCACATGTCTGTGGGCCAGCTGGTGTTCAGCTGCCCTGAGCTGTGTCCATCTGGACAGCTTTGCTCAGCATCCTCCTGTGAGCAGCAGGCTAGCCAAGGCATATTCTTCTTATGCCAATGACAGCGATGCAAGACAGCAAACAGAAACATGTGAGATCTCTTATGACCCAGACATGAAACTGGCAAACTATCACTTTTGCCTATTTATCATTGGTCAAAATGAGTCACATATCCAAGCTCAAAGTCAAGGGACAGAAAGGTAACTCCATCTATGATGAGGCCATGGCAAAATATTCATGAATGGAGGAGAGAAAATTGAGGCCAATAATGTAACTTACCACACATACCAGTGTACTTTTCCTACCTTCCCTGTGGATTTCTCATACAAGGTTTAGGAATGAACCTTCTAGGAGGTTACTCAGCCTATCTGTGTATGGATAATCAAAGTGCACGGGCTTGGGGGTTTTTTGTTGTTGTTTATTGGGTGTTCTTTAAATGGACAATCTGGAGCAAAAGGACATCTCTAACATAGACTCACATTACTTTATGACTGACATTACTTTGAACTAAATCCATATGATTTTCTATCTGGGACTCAAGTAAGAAACAATATAGAAGAGTGATTAAAGAGAATGAACTTTGTAATTAGAAAGATCTGGAGTACAGAACAAGCTTCACCACTTTTCAGCTGTCAACTTTGTAGGTTAGCATTTGTAAGTCTTCCTCATTTTGAAATGAGAATATCAGTAGTGCTTACCTCTATAAACAAGGTTCTTGAAGCAAATGCAATAACATACACATGCCTGGCACAGACTCAATGATCGAGAGTGATAGTCATTATGATATCCATTGAAGCTGTCACAAAATGTGGAGGAGATACTGGAGTAGTGAAGAAATAAATTACTCTTGCAATGAGAGTGAGAATGTCTTCAAAGAGGTAATGATATTTGAGATGGTTGTTGAAGGATTTTGCTAGCCTGGGAAGTAATTAAAAGGTAATCAAGGGATTAATCATTGCCAGATTAAATGAATGAGAATGAATAAACTTATTATGATAGCAGCAGACATGAATTTCTAAACTTTTTAGGAATTTTTACATGTCCTGTACTCCTGCTCATGAAGTATGGTATGTTTAACATTGTCACTCTATCCAATGCCCATGTGACATCCACATTTTCATTTTCTCCTGAAACCGTGTTCTACAAAGTATGTGAAGGCTGAGAGGGGCATGAAACTGGGGTCCTTGATAACTGTCAAAACTGATATAATGTTCAGCCACTAGGGACTAAAATGCAGCTGTAAATATCATTCATTAACTTAAACTACAAAGTAATTTTCCTCAAATGCTATTACCCTATAGGTTTATAGAAAATTATATGTACCTATAGATAGGCACACTGTTTTGTTCTTTTTTTTTTTGCTGAAGAAACAGTGATTTAAGTTCTAAACCATGAAAATGTTAAGTTGCAATAAAAGGTCACTTTCAACTTTGCCATTTAGAGGCTCACTTATTGTTCATAACTCTTATAATTGAATCCTTATTATATTATCCTGCTGGACAGCGTGATTTCCTGTTATTTGTCTAATGTTTTTTAAAGAACAGTAATTTAATAACTATAGTGATAGTCATCCTAGGTTCCCAACAAATGTGCTATCTCATGAAGCCCATTTATAAAACACAGTCGTAGTCAATGTATATTCCAGGCTTGCCTTTAGGTGACTTCGAAAACATCACAAAGCAGAAAAAATAATCTCAAGGCCCTGTGATGTTACTTTTAAAAAGAAAGTAACTTTAAATTTTAGGGCATTACAGTTTTATTTCTCTTGAAAGCACCTTCAGTTTATATTTGCGCCTAAGAAAATGGATTTTATTCTTTTCTCATAGAAATGTCTAAACTGAGTATTTCAGTTCCAGGGAAAGATTGTTAAGTTTTATTGTCTACACAACACACAAATATCCTATCACTATATTGCTCAACCAAAAAAACCCAAAAATTCTGAAACTCTAAATAACATATGCATTGTTTTGTTTTCATATTATTAAAAATATAGATTAATTATAATTTTTGTAGGAAATTTTGAAATATTTACCCTTCTATTTCAGATTTTTCAATGGAATTAATGCATTTAAATAACTCTTTAACTTACTTGTAGGGGATAGAAGCGAAGAGATACAAAGTAGCTATTTTATATATGCCATTTCTTTAATTATATGTACACCCCAAATATGAAGCCTAAGTGATAGGTAAGATAAATAGATGTCAGAACTGTAAATTGATATAATATTTACATATTTTTAAATGTCCTTTTTAATCCTAGAAAGCAAAAGTTCAGAGTTAGGGTGTATTTTGTTCAATCATTTAATAATATCTTGAATAATCTAGACACTTTGTTTAACCATGGAGTTTTCCAGTCTCCAAGTCCTCCATATCTTAACTTTTACACTTACTCTGCCTTATGCAATTATGACAACAAATAATCTGTTGACAAAACTGATCAGAATGTTTTTGTTAGTAGTCAAAATATGATAAAATTTCAGAGGGAAGAGGTTCTTATGCAGGCATACCATGTTGGGGTAGTAAGAATGGATCTTCCCGAGAATGAAAGCAAACATAATTTCTCTTATCTCATAGTTTTGGCATATTTTCCTTCTTCTTTTAAATGTAGTTTTTGATCCAAAATAGCACTTTCCCATTATTTTAAGCAGAAAATATATCTATATTTTTCTAAATACATTAAATAAGTCCTTTAATACCATGCTGTTATTTTAGAGATTAAAAAAATCAAGAGAAACTTTATTCAAGTGGGTTGTCTATCCTAAAGCCAAAGAAAAAAATCATATTTTTAAACTCTACCATAATTTCTTCTTCAAATGATTAGAATGTCTTTATTACATTTTATTTTAAGATTATTTTGCAATTCTAGTTGATTGAATCTTGCTTTGAATGAGTTTCAGGACAGAATTCATGATATTTAGCTGAGCCAAGTTAGACATTTTAAGTGCACATTTTGAGTCACTATCATTTGGGAGCCATTTTATTTTGTGGATTCCAATATGGTGGCTACAACATCAAATATTTTAAGATATATTTTCTTGTTTTACTTTGGATGGCTGAAACCTTTAATTTGTTCCATTTAGTTTTTGTAAAATCTATATGCAAACTCTTTAAAGTTACATTATTCTATCAAATGACCACGCATGACTAGATACCAGGGCATACTTGTTCATATCAAAGCTATAAACACGAAAGGACATTTGGATGTGTTGCAAGCATTCTCTCCCTTCCTAATGAGTGCTTGCTTATTCCACAGTCACCTTTAAAGTGACGAGAGTTAGCTGGAGTTGTGGTTTCTGTGGCCTTCACTTGCTGGTAGTGACCAAAAGTAGAACCAAAATCAATCTCTGTCAGGCTTGTAATTGAGCAGTTACCTAATTTATGAGACAGTTTTCCCATTAACAACAAAATCTTGAAAATTAAATAAAAACAGACCTTCACAAGTGCTGCTGCATAGGTGAATGAGGGATAAGCATTGATAAATGCGCATGCCTTGTGCAAGCCTGACTTTGAAAAATTCTGTGTCAGAGTTTCAGGTCACATTTTGACAACAATTAGGAGCACTGAAATAAATAGTTGGCAATTCTTCTTTGTTATGACAAGGGATGTAAAGCCATCTTTACCAAGAAAAAGCCTATTTTATGAATATGAATTGTATTACTGCAGTGCTCAGCCGTCTTGCTATGACTGAGAATCTGTGCGCACTTCTATTATAAACTAGAGTAGAATCCTTCTGAAGATTTGAAAATGTTGGTTAAGCTGTTTTCACTTGATTATTTGTAAAATTCCTGTCCACTGCAATTCCATACTTTATACAGAACCCAAAAGATGGTTAAAAGAAAGTTAAATGTGCAGTTAAAATTTATTTTTATTATGAAAAAAATAACTATGGTATTTTGTGAAATGTTCTGAAAAAAATCTAAATGACTCAAGAGTTCTGGCTAAATGTTAAATCTTTAAAGCCTATTGTAATTTTATCTAATTTGTAAACTCCATAAATTCACCTGTTGGTAGCATAATCATGAATTAATTTCTTAATTTTTAAATTATATGTGACTATATATTTAAATTGATCTAAAGAATAGAGTCTATGACAAGAAGGAGTGATATTTTATAGGTTAGAAGGAATCTATATGGATACAAAACTACCAGCCATATGGTCAGAAATTTGAACAAGTCCTCGCTGAAGCTAGTGGTTGATTATTTGAACTGAATTTGTCAATCCTTTTAAAAACTGACAAGTGAGCCTGCATTCCATACAGACATTGAATTTGTCTTACCCAGGATTTCTCTGGAGAAAACTAATGAAAGCAAGAAACAAAAACAAAATAAATATAAAAAGCAGCTTTTAAAAATATACTTAAGAATAAGAGTAAAATTATTGAAAATTCTAAACATTGAAGTGTGATATACATAATCCTTAAAATTAGAACCAATAATAAATGTATATATATATATATATATATATATATATATATATATATATATATATATATATAAATATCCATATATACCCAAACACACAAAGCATATTGTACTAACTTATGTCACCTGGGTTACAGTAACAGTCATATATACCTTATGTACAGTCATATAACACATCATATGCGTGTTCTGGGTTGATGAAACTGCAAGCTTAGGGAGAATGGTTCTTCTACACATGACGATTCAGGACCTTCAAACACCTTTCATTCTATGGTTCTAGCACCCACTAGAGTCACATTATCCAGCCTAAAGAAGAGCAAAGAGAGCATGGAAACATTTTCACATCTCATCCTTTCCTTTCACATTCTATTGACTAGATAGAAGTCACACAGCCACAGTTAACCACAAATCTACCTGTGATATCAACTAATAAGAGGAAAACAGATTTGTTCTGCTATACTTACACAATAACCGAAAATTCTAATTGAAATTTCAACCTTACTTACTCTGAAGTAAACTATTTAGTAACCTCTTATAGTTGAATGTGGCTGTAATTAAGTGAAGAGTTACTCAGAGCACCTAAAATAGATATTGTAAAGAACATGAATTAAAGTACTTGCACTTTACATGTAACAAAGCCATTAAAATGACCATCCAGATTCCAATTAATTCTTTCTCCTTGTGTTATCCTGATGTATGTTACTTGGTTTCTTAGTCTATCATAAATTAAAAGAAATAAATGAGAATCAGAAAAAATAGATGTTACCATAGGCAAGTACACTGAAAATATCCTCCTATGCAAGGAAGACTCTAAGACAGGTAAATAAATATGTAGACAAATCAATTGATTAATCCATCAATTATGACAGCTTGAAGCTATTTAGTATATGGTCAAACTACTTATGTTTCAAAACATAGCTTCAAAATATCATAGTCCTCCCTGAACTGCAGGGGACATGTTCCAAGACACCCAGTGGATGCCTGCAACAGCAAATGGTACTGAACCCTATATATATATACTACTTTTTTTTCTCTATTCATAACATACATATGATAAAGTTTAATTTAAAAATTAGGCACAGAAAGAGATTAATAACAACTAACAGTAAAATAGAACAATAATAACAATATGCTGTAATAAAAGTTATGTGAATATAGTCTCTGTCTCTCAAAATATCTTACTGTAAAAATGTAATACCTTTTCCATCTTAACAAAGCATTTATCACCCACCATGGCTGTAACTTTTGCGGTTTGGGGTGCTACAGCAAACCTAGAACAAATTTATTTTTCTTTCTTCACAATTTCATGAATAGACGATACGTTCTTACTGTAGATTTTTGCAATCCCAGCATATAATTCTTTTTCTTTCCTTCTTAGGTCAAGAACTTTCACCTTCTCACTTAAAGGAAGCACTTTATGACTTCTCTTTGGTGTATCTACATTGCCAGCATCACTACTCTTGAATTTGGGGGGCCATTTTAAGTAAAATCATGGTTACTTGTAAACAAGCACTGCAATACCTCCTCAGTGGATCTGATAATCTAGAAGGCTAAGTGACTAATGAGCAGGGATATGCTTGACAAAGGGATGATTCATATCCAAGGTGGGAAAGAGCCAGAGGGCGTGAGTTTTTGTCATGCTACTCAGAAAAAAGTACAATTTAAAACTTATGAATTGTTTATATGGGGAATTTTCCATTTAATATTTTTAGATTGTGGTTGACTGAGGGTACCTGAAACTGGGGAAAGTAAAACCACAGGTAAAGGGGACATTACTCTAAACATCTTTTTTAAAGTCTTTCTTGACTCTCTTGCCAGAATTATCACCATCTCCTCTGGGCTTTAAATCTCTCAATATTTTTTACTTACCTCCGCTATGGTGTTTATAACATGTTTTCCTTTTCGAAACTGTAAGCTTTTGTAGACAAGGGATTTTTTTTTAATCTCTCCCCACTCTGTGCTAAGCACAATGCGTGCCATAAAAATAGGTGTAATAGATGAAACAACCCCCATTCCAATAATATCAGGTGAAATCTTGTTTTATAGCAGGGGGAAATAACAATTCCACAAATTTCATTTTGAATCTTTAGCACCATGTTCCATTACTTCTAAGAATGGTCAGAGAAAACATGTATAATCTAGCAGGGAAGTTTTGGTATGTTCTAGAATTCATACTGAGTTCAAAGATCCTAGGGCAAAATGCCTCAGTGAAATGTCCATTTATGGGACCTTACTGCTTAATATTTCAAATGCACATTCATAAATTGAGTGAATCAGCTATGGTCAGATCACATAACTACCAATTAACCATGACATTTTTGAGACAAGACAATTTCATATTTTTAAATCCATGAAAATACAAACAAAACCTCTATCAGTCAACTGTTTAAAATCTTCTGTATATCTTAAATTTTGCAAAATGAGCAAAATTGTCCTATGTAGGCTATATTTCTTTCTTTAAAAACTATGCTATCATATTTAGAAAGAGTTGTCTATTATGAATATTTCAGTAAAAGATCATCATGATGGTAATTTTTCTATTCAAGAAATATTGTTTCTGTCAAATCTCTATCTTTTTAGAGGATAAACATATTTACTTTCTTTGGGGTCTGGAAGTCATCATGCCTTTTGCAGATGAAAACATAATCATGCTATTTATAAAACGTTTAGGATTATAAAAACCACCTCTCTTCATAACACAGCTGAACTCTATGTCAATTAGTTGCTAAGTCAAAGATCCCAAAGAATAGAAAATATCATTTGTTTTCTTGAAAATGTCAAAAGTGTGGCAAGGATAGAGACTTCAGTTTTATTAACTTTTAAGGGCAGAAATATGTGGATCTTGGATGACACAAAGCCAGTGGGTTTTTTCCCTTTAAATAAATTAAAACTGCTAAGATATAAACCCCCTGAAAAATGGGCTTATTATAGAAATAGAAACTGACCCTTAACTATAGTAGCACTACCGGATGCCGTTATAATAAGCTCCCCGAGATGCCATGGTGTAAATGTATTAGCTGTACTAAGAGACCCACTCCTGCTATAATTATGTTAGGAACCAGTAAGACAGCTCAGAAATCAATATGCTAAGACAGATAGAGTAAAGGACCATGGCCAGCCCACTGGGAATAGATTAGTCTGGCAGGTCCCTAGCTGAGCCATGAAGAAGGGGATATCTTTGCTGTTGTAGAAAACCATTAATTGTAAATTTTCCTGAACAAGGATCTTGAAGGGAAGGCTGAGACTGTGTTGTTCATACCACTCAATGAAAACTGCAACTCTTATTGATCAAGTGTTAAGCTTTTTATTCTTATTTCAAAATCCAACAGTGCAAAAATCTAAATGTTCAGAGGGATTTTTGAAGCTTTTCCCACATGCATCTGAAACCTTTCTTTGGTTACTAACTTGTTTTAATATTTTTAAAACTTCTAGACTAGATCAATAAAATCACATTTAGACAATGACCCTCCACACTGACAAGTTTACTGGTATGACATCAGTTATCTAATCAATTAATATTCACATGTCATATAATATGATAAGAGAAGAGGTACATTCTTTGTATTATTTTCTACAAGTTGGCAATCACCTAACTATTAAATATTACTGAGTATAATACTAATGAGGAAGAAGAGCTGCTGCAGCTTATTTTAACTATATCTAATTGAGTTTTCTTAATACTGTTAGCCTAATTTGAGTAATTTGTTTAATAGACAGAAGCAGTGTAATCTAGTAGCTTTGCTAGAAAGATAAAGAAAAATAAGAAAAAGAAAGAAAGAAAGAAAAAGAAAAGAAAGAAAGAAAGAAAAAGAAAAAAGAAAGAAAGAAAGAAAGAAAGGATGGCAGAAAGAAACAAAGAAAGGGAGGAAGGAGGAAGGAAGAAAGAATGAAAAGAAAACAAAAGGCTGACCTTTTGTGGTTACAGTTTGGCACATCTGCTCATGTCCAATCAAGCTTTCAAACACAGAGTAGTAAACAAAAGCAGCGATCAAGCAAGGACAAAGTCAGAGACATAAGTGGTTTGAATGAGTGTGCAATTTCTGCCCATATGACCATCCTGACACAATTGCTCTAATTTTCTTTCCAGAAATGACTGATAAAAGATTTAGGTAATTGCTATGGAGACAGACTTCCTTCCATCACTAGGTATCTTGAATAATACAGCCTCAGGGTCATAAGATGGAGTGTCAGTTTCTGCAGAGTCCTAAATTAATACTTGTCCCTGCTTTAGCTACACTTCCTGTACATCTAATGAAGTGAATGTAATTTATTTTGACAGTGTATTGAAAATCACTTGATCAAAAGACTATTCTGTAATGAACACAAAAGACAACATAGGCTTGGAAAATATACACTCCAAAATAACATAAATACACATCAATTTCTCAAAGTACATTTTTTTTTCTAAAAACTGTGTATGCAGTCTGAATAAATATGAAACAAAATAGTTTCCAAAAGCACAATAATTCATGCAAATGTAAACTTAAAAAGTGAAATTTTGCTCTGATGCCTGAGATTGACCTATCTTCATTCAGAGCATGACCTTGTCCTCTCTAATCAAACTTAATTTATCTGCCTGATCTTTGCATTTCTAACTATTAAGTAACACACAGAAAGAAGATCAGAGAGCCATGAACAAGCTAGTATTCGGGAGGAAATTCTGAAAATATTGTAGATCAACACTGCCAGAAATTTTATCTTCATACATAAAAAGTCAATTTACAAGGGAATCTAAAGCACCTCCACTAAAACTTCATAATATAAGATAGACTACAGTCCTGAGGTCTCCTGATGTTATGACATTTTTCAATAGTTAATGGAATCATCTGTGTGCTCATGAAAACTTCCTATATTGACATCATAAATGATCTGCAGGTTACATAATTTGTCCAAAGATACACATGCAAGACTAATATACAAGATAGTTTCTTTTCCAATATGAAAAACTTTCTTAGGTCTTGTAATGGGGCTTTTATTTTTTCCACTAGTGGAAAACAATACCTAAGATTTGAAAATATTCAAACACTTGAAATACACTTATATTTGATTGTAACAGAAAAAAATTGCATTATTTTTTTCCTTCAGAAAACTAGCAGAACATCTTGGAAGCCGACAGAGGTAGTCTAATTGAAATATTTAGTTTGTGCTAAAAAGAAGTACACTTTGTACCATCTTGGCAAGTGGGCCAAAGCCAGGCAAATGTCTGTACAGTGGTACTGTGAAAGTAAAATGTGGTGTTTAAATACAGCCAAGCAGAAGCCAGTGGATAATGCTCAGTAATGGGTTAATCAATACTTATTATGGTTTTATTGGTTCACTAAAGAGAGAACAGAATCTAGTGGGCACAGAATCGAAAAAAAATCACTGCATCTGATCTAGATAGCATCTACTCTCCCTAAGGGATTCCCCTATTCAAGAATCCAATTTACCATGCCTGATTGACAAGGATTGGATCCTAGGGAATCACATAACTCTTTTTAGGACCCAATAAAATCCTAATAGATTTGTCTGACTGGCCAGGAGACTTCTAGTTTTACTAAACAGAGGTGGTTTGCTGCAATTAGCCTTTATTCCCCTTGCAGTTGAAAAACTCAGCTATTAGGGAGTTGTCCCCCCTCTATAAATGCTGGAGTCATGCTGGGATGTACCTGCTGGAAGGAGGTACAGTGCTGTATAAAAGAAAGCCCTTATGATAAATTGTAAACATTTGAAAGCTTCTGGAAAATGGTCATCAAAATAGTATTCAAATGAAAAAGGAGGAAGTCCAACTAAACTGCATGCTTAAAATCCATTTATTGGTCAGTTAGCCTTTAAAATTTATTTCTTGTTCAGGTAACGGTAACAGAAAGAAACCTCTCTGTTCAAAAGCAGCTTTGAAATATGTACCATTTGTAATCTGAGCTTCCCCTTTAATATCTGAAGTTTGAAAAAGAAATCATTTGTCCACAAGAAAAATCATGTAGATAGTTGTCTCAGGAGCAGCTCTTTTTTCCTAGAGATAATGTTTTTACTAAGCAGCTAACTCGTTCAAGCACACTGGTTTCTGATCATGGCATACTATTTTGGTGGCACTTAAGTCAGAAAACAGTGAGAGTGTGATGATGATTTGAAGGCAGGGATGAATCGTAACTGAAAAAGGACTTTTAAATAATACAAATCATATTTTGAAACAAATATCCCTTTAACGTAAAAATCACTGGTGTGGGTTTCCTTGGTGGCGCAGTGGTTCAGAGTCCGCCTGCCGATGCAGGGACGCGGGTTCGTGCTCCGGTCCAGGAAGATCCCACATTCAGCAGAGCGGCTGGGCCAGTGAGCCATGGCCTCTAAGCCTGCACGTCCGGAGCCTGTGCTCCGCAACAGGAGCGGCCACAACAGTGAGAGGCCCGCGTACCGCAAAAAAAAATTTAAAAATAAAAAATAAATAAATAAAAAATCACGGGTGCAACCCATTTCCCTCTAGAATCATGTCTGCTCTTTCAAAAGGCACAAATGACACTTTAAATATGTTTAAAATGAATGGATTTCATAATCAGAAATACATTTACTAATGAAGTGTCTTTGAATAGACATCATGATTCACTCTTTTCCTCAGACTTGGAGAGAACTTAGTGATATACAGAGAGCTCATATAAGCTCCCATTACCAGCATCCTAGACTATAGTTTCCAAAATCTCCAGCTAAAATGCTATGTTAATTGAGCACAAAAATCCATTTCCAATAAGAGAGGTATGACTATCTATGATAATAGATGTTTAAACATATGAATTGGGTGCATAAACTTCTTATGTTTAAATGATTCATATGAAATTATTTAAATATAGGTGTAAGATATTGTCACATTTAACTATATATAAATTTTTAATCATGACATTCTAGCTCAGTGATTGTTAAGAAGACACAAAGTGCTGTGCATGATAATTATAGAGAAAAGCTGAGAAAAAAAGTCAAAAAGAAAACGAGAGGGAGGGAAGTAGAAGAAGAACAAGGAGGCAATTGAATAGAAGGATATTGATAAAATTGTAACATGATAATTTCTTTTTTTTTTAATTGGGGTATAGTTGCTTTACAATGTTGTATTAGTTTCTGCTGTACAATGAAGTGAATCAGCTATATGTATATATATAGACCCTCCTTCTTGGACCTCCCTCCCACCCCCCCATCCCACCCATCTAGGTCACCACAGAGCACCGAGCTGAGCTCCCTGTGCTATACAGCAGGTTCCCACCAACTATCCATTTTACACATGGCAGTGCACATATGGGAATTCCAATCTCCCAATTCATCCCCCCCTCTGTCCCTGTGTCCACATGTCCATTCTCTACATCTGCACCTCTATTCCTTCCCTGCAAATAGTTCCATCTGTACCATTTTTCTAGATTCCCCATATATGCATTAATATACAATATTCGTTTTTCCCTTTCTGACTTACTTCTCTCTGTGTGACAGACTCTAGGTCCATCCACATCTTCACAAATGACCAAATTTCATTGCTTTTTATGGCTGAGTAATATTCCAGTGTATATATGTACCACATCTTCATTATCCATTCATCTGTTGATGGATATTTATGTTGCTTCCGTGTCCTGGCTATTGTAAACAATGCTGCAATGAACATTGGGGTGTGGAACATGATTATTTCTTTAAGTAAAATTATAAGTAATTCTAATTTATTTGTTTTACTTTAGTTTTTAAATGAAAACACTTTTACTGTGGAATAAGTAAAAATGTAAGTTCTATTAAAAATTGAAAAGTGTTATGTGGTGAAGTCTGATAATGCAGACATTGTACTTGTAAACATTATAATTCTAAGGAAGTCTAGATAGCCTCAAAAGTGATGGAATGATATTACAAAAGATGAGTAAAATTGGTCTTTCTGCCCTTACCAGACTAGATTTATGTAGGTTCCACGATTATTTTATAAGTATCTTGTTAAAGTTTGTAGGGTAAGTTCCATATAATTCTGACACTCTAATAGTGAAATATCTTATCTAAAGAGCTAATATATTTACTTCAACTTAACACACATGGACTGTTTCCAGGGATCAAGAATAAATTTAAAGATGTCATTAGAAGTTACTGGGTTAGTTTTAATCAGAATGTAGAAGAAATATTATCAGAGAATGAAGAGAATTATTTTGTGGATGGTTAAATGTCCTTCATTAGGATTTTTTTTACATTTGTTTATAATTATGGTTCTTTTTTTTCTCTAGGACTTTAAATGATTTATTGATGTTGGTTAAGAGTTTAGTAAGAATTTTCTTATCTTAGATAATATTGCTTGTTCATATATGATTTGCTAATTAATATTTAAGTTTTTATTGGCTGCTAATTTTATTTCATTTATAGTACAACTAGCCACACATTACTATAATGTAATTTTCACTTTTAATATAAAATTTTTATTTTAAAAGGCTAGAGATTTTTATTCAAAATCATCAATATAGCTGGTTAGAGAAAAATAAAAATGTTTCCTATTTAAAATGATAGTCTGAACCATGAATTTGCTTATCTTATCTCATGAAACTCAACTGTAATGTCAGCAAAGAAATGGCTAAGTGTACAAACTCATAAAAGCAAACAAGAATTAGAAATAAGTGAGAAAATAAGAAATTGAACAAAATTCTGAAACACAGAAAATAAGTGAAACCATATCTATGCATAAATGAAGACTAGTTGAAGCAAATTGCATTTTCCAAAATAATCACAGCAATATTTCCAATTCCACATGTCTTTTCAGAACTTTACTATTCCCCCCATAAAATGGTGGAGTCTATTTCCCCTGCTTTGAAATTGTGTGGACCAATTTTAATGTATGGATATAGAATACGGCAGATATCACGTTTTGTAACCTCTGAGGCTAGGTCATAAAAGGTGATATGGCTTCTGTCTGGCTCTCTCCTTGGGATGATTGCCCATGGAACATAACCCCCATATTGTGAGAAAGCTTAAGTCAAGTGGAGAGGCCATGTGTAGGTGTTCCAGTCACCATAACCAGCCAAGGTCTCAGCTGACAACCAGCACGGACTGGCACATATATGAATGTGCAAGTCTTCAGGATATAGTAGTCCATAACCTTTGCCCAGATTGATACCAAATGAAGCAGAGATGAGCTATTTCTTTTAAGCCTTCAACAGATTGGAAAATCATGATCAAAATTAATGTTACCTCTGTTTTAAGTCACCAAGTTTTGGAGAAGTTTTCAGGTAGCAATAGATAACCACAATCAATTTTGTTAGTTAGAAGTAGGGTGCTATCATAAAAAAATATAAAACATGTTGCTTGGGGGCCAGGTAGCAGGAGGAAGCTGGAAGGACTTTGAGGAAGGTGTTAGGGAAAGGTTAAAGAGCCTGGAAGAGACCTTATTAACAGACCTTTGAAGGCACTCAAGGAAACTGTTAGTGATGGCTTAAAGGATAAGAGGAAGATACAATTGGAAGCTGGAGGAAAGGGGATCCTTGTTACATAATGACAAAAAGTATAACCACACTTTGCCTTTGACCGTGCAGAAGATAGAAAATATACCTAATGAACTGAATGACCTAGTTAAAAAGATTTCTAGGCAGACTACTGAAATTTCCACCTGATTCCATTTGACTGATTTTGATAAAATGGTGGAGAAAAGAAATAAGCTTAAAAATTATTGTTTACTTTTCAAGTGAAATTTAAAGGATATATAAACTGTCAGGTATTGTGAAGTTCAAAAATTAAAAAAATAAACATTTCTTATTACTGACTTCTCCAAGATTCTCAAATGAGAATGGACTTCAGAGCAAATATCAAATCCAAGGTGGGAATATGACATCATTCTTAATACCTCTGAAGATTTAAGGATTGCCTCAGAAGTTCACTCAGTCATGTCAAGTCCTCTAATAATCTTAAGGGTACAGTTCATAGATCTTCTCCATGAAACAACAGGGCTAAAATTCTTAAGAGCTCTGTATATCAGAAGTCTTACAAGAAACCAAAGATGGAAGAAGACTTATCTAAAAAGATTGTTGGGTGTGGCTTTGGCTAGATGAACAATAGTAAGAGTCATTTTAAAAACCACTGAATTTTAAGGAAATTTTGTGGCTGTAAACACTGCTGTCTTGGGCTAAAATGGACAGTGACAGTTCAAATAAAATTGAAAAATGATCTTTACATTCCTGAACCACTATGATATAAAGCAAGCTGATAAAACCACTCAGGGGCAAACTATATGGAAAAGAAAGGATGACTCAGAAAGTAAAATCAAGAGCCTAAAGGTCACAAGAACCTATGGAGAATCATTCCTAGGCAGTAGTACTAAGCCTTAATAAATGAACTGGAATATGTGCCTGGATAGATTTCAGAATTACTATGGAACAGTAAACACAGTGTGCCTTTACTCTCCCCTCCCCCCCTTTTTAGGTGATATACAGCACAAATTGCAAGCCATATGAGGAAAGACATCTTGGAAGTGGATCCTCAGCCCCAGCTGAACCACTTCAGCTGAGCTGTGTACATCAGAAATTAGCCAATGGATACAAAAATCCACAGATACTCAAGTCCATGATGTAAAACAGTGTAGTATTTACATATAACCTATACAATACTCCTTTAAATCATCTCTATGTTACTTATAATACCTAATGTAATGTGAGTGCTATGTAAATAGCTTCAAATACAATGTAAATGCTAGGTACATAGTTGCTGGCATCCAGTAAATTCAAGTTTTGCTTTTTGGAACTTTCTGGAATATTTTTACAGAATATTTTCTATCCACAGTTGGTTGAATCCATGAATGCAAAACCCAACAATATGAAAGGCTGTCTGTATACTCTCTTTAGGGGAATGTAAATAATCTCAGTGAAAAAATATTCTTTTTCCATAATTTATTAGGTAAGGGAGGGGTGAATTAGTTCAGGTGGAAAACCGTGTACATTTTGGTGGCACATACTTATCTGAATGTGTTCTCTTAACAGAAACTAATTCAAATCATAACACATTATACACAATTAATTATTTTGCCATTTTACCACACTAAAGATGTATTTCTTTTTCTTTGTTTCTTTGTTTTTGTCAGTATAATGAGGCTATGGGCTTTGTAAAACTATCCTGTCTCTTTCATGGTCTTTTCCTTACAGATCACAGTACTCTGCTATAAAAAAAATAAATAATTGATGAGGGATAAAGTGAGGATGATGATTAGAATTGGAGAGGGGGTGGAATTCCCTCAGACTGAATTCTTTTGCCTACTTGTCATGCGTTTGATCGTTCAGAAAATGACACTAAGCACAGCATCCCTATCAATGTTGCAGAAAGATAGATCATTTCTGAGACTTACTTTTGGTTCACCAAAGCACCATTGCCTCAAATACATCTAATTACAGCAGTAATTAAAGTTCTTACCTTACCTGTGTAGTCAAGGACACAGAACTTCTAATGGGAACAAATCTAGGTATAAAGGCTTGCTGTCAATTAGCCCTGATGATTTGAAAATATAATGAAGGAGAATGAGGGTTGAATTACAGCTCTGTACAATAACAAATATAGTAATTCAGCACCTCCCTCTTTCCCTGAACCCTACCCAAGAGTTTGGCAGAAGAAAGACAAGAAGATTATCTGGGTAATTCAATCTTACAACTATCAGAGGATATCCTCCATCAACTTTGTGCTAGTGCTTACCTCTAACAAAAGATGGGACTGCTCTTCAATCTGGGAACAGCACAACTGTTCAGTTTCTTGTCACAGATTCTGTCAATAGAAAGCAGTCCAAAAAAAGGAGAAAAAAAAATGTAACTCTCTTATGATCACAGTTTCATGTTCAGTCCTCTCCCAGCAAAATGGTCTTTCCTCCTGATTCTTTCACAGGCTGAAAATATTTTGAGAATACCTTTTCTGTTTTTTTTTTTAATCATTGTTTTCCTCTTCTAAGGAAATAACTATAGTAAGTTTTTAGATAACTAAATTTATGCACTGGGAATTAAGTATTCTTGAAAACAAAAAAGTCTTAGAAAATTTTTCATCCTCAGAATATCTTGAGAGGATTGTTTATTGATCTAAAAAACACAGATATGATATATATTTTTTGGAATGTTGTTGCTTCTATAGCCTCTCAAACTTTCTGCTTGATGCCAAAGGTAATCTACATACCTGTCTTCTCTCCTAGATTGTAAAGTCATAGAGACTGTATTATAGACAAATTCCAGAGCTTTTGTGGCTAGTAAAATGTGGATGCTCAATCTGTGTCCTGATCTGAACTGAACTTGAACTTTGCGTTAATTATATTAAACCCTCATTCTATTGATTATAATGAATGCTAAACATTCTACTGGGAAAAACCATTTCCGTGTGTGTGTGTGTGTGTGTGTGTGTGTGTGTTGTTCTTTTTCTCACCTTTCTCATAGAGAGAAAAATGCTGTAGTATACTATGATGGTTAGTTTTATGCATCAACTTGGCTAGGCTAGAGTACCCAGTTTTCTAATCAAACACTAAGCTAGGTGTTGCTCTGAAGGTATTTTGTAGATATGGTTGAGATTTGCAATCAATTTACCTTAACTAAAGGAGATTGTCCTTGATAAACTGGGCAGGACCTCATCTAAGCAGTTAAAAGACTTAAGAGTAAAAAATAGGATTCCCAGAGAAGAAATTCTGCTTCATGACTGCAACATTAAATCCTGCCTTAGTTTCCAGCCTTCTGGGATGTTCTACATATTTCAGTCTTGTCAGTCGCCATGATCTCCCCCCTTAAAATAAATCTGATTTTGTGTGTGTGTGTGTGTATGTTTCTGGACAACCCTGTAAGATATATATCCCAGACTGATACATATGTTTAGGACACATGGAGCTTTATAATTTCAGGGAATACCATGGGATTTTCTGTCTCCATGTTTGTCTTTTCTTGTTTTATGTTTTAATGCTACATCTTCGTGGTCACTAATCAAAATGCAAGTACTTAAAAAGATTACTTAAGTATTTTAAAAGAGCAACATGAAAACCCCATAAATTATACATTTTACTATATAAATTAGAAGAATGATTCCAATTTTTTCATGATACTGTTAAACATTAATTGGGTTTGCTTAGACCATGCTTTCTAACACAGTTATCTTTGATTTGTTACAACTTAACCCTGGGGTTGCTAAGAGTTTGAAAGAGTATGAAAGATGTTTCTTTTGTATCCTAAAAGAAAGGATTTTTTCCCAAATTAATATGGGCAAATAAAATGGAACAAGTCTAAGTACATAGATCTTCCAGTTACAATTGTCAGCTTACATAAAAGAATCTTAGGACTGTAAATAACATATCAATAGATCATCTAATTTGAAAAGAGGAATTCTATTTCATCTTCTATGCCAGCTTTAATGGATTGAGAGAAAAATGGTGGATCCCTGTATTGAGAATTCTGAAGCTTAATCCAGCATTAGTTGGAAGTGATTAATATATCTGGTATAGACATGGGTAGGAAGATCGGGTAATAGTACCCGATTAAGATATTTGTCAGAACTGATCAAATCTGTCCTAATCTAATCATCAAAATAATTTAATACTTTTCTTTAATATCTAAATATGTTATATTCTTATCCAAGTTGAAACATTCAAAATGAACAGATATTGTAACTTATTCAGAAAATCAATTCTAGTATCTTGCTACTCTTTTACATTAAAAAATAGGAAGAAGAGTATTTTATAAATTCTAAGGCCATAGAATTAGTTCTTTTATTATTAACATAGCTTTAAATGCCTTTATGTAATTAAAACATTGTTTGGGGTAAATGCCTATTCACAGTCACTGTAGTTTTTGGTATTGAAACTCATTAAGCTAACACAAAAATATTAGTATATAAAATGATATTAGAAAGATACAGATTGTAAGACTATGTAAAATACATATGTAAACATGGAGAGTGTATGTATATGTATACATATATATATTTGGTAGATTAAAATTATTTGAAGACAATAACAGCTAAACTGGAGATTCTAAAGAGATGGAGCTTCCCAGATAATACCTTTGATGACCCTGTGGAGCAGTACATCTTCAGCAGGATATAAAATATAATGTTGTCATTGTTATTATTTTAATTTATGTTGATTCATTTTCATAAAAGGTAGACAAGAAGTAAAATGAGTGAGGAACATTACAAATTTTCCTAAAAATGCCCCTTTTATCAGGTCAGTTCTACCAGTATACAAGTCTGCTGGTTTCCTATTATACAATGACTTAATTTCAAACCCTTCTGAAACTCTTTTGGGCTTTCAATAGTATGTCCAACTCATGATAATATTCTTCCTTTTTTTTTTTTTGCGGTATGCGGGCCTCTCACTGTTGTGGCCTCTCCCGTTGCGGAGCACAGGCTCCGGACGCACAAGCTCAGCGGCCATGGCTCACGGGCCCAGCCACTCCGCGGCATGTGGGATCTTCCCGGACTGGGGCACGAACCCGTGTCCCCTGCATCGGCAGGCGGACTCTCAACCACTGCGCCACCAGGGAATCCCAATATTCTTCCTTTTTAAGCAGGATTATCTCCCTCCTGTTTCTTGATTTTTTTTTTTACCTTTCTTCTACTTATAAAGTCTTTATTCTCTTCTCTCCTGCCACCATATCTCTGCATATCATCTTTGTTCTTCAAGGCCCAGCCCTAAATCTCACCTAAACACAGAGCACACAGTCAGTAAATAATTGTTGATTGATTGCATATTTGAAAGAATAAAACTATAAAACAAAATGATCCCAGGCTATAAACTATAGGCAAGTAAGTGATGGATGACACGGTATATATTGCATGTGAGTCAATCATAAAATATGACATAAAACCTATGTTAGGTACATTATGCCATCTGTTGATACAATTTCATATCTCATAAAATAATATTAAAATCAATAATGGTCTAATAATTTTAAAAATAAAGAAAGTTGCAATTTTATAATGAATGGTAATAGAGAATGTCTATATTTAGCCAAGTATTCTCATTCTTTGTGGTTTATTTCTCTAAACAATAAATCATTCATCCTTTTTCTCCATCTATTCAAATCTTATACTCTCATAAGGTCCAGCTTGAATCTTTCCTCTCTGAAGCTTTCAAAAAAATAATTACACTGAATGTTAATCTCTACCTTATGTTTTAAACTTTTTTTTAATTTAATGCACACTATGTTGTGTTTATACATTGCCTCATAATTCTTTCATAATTTTATCTATTATTTCCTACCAACTAAAAATAGTGTCCTCCATCATCATGCTATTTATTTTTTTTCTACAGAAATATAGTAAATATTCTATAAATTGTGCTTGAATTAAGATGGAAAAGACTTTAACCAAGAAAAGCTGCTATGTCTTATTTTTTGGAAAATTACATACCCTAAACTGTGTTTGGTGACTGTGCATAGTTACATAAAGTTTGCACATGGAATGAGCATAATTTTTGTAATAATAATTGAACAAAATGGTTTCAATATTATGAACAAAAAATCACATGGTTAGTCAATTTGAAAATGTTAACTAGAATCAGATATTCTTAGTTGCTTAGAGAAACCTGAGAGAGGTGTTAAAATAAAATACATATGAAGTGCAGATATCTTTAACAGAAAAGATAAAAAATTAAGGGATCTGTCATTTAATCAAAGAGCATCTGACATAGATGTTTGTAAACCTCAGTGGACACTTGGGTTGTTCCCCTATCTTGGTTATTATAAATAATGCTGCAAATAACATGGAAGTGCATATAACTTTTTGAGTTAGCGTTTTCATTTTTATCTATAAATACCCAGAAGTGGAATTGCTCGATTATATGGTATTACTTCAGTTACTGGATTCTTCAGCTTTAACTGATTCTTTTTTATATTTTCTAATTCTTTGCTCAAGTTCTCACTTTGCTCCTCTATTCTTCTCCAGAGTTTGGTGAGCATTTTTATGACCATTGCTTTGAACTATTTATTAAGTAAACTACTTATCTCCAATTCATTAGGGTACCCCCCTCTCCAGGTTTTATCTTTTTCTTTTGTTTGGAACGAATTCCTCTGTCTTCTCCTTTTGATGGCCTTTCTATGTTTGTTTCTGTAAATTAGGTGAGACAGTTACCTCTTCTGGCCTTAAAGGTATATCCTTATGTAAGAGTGTCCCTATCCAAAATGCATGTGCCCAGTGACTTTGGTGGTGGGATAAAGTTGAAATGTATACAAGCCTGGGCTTTTCTTTGTACATGCCAGGGGCCACTGCCTTGGCAGTAGGGCTGGAGCCAGAAGCAATACAGGCTGGGGTTTTTCCAGGGGCATTCCAGGGACCACGGCCTTGGAGAGAGGATTGGAGCTGAAGCCTGGTGTGAGTTGCGGCTTCTCCTAGGTTGTGCTGAGGGCCATCAGTTTGGCTGGGGAGACTGGAGTTAAATAACATTATCTTCTCAAGCATTGCTTCTGCCCAATTTATTTTCCCCTCTCTTTCTATGACTCCTATTTCATGTATGTAAAGCCTTTTCAGTGTATAATTTCTCTCTCTCTCTCTCTCACGGTCTTTTTTGATGCATTTTTCATCCTTTTGTTTTTTCATGCCTCTTCTGGATATTTATTTTCCGTTCTGTATTCTATGCAAGTAATTCTCTGTATCTGTGTCAAATCTAATGTTGAACACACTCAGAGTTTTAAATTCATTTACTGAATTTTTTAATTCTCTGTCAAAATTTTCAATCTTTTTGGAAATCCTTAAGCATAGCCATTTAAAATTCTGTGTCTCATAACTCAATTTTCTGGATTAACTGAAAGGATGTCTCTACTTTCATTGCTTTTCTACATTCTAAAATATGTAATCTTATTATACACCTTGTTACTTTGACAAAGTGCCAGGCTTTATAGTATTTAGAAATAATTTGAGTTCTAGAGTGAATGTACCTTCCTTCAGAGAGAATATACTTTTGTTTTTGCAGATGGCTAGAGGCATGTTCAATTTCAGATCACATAATCCACTTCCGAGGAGGTGAGTTGAAACTGTGTTTCAGTCCCTGCAATGACTAAACAATTTCTGCTATTTTCTTACTCCTAGCCTGCAAAATTTTAGGACTTATCATAAAGCCTGTGAGCCCTTGATTCCAATTTTGCCCTCAGGCTCTATAAGGCTTTCAAAACCTTGTTTAGCCCCTCAAAACTTCAGCCACCTCTACAGTAGTCAACGAAATCCCCTAAGTAAATAATCTCAAGTGAGAGCAGCCTAAAATTCTAGGCTCACTGTTGAAGGTTCCTTTCCTCTCTAACTCTTCTAAGTCTGGACACCACAATTCCTTATTAGCTTTTTAACTTTCCATTGTCTTTAGATTCATTTTTCTGGCTTTCCTTTTCAGTGTGAGAGGTTTTTTTTCCCTTAGTTTATTATTGCAGAAGTGACACCTTTCAAAGGGCATTTTTGGGGCTTCCCTGGTGGCGCAGTGGTTGAGAGTCCGCCTGCCGATGCAGGGCACACGGGTTCGTGCCCCGGTCCGGGAAGATCCCACATGCCACGGAGCGGCTAGGCCCGTGAGCCATGGCTGCTGAGCCTGCACGTCCGGAGCCTGTGC
Source organism: Hyperoodon ampullatus (assembly GCF_949752795.1). Lineage (NCBI taxonomy): Eukaryota > Metazoa > Chordata > Mammalia > Artiodactyla > Ziphiidae > Hyperoodon > Hyperoodon ampullatus. The sequence goes on from NC_136930.1 coordinate 19,434,724, forward strand.
TCCACAATGGGAGAGGCCACAACAGTGAGAGGCCCACGTATTACAAAAAAAAAAAAAAAAAAAGGGGATTTTTAAGTAGGTAAATCACCAAATAAATAGAACAATAAATGACAAATCAAGTCAATAAAAATATAAACGAAAAATGTGAGTCATAATGATTGCAAATCCACCACTCATAAAGCGTGTAATAATTCTTAACTGTTCAGTAAATCACTGCTGTTATTTAAAGAGGCTTTTCCCAGAAAAAAGTTAAGATGGATAATTAAAGATTCTCCTAATATAATTTAAGCTGTAGTTTGTTGAAGGACCAATTGAAAACAATACTATTGAAAGAGAAATTTTCAGCTCCTTTCATCCAAGAAGATTTTTTTAGTTACCCAGATTCAAATTTTCTTTTGAGATAAGCAACTGAAATATTAAATTAACTGTTGGTGAACATATTAGCATTATAAGTCAAACTGAAAGAATAATTAAAGGGATAACTGAAATTGAAAGGAATCTCTCTATATTACTTGAAAGACCTCCAGGATAAAATTATAGAAATGACTAAAATAAGTTACATGCTAATATAAGTGACCATTCTTTCAAAGTATTGACTAACTCCCTGTAGATAAGAAGTTTAAAAGATGACCTCTAGACCAAATCATTTTACTAATTACTACAAAAAATAAAATTGAGAATAGAAAAACAATAGAGAAAATTAATGAAACCAAAATCTGGTTCATTGTAAATTTCTAGCCAGACCAACAAAGGCAAAAACAGGGAAAACACATATCATATCATAGGGAATGAAGGAGACATTGTTATAGACCCTATGGACATTGAAGGGGTAATCAAAGACTACTATGAACCATGAATGCCTATGAATTCAACAACTTAGATGTAATGAACTGACACTGCTTGAAAAACACAAATTGTGCTGTATCTATTAAAGAAAATAAATTGATAATTGAAAATTTTCTAGCACCCAGCCAGATAAAGAAAATTCCAGGTAAGATGACTTCACCTATCAAGTACCATAAGGCATGAAGAGAAATAAAAGGCATTTGGATTTAAAATAATGAAATATAACTGTCTCTATTGTTAGACAACTTGACTCTCTACATAGAAAATCCCCAAAGGATCCACTAAAAAGCTAATGGCACTAATAAAGGAAGTTTAATAAGGTCAGAGCATACCGGGTCAACATTCAAAAGAAGATACTTATTTTTTCCTCAAGATAGATATTTATGTATTTTCTAATTAATATTATATGGAAAGAAAATTTAGTTGCCCTTCAAAATATTGTATTCCTCTCCTAAGCTTCCAAGTAAATGTCATCATAACATGAAACAGTTCTACCTTCAAAACAGTCTATCCTTTTTTCTCAATTTTCAGTGTCACCACCTCACACTAAGTCATGCAATCTTCAAAATGTGCTTTATAGACTCTTGGAGGGCTTTAAGAGATACTTTCAGGGGCTTACAATGTCAAAGTATTTTACTAATATTACTAAGATGTTATTTGCCTTTTTTTGTGCACATTTTCACTGATGTAGCAAAATAATGGTGAGTAAAACTCGAAACCTGATTTCCCAATTTCTAAAGATTTTTGTAGTAAGAGGTGATGATATTAATGAATATCATACAAAAATTGTGTCAACATTTGAGGGATGTGTAAAACTCAGTGAACTATTATTTTCCAAATGACCATTGCATAATAGCATAATATAATGCATGAGTAAGGTCCATTCAAAGTGCAAAATAGAACAGTGGATTTTAGTGAAACAGAGTAAGAAAAGCTCATTGGTATAGTTTCAGATTCCACACTGCAACTAAAATTTCAAGAACTACAACTTGGTCTTGATATTTTACCAAAGAAAAATATCCACAATTATCTGAAAAACTATTAAAATGTTCCTCCCTTTCCAGCTATTTTTTATGAAAAATGTCAATCAAGATAGTATATAACAACAGATTACATGTAGAAAGAGATATGATAATTCTTTTATGGAAGATATGCAAAAAAAAATGTAAATAATGCCAATCTTCTCAACAATTTTCTTTTGGAAAACATAGATTTTTGAAGTAAAAATATTTAATCATAGTAGCATATTATGGGCCTATTATTGTGATTCCTGAAATGAATTAGTAAATACATATTTATAAAATTCAAAGTTCTAATTTATAATATGGTAAATATATACATATATAATCCACTTACTCAAATTTTTTGGAGTACTCAATTTTTTAGAGTATTAAGAGTTTCTAAATCCAAAGAATTTGAAGGCTGATCTCATAGTGAAATCTATTATCTGTGTATTTGTGAACACTGTGTAATCATCTTCCATAATCTTATTCCAATGGGCAAAATATTCAAAAATACATATACTAGTTCCCAAAATGTTTAAGTCGTTTTTCTGCTGGCTTTAATTCCTAAATTTAGAGAAAGAAAGTCATATCAAAAAATGTTCTTTTTTTAAAAAAAGTCATGACATTTATTGCTGGTCCATAGGAATATTAGGTGTTATTCTACAAATTTTATAAAATGTGAACAAAACCATTTGCCTTCTTTTAAAGGGATAGGATAAGGCAGCAAGGATTGAAACACAGATACACACACACACACACACACACACACACACACATACACACCCCAATTTACCCTCTTCTCTTGTACCATCTTTCCCCATATGATCTTGTTTAATATCATAATGAGAATGAGAGAAAAAAATATATAAAATTTACATATTTGCAATACAGATCATTGGGTTTTTTCCTAGTCATATGGGTTGTAAGTCTATTTCAGTACCCTCCTTAAAATTGAAGGGTCAGTTTTGGACCATTCCAGACTCAGTTGAATTCTGCTCCCTTCCCTGACTATTCATAAGACTGCATGATCTGGCTTCTGCATATCTTTCCAGCCTTTCTCTCTACACTTTCCATTATTTATTAGATTTTGGCTTCTCTTTTTATCTCCTACTCATAGACTGAACTCTTTCTGTTAATCACACGGGACAAGCTGTTTGTAATCTGAAAATGTTTGACCTTCCTATTTCTTGTGCATGGTACAGCTTCCCCCAGCTCTGCAGACTGCTTTCTTCTTCTCATTTTTCATTTCTAAAGTAATAACTTATCTCTTAAACGACAACATCCTTGACAATTTTGTCTATAAGGGTGAAAACCTTCTTCCCTGAACCCATCAGTATCTATCGCATCACTCTACTCTTTTTTTTTTTTTATTCGACTTTGAAATGTTCTGGTTTGTTTTTTCACTGGCTTATTGTCTTGCTCCTATACCACAATGTATATTCTCATGAAGGAGGGGCTTTGCAAATCTTTCTTGTTAAATATATCTCATTAAACAGTCATGGAATAACTTAATTGGTAAATTGTTGAATTAAGATTGAATTTGAAAACAGTGTATTTAAGTTATGAAAGCATATCTTCCTTTAATTAGAGTTCCCTTGCACAAGTCACTTAAGCCTTCAGATTTTCAACTATAACATGTAAATAAAATATTTTTTTTCAAATTTTCATGAATATTTAATTATATAATTGCATATTTTAAAGCATTTACCAAGACAAATTATTATTCAAATTAGATGAGTTATGACACCAAATAATCATATGCTATAATTCTGACTGCACCCAACCTGAGGAATATATCTAAGGCTAATAATAAAAATTCATAATAAATTAGAAAGTCATGATTTCTCCATGAGCATAAAAATAATACGTGGCTATAGACAGAACTCATTAATATAAAAGGAGTTAATTTAAACAGTGGTTTTTCAGTAGCCACTGGTACACACCTTTCCTCATTTTGCCTTTTGAAAGGCAACTGTTCCATACTCCAGTCTTCTTTTTGAAACTAAAATATGCATTTTTTATCTACTCACGGCTCACAACTAACAAGAAGATAATAATTACTGTATATACAGAGAAAAGAAGTCTTGAGAAATATTAAGATGTCCACTATCCACTGCAAGCATATCTGCAGTTCTTTTAAGGTTTCAACTGAAAGAAAAAGACAGCCTTAAAAAGTCTTTGTTCATTGACTTAACGTTCTGTAATGAGAAAACACAACATGAATCAGGTTAGAATGATTAATTTAGACTCTCACCAAGAAAGTCCAAATACTACATTCCTTTTCTATTCAGGAAAACAATTTGAAATTCTTATTTCAATGCTCTAAAGAGAAGGGAGAAAGACTTGCAAGATTACACAAATTGGAAGAGAGCTTAACAATCATTCAGTGAGATGGATTCCTACCTGGGATTCCATGGCCTCTAAAAGATCTCTAGCTCATCTTTGAAATACTTTCATATAACAAATACCCAAAGAGAAACAGACATTTACCCACAGTAAGCCAACTAAAGTATTGATTCTTTCTTTTGGTTATATCAACTGAGTCTGAGTTTATGTCATGTGGTACTTATTTAAAATATAGAAGTAAATAAATTATGCTTTAATAATGTATTATGCCTTAAGAGATGGTGGCTAAAGAATTTTTCAAAACATCAAGTTTGTAATAAGGGCAGCTTAACAAATAGTTCTAGGAAATCAGCTGGAGACAAATTATCTAATAGAATTTTCTCTTTTTGTAAATAAAGTATCAAAAACCCGAAGTGCATATAAGTAAGCCAAGGTTATTCAGTTTATTTCCATGTATATAAATGCAAATGCTATTATGTGAATCTAGTGCAGATTTGTGTCCATTAAAGTGAAGCATCACCCATATTACTATACTTGATTTGAAAAAGATGCAGATCAAATCACATTTCTTCCTAGCCACCCCTAGCTGGAAAACCCAAATGGCTACTTAGTATTTTGTATTGTATGGGAGAGGATTCCATTTGCCAAAAGACAAATCAGAGTAAATAGCTGACAGAAATAAAGACAAGTCCATGATATTCATGAAGTCAGTGTTTGAAATCAAGATGTGTGATGCAAAATGTTAAAGTTTATCCCTTATAGAAAGAGCCACATTATTTAATTATTAGAACATGGATTTAATTAATATTTTTATCTTAAAATCACCATTGTCTTTACATCTATGAATCAGTTTAAAATATTTTTAATCTGTCACCTTGAATTACCCTGAACAGTTTCCCTTTATCAGAAAAATTGGGGGTTGGTTGAAAACTGCAGTAAGCATTTTCAAAAATCGTTTATAAGTTGGAAGAGCTTAGGTTTGGGAGTCAGATGTGTCTGAATTTGAATCTAAATTCTACCATTAACTACTAATGATCTCTTCTTCAAATTGTTAACTTCAGTTTCCTCATTTGTAAAATGGGGATAATAGCACCTAATTAATGGGGGTACTGAGAGAATTGCTTATATGGTTTTTAATCAACAAATGGTAGGCATTATGAGAGTCTAAAAAACATCTTCAGTTACTGACTCTTTTAAAGTATTTGTTGAATTAATAGGATAAATAAATGAATGAAAGTAAAGACATAATAAAATAATCACACATAAATTGCTTGAGTGCCTTGAATAGAGTGGCAGCTATAATGGCAATTACAATTTATAATAAAAAATACCTAGGTATTATTGGCCACTAAGATACTGTTTATCTATACTCTCCATAGTGAAATTGAATAGATCAAAAGAAAACATTCATTAGAAACTTTCCTCATAAAATATCTAATTGGGTTTCTAGCAGTTATTTAAAACTAATCAAAAATTCTCCCTATCACCATCACTTTTAAGACACATATTCACTGATGCACTGGCTAAAATTCTTCAGGATAAAAAGCTCTGATTTGTAGTGTTTTCCCTTTTCTGTGGTATAAATAAACACTTAATTCAATGCTAATTTCTCAACTTCTCCATACCACATATGCAGCCAATTCTATTTTTTAAGTAAAAACAGGAGCTTAGGAGGATGTGCTTAGGATTATTTAGCAAGATGAAATTAGTTTCAAAACATGTTATCTGATTTCAAAATCTGAAGACTTCTTTTATTTATTAGGAAAAAATAGGCCATAGGCTTACTTTTGACATTTTTGATATCCTTAAGTATAAAAACAGGTAGTCATATTAACTTACACCTAAATGCTGATTGATGACAATGGGAACAGACACATTATCCCAACTGTTGAAGTTGGGATATCTTACTAATTCATAATATGGTAATCATTTTGAGAGTGAGTAATATTTGTTGAGCCTTCTGTTATATGCTAAGCAAGAAGGTTCAAATATGGAGATTATCAAACATGATCTCATAAGCCATTACTTTCTGATGTCTATTGGTATTGCAGGCTCTTTCTCTCTGTTTTGGTATGATGAAATTGTAAGTCCTTTAAAAATTCTGGATTCTTTACATTAGATATGGTCTAGTTGGTCTTTGTATGTCTTAATATGTGCTTTCCAGAAATGAATAAAATATTCCAGGTAAGATTTAACTACAGTAGTTTAAAAAGACTAAATTACTACCTCCCTTGTTCTTAGTGAAGGACTTTCAGAATTCTAGCTCTGGAGTCAGATCAGTAAAATGGCAAAATAGAAGTTATAGACCATCCTTTCTCCACAAAGACACAAAGTTAACAACAACATATAGACCAAAACATTTCTGTAAGAACTCTAGAGATGAGTTAAGGAGTTCCAACAGCTAGACCACTGTAAAGCCAAGAGGGATTCCAGCAAAAGGGATAGAAAAGTTCATAGCATTTGGCACACTTATCTATACCCCTCCCCCTACATAGCAGAGCACCATGAGGAAACCCCCTATACCAGGTCAAGTCAGTCAAAAACATTTATAAGAGAAAATATATGATGAAAAAGGGCTAATTCAATAAGAATATATAGCAGTGAGTATTTACACACCAAACTTCAGATCTCCTAACTATATAAAGTGAACTTTGACAGAACTGAAGGGAGAAATAAACAGCAATATAGTAAAGTGGGAAGTTTCAATACTTCACTTTCAATAATGGATAGAACAACCAGATAGATCAATAAGAAAAGAGGACTTAAACAATATTACAGACCAACTGGATCCAAAAGTCATATAGAACTTTTCATACAAAAACAGCACATATATATATATTTTGAAGGTGCAAGTGGAACATTACTCATGATAGACTGCCTGGTAGGCCATAAAACAAATCTAAAAATTCAAAAACATTGAAATCATACAAAGTATGTTTTCTAATCACATTGTAATGAAACTAAAATCAAACATAAGTATAACTGAAAAATAGGAGAGATTTAAGATGACAGAGGAGTAAGACGTGGAGATCACCTTCCTTCTCACAAAGACATCAGAAGTACATCTACACGTGGAACAACTGCTACAGAACACCTAATGAATGCTGGCCGAAGATCTCAGACTTCCCAAAAGGCAAGAAACTCCCCACGTACCTGGGTAGGGCAAAAGAGAAAAAGAAGAAACAGAGACAAAAGAATAGGGATGGGACCTGCACCTCTGGGAGGGAGCTGTGAAGGAGGAAAAGTTCCAACACACTAGGAAGCCCCTTCACTGGTGGAGATGGGGGATGAGGGGGGGAAGCTTCAGAACCATGGAGGAGAGTGCAGCAGTAGGGGTGCAGAGGGCAAAGTGGAGAGATTCCCGCACAGAGGGTTGGTGCCAACCAGCACTCACCAAGCCTGAGAGGATTGTCTGCTCATGCCCTGGGGCAGGTGGGGGCTGGGAGCTGAGGCTTGGGCTTCAGAGGCCAGGTCCCAGGGAGAGGACTGGGGTTGGCTGCATGAACACAGCCTGAAGGGGTTAGTGTGCCACAGCTAGCCGGGAGGGAGTCTAAGAAAAAGTTTGGACCTGCTTGGGTTTCCCTTGTGGCCCAGTGGTTGAGAATCTGCCTGCTAATGCAGGGGACATGGGTTCGAGCCCTGGTCTGTGACAATCCCACATGCCATGGAGCAACTAGGCCCGTGAGCCACAGCTACTGAGCCTGCGCATCTGGAGCCTGTGCTCTGCAACAAGAGAGGCCGTGATAGTGAGAGGCCCATGCACCGTGATAAAGAGTGTCTCCCGCTTGCCACAACTAGAGAAAGCCCTTGTACAGAAATGAAGACCCAACACAGCAAAAATAAATAAATTAATTAATAAACTCCTACCCCCAACATCTTCAAAAAAAAAAAAAAAAGTTTGGACCTGCTTAAGAGGCAAGAGACGATTGTTTTGTTTCTGGATGTGTGAGGAGAGGGGATTCAGCGCACCACCTAAACGAGAATCAGAGATGGGTGTGAGCCACGGCTATCAACGCAGACACCAGAGACAGGAATGAAATGCTAAGGCTGCTGCTGCAGCCACCAAGAAGCCTGTGTGCAAGCACAGGTCACTATCCACACCTCCCTTCCCGGGAGCCTGTGCAGCCCGCCACTGCCAGGGTCCTGTGATCCAGGGACAACTTTCCCAGGAGAACACATGGCGTGCCTTAGGCTGTTGCAACATCACGCCAGCCTCTGCTGCTGCAAGCTCAACCTGCATTCTGTACCCCTCCCTCCCTCCGGCCTGAGTGAGCCAGATCCCCCTAATCAGCTGCTCCTTTAAGCCCTTCCTGTCTGAGCAAAGAACAGACAACCTCAGGCGACCTACATGCAGAGGCGGGGCAAAATTCGAAGCTAAACCCCAGGAGCTGTGCGGGGGAAAAAAGAAGAGAAAGGTAAATTTCGCCCAGCAGCCTCAGGAGCAGTGGATTAAATCTCCACAATCAACTTGATGTACCTGCATCTGTGGAATACCTGAAGAGACAATTAATCTTCCCAAAGTTGAGGCAGTGGACTTTGGGAGCAAGAGTAGACTTGGGGTTTGCTTTCTGCATCTAATTTATTTCTGGTTTTATGTTTACCTTAGTTTAGTATCTAGGGTTTATTTTCATTGGTAGAATTGTTTATTGGTTGCTCCCTTCCTTTTTTTTAATATAAACATATATATATATATATATATATATATATATATATATATATCCTTTTGCTCTTTTTGTGACTCTGTATGTGTATGCTTCTTTGTGTGATTTTGTCTGTATAGCTTTGTTTTTACCATTTGTCCTAGGGATCTCTCTGTCTTCTTTTTTTTTTTTTTTTAAAGTATAGTTTTTAGCACTTCTTATCATTGGTGGCTTTGTTTTTGATTTGGTCGCTCTCTTCTTTCTTTCATTCTTTTTTCTTATTATTACTATTTAATTTTTTATTTTTAATAATTTTTTTATTTTGTATTTTAATAACATTATTTATTTTCTTTCTGTCTTTCTCCCTTTACTTATGAGCAGTGTGGCTGACAGGGTCTTGGTGCTCCAGCCAGGTGTCAGGCCTGTGCCTCTGAGCTGGGAGAGCCGAGTTCAGGACATTGGTCCACCAGAGACCACCCGCCGTCAAGTAATAGTATATGTTGAATGAAGGCTCTCCCAGAGATCTCCATCTCAATGCTAAGATCCAGCTCCACACAATCACCAGCAAGCTACAGTGCTGGACCCCCTATACCAAGGAACTAGCAAGACAGGAACACAATCCCACCCATTAGCAGAGGGGCTGTCTAAAACCATAATAAGGTCACAGACACCCCAAATCATGCCACCAGATATGATCTTGCCCACAAGAAAGACATGATCCAACCTCACCTGCCAGAACACAGGCACCAGTCCCCTCCACCAGGAAGCTTACAAAACCCACTGATCCAACTTTACTCACTGCAGGCAGACACCAAAAACAACAGGAACTACGAATCTGTAGCCAGCAAAAAGGAGATCCCCAAAACAGTAAGGTAAGCAAATGAGAACACAGAGAAACACACAGCAGATGAAGGAGAAAGGTAAAAACCCACCAGAACAAACAAATGAAGAGGAAATAGACAGTCTACCTGAAAAAGAATTCAGAGTAATGTTGGAAAGATGATCCAATATCTTGGAAATAGAAGGGAGAAAATACAAGAAACATTTAAAAGGACCTAGAAGAATTAAAGAGCAAGCAAACTATGATGAACAACACAATAAATGAAATTAAAAATACTCTAGAGGGAATCAATGGCAGAATAACTGAAGCAGAAGCACAGATAAGTGACCTGGAAGATAAAATAGTGGAAATAACTACCACAAAAGAATAAAGAAAAAAGAATGAAAGTAATTGAAAACAATCTCAGAGACCTCTGGGACAATACTAAATGCACCAACATTTGAATTATAGAGGTTCCAGAAGAAGACAAGAAAAAGAAAGGGACTGAGAAAATATGTGAAGAGATTATAGTCAAAAACTTCCCTAATATGGGAAAGGAAATAGTCAATCAAGACCAGGAAGCACAGAGAGTACCATCCACAATAAATCCAAGGAGAAACATGCCAAGACACATGTTAATCAAACTATCAAAAATTAAATACAAACAAAAAATATTAAAAGCAGCAAGGGAAAAGCAACAAATAACATACAAAGGAATCCCCATAAAGTTAACAGCTGATCTTTCTGCAGAACTCTGCAAACCAGAAGGGAGTGGCTGGACATATTTTAAGTGATAAAAAGGAAAAACCTACAACCAAGGTTACTCTACCCAGCAAGTATCTCATTCAGATTCAATGGAGAAACTAAAACATTTGCAGACAAGCAAAAGCTAAGAGAATTTAGCACCATGAAACTAGCTTTACCACAAATGTTAAAGGAACTTCTCTAGGCAGGAAATGCAAGAGAGGGAAAAGACCTACAATAACAAACACAAAACAATTCAGAAAGTGATGATAGGAACATACATATCGATAATTACCTTAAATGTAAATGGATTAAATGCTCCAACCAAAAGATATAGACTGGCTGAATGGATACAAAAACAAGACCCATATATATGCTATCTACAAGAGACGCACTTCAGACCTAGGGACACATACAGATTGAAAGTGAGGCCATGAGGAAAAATAGTCCATGCAAATGGAAATCAAAAGAAAGCTGGAGTAGTAAGTCTCATATCAGACAAAATAGACTTTAAAATACAGACCATTATGAGACACAAAGAAGCACACTACATAATGATCAAGGGAATAATCCAAGAAGTTATAACAATTGTAAATATTTAAGCACCCAACATAGGAGCACCTCAATACATAAGGCAAATGCTAACAGCCAAAAAATGGGAAATCAACAGTAACACAATCATAGTAGGGGACTTTAACACCACACTTTCACCAATGGAAAGATCATCCAAAATGAAAATAAATAAGGAAACACTAGCTTTAAATAATACATTAAACAAAATGGACTTAATTGATATTTATAGGACATTCCATCCAAAAACAATAGAATACACTTTCTTCTCAACTGCTCATAGAACATTCTCCAGGATAGATACCTAATATATTTTTCATACAATAGAAGATGTTAGCCAGTTATTTTAAAGGTACACTGACAGAATTTACTAAGGAATTGGATGTAGGATGTTAGAGAAACAGAATAAAGGCTGGCACCGTGGGTTGGGTTAGGGCAGAAAAATACTGACTGAGTAGAATTAACTAAGCTGGGTAAATCTAAGGGAGGACCCAGATGTGAAGAAGTCAAACGTGAATCTCGTATCACTATTAAAATAGTGCATTTGTTGGGTATAGTACAAGAATGTGTGTTCTAGTTAATATCATTGACTAGTCCAAATACCAATTATTTAAAAACATATGCCTTGGAAGCACACAAACTTAAAAGCTTTGCAGTCAGGCAGTCTTGTAACTCTATCACCTTGTCCAATTAGCCTTGCAACCAAGTGTTAATTTCCTTATTTGGAAAAAAAAGGATATTATCTCTGTTTCAAAGTTATTTTTGAGGATTAATGAAATAACGCATACCGACAATATATCACAATGCTCACTAAAAATTATAAAATGTAGCTATTGTTTAATTTTCTCTGAGCACATGGTTGGCATTATTAATTTGATCATCAGGAAGTATGTGCAGATTGTTGAAATAACATTCACAATAATATCTAAAGGTGTATGTCAACCACAATGGGACTTACTTGATATTGAAGTCTTACTCCATATTCTGTTCTGTTATTAATCCAAACCATTCTATTATACTTACATACGGGTTAATAAACACCATTGATTGAATCTCAATGCACATCTATCATGCATTCATTTTTAAAATCCAGAACCACAGAGTACTCCTTTTATTCATTTCTTTTCCAGATAAAGGCAATGAGAACTAAAGTAAGAATATTCTTACCCAAAATAAAAATTAGCTATAGTACTAGTAAGAATTATTGACATAAATAAAGAGAAGTATAACTTTATTATAAGTCACAAAATAAATGACTTAACAATTTTCTCAATATTAATGTCCTTCAGAAATACACAGTCATCATATTCATGTTTAAAGAAAATGTACATAATCATAAACTATTTGAGTTTTTAATTTTAGATTTATGCATCATCACTTTTCATTAATTTTTATTTAAAAACAATTTATACAATGAATTTTATATTCCATCCTGGTTCATCAGATTAAGAAAACAGATTAAAATATTACCAGTTACTAAGTGATCAAGGACAGTTTTGTGTTTTAATTAATTAGGACTTGTTACTGATTATTGTCAAGTCTATATTTTTATACTCTGTGTGAGAAGAGAACATAAGATGACTATTGAGAGAATTCAAGGAAAGATAGAACTGATTTTCAAAAAATAAACAGTGTAAATGCATGCACACTCACATACACATATACAGTCAAAAATATAAGGAGTAATAAAACTTGAGGCCTAAAGAGTTATTCAATTAAAAGATATGTCTATTAAATAGACATTTTTCCTTATTTTTCCTATAATATACTTGGGTCTGTGTAAACATAATGAATAAGAATATACATCATTCATAAACACTGATTGCCTCACATTCCACTTTACAGTTTTTTTTTTTTCCCCTGAAAATGTCTGTGGCAAATTAGGAAGATATCAATTTTCATCCGGAAACAGGGAAAACTCAAGTTTCTGAATTAAGCACCCTATGCTGGCACTTGATATTTGTTATTTTTGACAGGCTTTGATTCAGAATTAATTAGATCAGAATATATCAAAGTTAATAAATAAATCAACCTAAATGTAAGCTATTCCAAAGTAACATTTGAGGTCTTTTTTCCCTTTAGAAAGTAATGGTGGAGGGGGCTTCCCTGGTGGCGCAGTGGTTGAGAATCTGCCTGCTAATGCAGGGGACACGGGTTCAAGCCCTGGTCTGGGAGGATCCCACATGCCACAGAGCAACTAGGCCTGTGAGTCACAACTACTGAGCCTGCGCATCTGGAGCCTGTGCTCCACAACAAGAGAGGCCACAATAGTGAGAGGCCTGCGCACGGCGATGAAGAGTGGCCCCCGCTCACCGCAACTAGAGAAAGCCCTTGCACAGAAACGAAGACCCAACACAGCCAAAATAAAAAAAAAAAAAAAAAAAAAAAAAAAAAAAAAGAAAGTAATGGTGGAAACCAAAATAAAGTATATTTTTTCTTAGGAGAGCAAATTTACCTTTGAAGGAGGAACCTTTTACTTACCTGATCCTTAGTCACAGAATTTAAAATGTCCTTAAATATTTGTGTGTTTTTCTGTCAATATTTCATCATCACAAAATTTCTGATAAAAAATTATCTAATTCTACAAAAAAGAATGGAAATTTAAAATATAGACATAAAATTAAAAGTAAAAGGGAGCTATAGTTTACTACAAAGCCCAGAACAAACTGCATCTGAGTAAGGTCCAGAGGGAAAGACCTCCGATTTGCCCAGACAACACGGCCTGTCAGACTGTTATGTAATTTGAACTGAGTAACATACTGCTTTAATTTGGGAGTGTACCAAAAATTACAATAGTTCAATTTTTTACCAGTTACCCAGTAAATCTAAGATACATAAGTCACTCTTTGTTATACATAAGTGATATTTTTCTGGAGGATAATGATGAGTAGATTGTAAATACACTGCCCTTTTGAGTTTGACACAGTGGTTACTAATGATCTAGAGATGAAACTCTTTAGAATCCAATTATCATTTCTTTTCCTATCCAAATCTTTTATACATAACTTTTTAAGTAATAAACCATATTTTTATGTATATTGTAGAATCATGAAGGGAATATAAAATGAACAAGATACCTTTCCCAAACTGCATGTATATTTTATAAGATTATTCATTGGTTTTGAGTGGATTTGTTATACAGTCTTAGGACATTCTTAAACTCACAGCTTAAAAGAGGAAATGACCTAAACATTAAAAATGAAATACAAAAATAGTACAGTTTTAAAAGATCTGAGATTTGAGACCAAGATTTTACGTCTTCCTCTTTTGGCTCAATGAGACCAGAATCTCCAGTATTCTAAACAAGTGCTATTATGTGATGAGAGTAACTGCAGGAATACCATATGAAACATCTTAGAGGAAGTCTGGTTGAAGGAAGTGTTTTAATGTTATTGACGGTCTCCCCACTCTTTAAAACTTGATCTCTGTTGCTAATATAGTTTTTAAAGCACATGAAGAATTTATAGTCCCCAAATTTTCAAAACAAAAACATGCTCAATATTACTGTTAATGGTTTCTCCCTTCCCTTAGTTTATAGAATATTATTTTATTGGTTAAAATAGAGCATTGATTCCATGTGTTAAGCTCTCAGATTTTTCTCTTTTGATTAAGGTTGCTTTAAATATGGCCAACTATTTCTGGATCCTCACACTATAAAAAAGTGAATAGTATTACCTGCACAATACATTAAATAAAGAGATATTTCAAATGGTTATATATATATATATATATAATATATTCCGATAAGATGCATGCTCTGATAAAAAAAGATTCTTTGAACAGGGTGGTTAGTAGACTTGATGCAGAGTATTTTAATATTTTAGCAGAAATCATGAAAGTATCAGCATGTTCCTCATGCTATAAGAAGCAATAAATTTAATGGTTCTTTCAGTCTTACAGTGTATTTTTATTATTATTATTATTTTGTAGTCTTGAGTTTAGCTGAAAAGCATTTGTGTTCAGATATAATATTTTACTTTTGTGTTCCAAAAATAGACCATACATGGGTACATTTAACCAGTTACTGAATTTTTTAATGATTTTCCATTTAGGGGCAAAATAGTATTAACATTTAATACCAGATTACAAAGAAAAGCCTATTTCTGAAGGAATTTTGACTTTATGAGAGTAGCAGTGTCTGGGAATTAGATGAATGGGGTTCATTTTCCCTTTCAGGTCTGAGTGGATGAGAATAAGATATTTCATGTATGAAAGAAATGTCACCCTCTGCTCATCTCCAACTCAAAATGTTCTTGAATAGAGAGAAGCATGACTTGTCTCAAAGAAGATATGCAGCTATTAAATATATTTCTGTTATACTTTTTGGATAAACATGCTTTTTTTTGCATTTTTGGATAAATATTTTATTATGGAAATTTTCAAGCATATAAAAGTAGAGAGAATAATATAATAACCCCCACTCATGTACCTATCACTCACCTACCACTCAGCTTCCATAATTATGAACATACTTCCCCAAAGATTTTATCTATAATCCTCACACCCCCTCCCTCCAATTATTTTGAATAAAACTCCAGACCACATTATCTTTGATCCATAAATACACCAGTGTGTATTTTTTAAATAGAAGGGATTTTTGAAATGTATTTTAATACATTATACACCTAAAATCTTTTAATTTCCTAATGTCATTAAATATCCAATCAGCTTGCATGATCATCTTATCATATTTTAAAGAGTTAGTGTGAAACTGTTATTTTTAAATTTAATATGTTGGCCTTCTGGCATCCTACAAAGGTAACTTGAATATACAATTTATTGTCCAAGCCAGTACATTTTTTAAATGAAAGGAGACACTATTAATAATTATATTGGAACAACAGAATAATTGGAACAACAGAATAAGCCAAACTGCCTGCCTTTTATAAACCAGGATGGATAGTCTCATTGTTTAAAGGTAACCAATGAGTTTTTATGGTTTGATTCTTTTGTTTTATTTTTGCTTTTTACATTATCATTATAAACACATGTATTAAAAAAATTGACATACTTATTATATATATTGATGCTCCAATATAGTTTGTGGCAGAGTTCTCTGGTCATGACCCTAGAAGTCCTTATAATCTTATTTTCTTTCTAGTATAACAAAATTTTCCAGGATCATCTTGTATATATCATGCTCCAAATATTGAAACAGCCATTTTTCCAGGGAGCTCTGTTTCCTTACTGTTGAAAATAGCATATAGGTAACAAAACCTGGGCACTGTGGGGTTTATTATTACTAGTTGAGTTATTGTTTCCAGGTCTTTTTTGTGGACAGAGTTAGAAAATAGTTTTTATAAGATAAACTATATAAAATCTTACTTCATATTTTATTCAAATTCAAGACTACAGAGATTTACTTATTTTTATATTGTTTCCCCTGCATAAAAGTCCACTTTTCTCTGACACCAACATAGTTAGTCATTCGTTTTATCCCACAATACACATATAGTATTTTCACAATTGCAATAGTAACACTACCTCCAATGATATGATTACTGAAGAGGTTAAATTTTTGCTTCTGGATTTAGTTTGAAGTTATCTTTTCTTAGAGTATATAAACTAGGAAAATTAACCAAATTACTGGGTTTTTTAACTGTCTTGAAATAGTTTCTCTTTGGTGGTTATCAGTTACATCATCAATTTGACATATTATTAATTTTCATTTTTTGTGGTATCTTTGTCTGGTTTTGGTATCAGGGTGATGGTGGCCTTGTAGAAAGGCTTTGAGAGTATTCCTTCCTCTGCAACTCAGTAATAGTGGGGGACTTTAACACCCCGCTTTCATCAATGGACAGATCATACAGACAGAAACTCAACAAGGAAACACAGGCCTTAAATGACACATTAGACCAGATGGACTTAATTGATATTTATAGAGCATTCCACCCCAAAGCAGAAGAATACACATTCTTCTCAAGTGAACATGGAACATTTTCCAGGATTGATCACATGCTAGACCGCAAAGTGAGCCTCTATAAATTTAAGAAAATTAAAATCGTATCAAGCATCTTTTTGACCACAATGCTACAAGGTTAGAAATCAACTACAAGAAAAAAAAACTGTAAAAGACACAAACACGTGGAGGCTAAAAATATGCTACTAAACAACCAATGGATCACTGAAGAAATCAAAGAGGAAATTAAAAAATACCTAGAGACAAATGAAAACGAAAGCACAATGATGCAAAACCTATGGGCAGTTCTAAGAGGGAAGTTTATAGCAATACAATCTTACCTAAAGAAACAAGAAAACTCTCAAATAAATAACCTAACCTTACACCTAAAGCAACTAGAGAAAGAAGAACAAACAAAATCCAAGGTTAGCAGAAGGAAAGAAATTGTAAAGATCAGAGCAGAAATAAATGAAATAGAAATGAAGAAAACAATAGAAAAGATCAATGTAACTAAAAGCTGGTTCTTCGAAAAGGTAAACAAAATTGACAAGCCTTTAGCCAGACTCATCAAGAAAACAGGGAAAGGGCTCAAATCAATAAAATTAGAAGTGAAAAAGGAGAAGGTACAGTGGACACCACAGAAATACATAGGATCATAGAGACTACTTCAAGAAACTATATGCCAAAAAAATGAACAACCTGGAAGAAATGGACAAATTCCTAGAAAGGTAAAATCTCCCAAGAGTGAACAAGGAAGAAATAGAAATATGAACTGACCAATCACAAATACTGAAATTGAAACTGTGATTAAAAAACTCCCAACAAACAAAAGTCTAGGACCTGATGGCTTCACAGGCAAATTATGAAATATTTCCTCATGCTCACGTGATAGAGAAATGCAATGATGCATGTACTAACTCCTAGAACCTTCATGATCTCATATTTTACATAAAATTTTCTGATAAATTTGGTATTTTTTTCATTTGTCTTATTACAAATGAATACAAATTTTCCTTTTTTAGTGACTATCCATTTATATTATCTTCACTGGTTTCAGAAACCACATTTTAATATACAACTGAGAATATTTCTGAATTTTCATATTATCCACATTGCTTTTTCAGACTAGTTACATGCTACTATTATACAGTTTACTTATGATGTCATAATAATATTTTATAATATCAAATAGAGCTAGCCATCCTCTATAGCTCCTCCCCAATTCATGCTATATCATGATTTTCCTGGTTGTCCTTTTGGTTATTTGCTCTTGCAAATAAACCTGATTTTAAAAACTGTTTCTCTAGCTTTTGAGAAATAAAAAAGCATGATTGTGTGATTGCATATTTATTAGGGTTGTGCAAAATTTATAAAGTTTACAAAACTGGTAGATGATAGATAGATAGATAGATAGAAAGATAATTTACTATTCAAAACCATGATAATTCTTCACACTTATTCAAATATATCTTTGCATGTGTCAGAGTATTTTGAAGTTTTGCTTATATAGGATTTGCATATTTCTTGTGAAGTTCATTCTTTATGTATTTATCGATTTATATGTCTCTATCTATCAACTATAATATAGAAAAGATCTCTTCCATTATGGATATTACACTTTTTTAGCAATATACATAAAGACTATTGATTTTGTATATTGACTTTATAAGCTACTACTTTATCAAATTATCTTAGTTGTTGTACTAATTTTCCCATAGATTCCTTAGTGATTTTCAGATGTATTATACTATTATGTGAAAATAGACATAGTGTTTCCTCTCTCCTTCTAACTCTTATGCCCCTAATTCCTTTCTATTTTCTAACTGCACTGCTTAATATCTACAGCACATATGCTGGGTGGTTGACATCTTTGTCTTATTCCTCACTTTAGCAGAAAAACCTCCTGTTTCCACATTAAGTAAGTTGCTGGCTTTGAGTCTAAGGTATATATTTGATTATGCTGAGGAAGCAGACAGATAACTTTATTGTATTGAGAGTTTTTAAACATAAAATAGTAATAAATTTTGCCCAATATATTTTTTGCATTTATAGAGATGATCATATTATATTGTTTCTTGTTCTGCTAATGTAACGAATAATACAGATGGATTTCCTAGTATTAAACTATGTGTGCATCTCTGAAATAAACATCATTTGGACGTGCTGTATAATCTTTAAATAGGTTGTGTTTCTGACTGGCTATATTTTATTTGGGATATTTATATTGATAATCATAATTAGGATTGGTCTGTAGTTTCCTTTTTTGGACATTTGGTATTTGACAGATTTTGGAAATCAGTGATATACAAAATAAGTAAAATAAAACTGGAAATTATATTACTTTTTTTTTTTTTTGCAGTACGCGGGCCTCTCACTGTTATAGCCTCTCCCGTTGTGGAGCACAGGCTCCAGACGCACAGGCTCAGCAGCCATGGCTCACGGGCCTAGCCGCTCCGCGGCATGTGGGATTTTCCCAGACCTGGGCATGAACCAGTGTCCCCTGCATCGGCAGGCAGACTCTCAACCACTGTGCCACCAGGGAAGCCCTGGAAATTATATTACTTTTATAGTATAAAATAGTTAAACTACAATTGTGATTACTGACTTTTAAAAGTTTGTTACAATTCACCCGTGAATACATATAGGCCTAGTGCCTTTTTTGTCATTTATTTTCTATTTTTCTTCTATGTTGATTTAGACCTTCTGTCTATTTTGAGGTAACTTTTGGTAATTTTCCTCCTTTCCTCCTTTATTTCGTAGTTTGTGAAGTAGTTGTCTTAGTCCTTTCAGGCTACTATTTAAAATGTACCAGAGACTGTATGACTTATAGACAACAGAAATTCATTTCTCACAGTTCTGGAGGCTGAAAATCCAAGTTCAGAGTGCCAGCAGAGGTTCTGGTGAAGGCCCTTTATCAGAATTCTTACTGTGTAAAAGTGAACAAGGGAAGTGATTGTGGTAGAAGAAGCAAAGGAGCTCTCTTTGACCTCTTTTATAAGGCATTAATCTCATTCATGTTCTAATCCACTTTCAAAGGCCCCACTTCCTAATACCATTACTTTGGGCATTAGGATTTCAACATATTAATTTTAGGAGGGACACAAACGTTCAGACTATTCATGGTTTTATATTCTAACTTTTAATCATCTTTATGAGCTATAATTTGCATAAAATAAAATGCACCATTCTAAGTGCACAGTTTGATAAGTTTTGACTAATTCTCTCTCTCCTCCCTTCTCTTTCATTCTCACTCTCTCTCTTTATTTTTCCACTGTTTTTAAAAATGCCCTCGTACTTTTTGAGAACTGCTGAGTCTGTGTCCTTTCTTCACTTTTGTCTGAATACTTCTCTTTCTTTTGTCTCTAGTGTGCCTGTCCTCAATTTGGATTGTATTCTATGCAGGCTGTCCTCATTACAGGCTCTCAATAAAAATAGGATCAAGGTGATGAAATGTATGTGATTATGTTGTATAAGATTGTAGTCCCAGCCTTACTGGCATTGTCTCTCCCTTGCTGCCCCATAACCCCATACACCATTTCCTCTATCATTAATGTTTTATGGTACATGGTACCATAATGTTTTATTGTACCATGGTACAATCTATCACAAGTGATATACCAACATTGGTCCATTGCAATTAACTAAACTCCATACTTTATTCAGGTTTTATCACTTTTTCCCTTAAGTCCATTTGCTCACCTAGGATATTATCCAAGATAACACATAACATTTAGTCATCATGTCTCAGTCTCCTTTGGTCTGAGAAAATTTATCATATTGTTCTTGATTGATGACCTTAAGAATATTGAAGAATATTTGTAAATAATTTTGTAGAAAGTTCTTCCACTGGGGCTTGTCAATATTCTTCTAGTGATTAGACTGGGGTGATGGGTTTTGAGAGAAAGATTGCAGAAGTGAAGTGACAATCTCATTACATCATATTAAGGGTAGTTGCTCTTAATCTGACTTATCACCTATGTAAATTTGCTCCTTTGGCCAAGGTATTTTTTGTCGTTGTAAAATGACTGTTTTTCCCCTTTCCATTCTCTCATCTTTGGAAACAAGTCACAAAGCACTAAGTCACTCACACTGAAGGGATAGGAAGTTAAATTCCACCTCCCTTAAAGAAGTATCTACATAAATTATTTGGAATTCTCTTAGGAAATTTGTCTTCTCTCCTTCATTTAAAAATTTTATTCAATTATTTATTCAATTATTTAAGTATTGACTCAACGTTATTTACTTTATATTTTGAGTCATAACTCAATACATTATTAATATTTTTGCTTAAAATATTTCAACTTTAGCCACTGGAAGCTCTTTCAGATTGTCTTCTGTGTCCCTTTGGCATACTCCAACTCTTTTGTGTTTTATTGCTTGCTGCCTTATTTTAAGGCACTAAAAGATGCTATTGGTTTATTTGTATATTTCCTGGCCCATCCCAAGACAGCTATTTCTCCAAGGAGCTCTAGTTCATTTTATTGGCAAATGGCATTAGAAACTAAGATCTGGACACTGGGTTTGCTCATCACTATTGGAGTGGCCTTGCTTTTATGGCCTTTTCAGTGGACAGAACTAGGAAATATATGTATGCATACTCACTCATACATATACATATAACCACATATTTATTGCTATATCTGTATCTATATAGTTGTACTTGCATTAGTCTAAACTTGAGTTCATACTCACAATTTTGACTCAAACTCAGTACAACATGGTTCATTCCAGTCTTTCCCTCTTGCCTGTCTGAACCTCCTTCTCTAACAGTGTGAAGCCTGCCTTTCATCATCTACCATCCATTTACTTGTTTGTTTGGATCTAGTAGTTGCAGAATTGTTAACATATACCCACATGAGAAACAAATTTACCAACTGGAGTACAGATATTAAGTGCAGTTCCTTTTGTTTTTAATCTTACAGTTTCCAGTCAAAGCATCATTTTCCAAAGTTACTCAAGTCAGTATGCTTGTTTCCCCACACCCCTTCAGGGATGTGTGCTGTGTTATGGTGCTAAGTTTGCGATAGTTTGTTACACAACAATAAAAAATGAATACATCTTTATCCTGAGAAATTTTCATTGGCCAATTTTGAGATCTCATGGGCTCCAGACTACTTCATAATTATTCCACCTTATTGCAGTTTCCTTGCCCTCACCACACTCTGAAGTTTGTGAAGCAGCCTTCAGCTGCTGCTCTAACTGGCCCACTGGACCTCTCAGTGAAATTGTTGGTGAATGTGTGGTTTACCAGTTCTTCATGGTCTAACCCAACCTGGTAGTATTTCGGGTTCAAGAAATACTTTGCTATCTACATTTGCTGTTAGAATTTTGTGGGTTTTGATTTTTCTATCTTATTTTTCTGTTTCTATGGCCTCTTGTAGAGGTTCAAAAACTACACTACCACCTCTGTCATCTTCCCACATTTTTTGTATTTTTTAACAGAAGTGTTTATTTTTGACTGTTGTGCTTGCCAGGGACTTTTGTCATCATCAAAAAGATGATAAGAAATAATTGAGGTCTCAGAAGATTTCAAGGTACATAGTTAATTAAAGAAAAGGGACTCCAGCTTAGTAATCTAACTGCATTTAGCACACTCTTTTGCCTCTCTTATGCTATCCTGACTTTTTTTTTTTTTTTTCTGGTGAAGAGTAGGATTGTTGCCCTCAAGACGTATCCAATTGTTTTAGGAAAATAAGAATTCCAGGAGTAGAATTTCACAAACAAAGACAGATGAATGTAGAAAATCTTTGCATTTCATTATTTTGCATATGTGGTATTTTGATCATTGATTACTATGGTGCTTTAATTTAATGCTTAGAACGGTCATTCCCAAACTTTAATGTTTATGGATCATTTGAAACCTTTTCAACATTCTACACTAAGCTGGAGGTGGTACCTGAGAATCTGCATGTTACCAAGTCCCAGATGATGCCAACGGACCTCACTTTGAGTAGGAAGGGCTTGGAGGACTGAACAATGAGCTTCTGGTAGCTATGAATTCCCTAATTGTAAAGAACAGTTTGGTATAAATGTATATATGTGTGTGTGTGGTGTGTGTGTGTGTGTGTGTGTGTGTGTATACAGAGAGAGAGAGAGAGAGAGAGAGAGAGAGAGAGAAATAGAAACAAGAACAAAGATTTCCTAGTTTCCATAAGATTTAAAAGGATTTATGTACTAAAAATGTTAAGAATCTTTAACCTACAAGATAGAACTCAAAACTCCTTAGTATAAAATGTAATGTCCTTTGAAATCTTTATTATTTTATTTTCTGCCACTGTCCTATAAGTATATTGCAGCCTAGCCATGTCAGAATTTATCACAAAGTCTAAAATCATATGTGTTTCTTAATAGCTGCCACTTAAAATAGAATTACAATCTTAATTATCACAAATCACTTTCCAGATACTTCTCTTTATTCTTCAGCTAACATTTACTAAATACTTTATTTAGATATTACATGTTGTACTAAGACTTAAGGACATAAAAATATTCAATAGTCTTTACTTATGGCATTACTGTAATTATTTGCTGAAAGGTAATTTACCCTAGTAGAATGTGTTCCCTTGCATGAGCATTTACCAAGTGTTGGCTTGTAAACAAGAAAAAGAGGAAGAGAAGAAGGAAGGAAGGATGGGGGAGGGCAGAAGGGAGGAAAGAAGGATAGAAGAAGAAAGGGAGGAAAGAAGGATAGAAGAAGAAAGGGAGGAAAAAAAGAAAGAGAGAAAGGGAGGAAGAAGAGAAAAAGAAAGAAAGCAAAAGAAAGAAAGAAAGAAAGAAAGAAAGAAAGAAAGAAGACAAGGCAGAAGGGAGGAAGGAAGGTGATGAGGGTGGCAGATATGAAAGGTCTGGATTAGAAAGTCGGAGGAGTAATGTTATTAGTTAGGAATAACACAACTTGTTGTGAATACACTTATCATAAGATATTTTATTTTAAAATACTTTTGATATACTGTGTATTATGTAAAAATATTGTTTGAAAGTGATGATCCATAGAATCAGAAATCTGTATAAAAATCTTATTGAGAAGCATCACAACACTGCATTTTTTCCCTGTCATATGCATGAGAACTTTAAAAATAAAAATTAACATTAATCTTTTTCCAAATTTATGATTTGGAAGGACACTCTCCAATAGAATGGACAAACATTAGGCAAAAAGACACGTGTTCATGATGAAGTGGGGTTGTCAATATTTTACTGATACAAAGTTTCTGATCACTAACAATCAATAATGATCTTGTTGGTCCAAAGATTTGGTTACTAGAGATCAGGTGTCACAAAAGACGTCTGATCACTAGGTTTATAGGAGTGTCAGATAAGGTTTACACATATTGCCTTATAACTTGTAACAGGTTATTTCCATGAAGGGGTGGTATTCCAGGGAGTTGCTGCTAGACATGTATCTTTATCACTAGTGTCCTCAAGCAGATAAGAGGAATGGAGACATACCCTAAGAAATTGACAGAAGATTTTGCAATTTGATCCACAAAATTCCACCAGGGGAAGAGGTCCCTTTGCTTTGGGAAACCCTGTGATATGTATTCCATGGACACACCTAAAAATCAATTATTGGGACACCATGCTAAACCGTGTGAGGAAGTGTGTGAAAGGCAGATTAATAAATAAGAGCAAATAACACCTGCAATAATTTACCAAGAGCTGACAAAATAATTCACCAAATACACATATAGAATTTGAAGTTTCATCTAGGGTCCTAGGGTGGAAGTGTTATGGAGAATATTCCTTGTCTACCTTAGTGTGTTTAATTTCCTTTTGCTCATTATGCCAAGGCCTGGCCTCATCAGTTGCATGCTATCCCTGGTGAACTGAAAAGAACTTGCATAGATACCTTGCCATTATTAATCACTGCCTCTATTGTCAAAAGCTATTTGCAGATATTTTATCTCATTCTATCTAAAAATTATTCTGATGTATTTATGGTTTGCTCTTCTTTTGTACTACAATTTGGCATATGAAAATGGTGCTCTACAAATCAGGGAATAGTGAAAGTAATAATTTGTCCACACAAATTAGACTCTGATGTACTGCTATCTTCTAATGTCTCTCCTATTTGCCTTTGTATCTCCAACCTCCGTGGATTTTTTTAGATGTGCAAAGAAAATTGTAGCTATTTAAAATAACCTAGAGAGGAAGAATGATAGGCAATATCCTAACTACCTTAGCCCTTTATATTTCAGCAGCCTTGTTGCCAAGGAAACCACTTGGGACTTTAGGGAAATTTGTGGATATTTAAAATGGATTGTGCCTGTACATAGAAAGACATTTGCACAATTCACACTGCAGAATAAAAAGCTTCCAGTCCTGCAATATTAAGCCTAGGATTTTAAGGACTGAAGATGGGAAACAACAAAATACAAAGGCTTATTCTCTTATATGCCAAAGAATGTGCTGTATATACTATTTCAGATTAGTATTAGACTAGGCTGTTTAAAAAAAAATGTAGAAACTAACTGGAAAAGTAAAGAGTGTAATATAAACCTTACAAACCTTAAATTTTCATTTGTATTTGTGATTTTCAATTTTAACATTGCATCACCATTTTAAAAAATTAATTTTCAAGATATATTTCAGTTTCTAAAATCTCAAGAGGAAAGTAAATACATTCCTTCCTGGGGCTCTGATGGAAATTGACTGAATTCTACACAAATGTGGACATGAATCTTTACTCACCAAACTATGAGTAAAGAACAGACATTAGAGGAGAATAGAGATAGGCTGACATATTAAAACTCTTGAGCTAGTTTGTCAGTTTCTGTATGTTTTTGTCTGTCCCCTTATTTTTGTTTTTTTTCAAATTTCTGCTGAAGGTGTCATATTCCTGGTGAGACCACTGGTTGCAGAGTAGAAAACAGGTAAACAAATTAACTTCCAAATGCTATTTTTGCATTTATTCATGGCTCCTTTTTAACATAGGGCTGACTTTTCCATACACTCCTTACGCTTTTATCATATGGGAGATTCAGCTTCACCCTGCGTGTGTAAGGAACACCACAGTATCCACCAGTTCATCCCAATGAAGTCTAGAACATATGTGCAAGAGTTCTGCAAAGCAGAAATCTTGGCCCAGACAATGCATATGCTTTGTTTTAACAAAGATTGAACTGATGGGTGGTGACATGGGAGCTTCTATTTTCCATAGTTTCAGAGTGTTAGTAGCAAACACACATAATGTCAGAAGTAAAGAATGAGATACAACTAAAAAATATGCAGTTTCTATGCCTCCTAATAATTTAACATTATGGAGAGATTACAATTTCCATCACAATCATTCACATACATGTGTTTTCACTGAAAAATAAACAATTATATAAACATAACTTTTATATATTAGCTGAAGATTCATAATGATGCCAGGTGGTTAACTATCTTCTTCCAAATTCCTTCTAAAATCATTAAAATGATACAAAAATTGGAGGCACCATGCATCAGTACCAGAAGTCAATGAAAAGTATTATTTAACTGCAAATACACAGAGGAATTTCAGTTAGATATTTTCTAGATAGAGTTCTACTATAAAAAAAAAGATTTTAGTGAGTAGAGAAGAATGAAAATGCAGAAAGACAAGAGACAAATATTTAGACCCAGCAGAAACTAATTGATAGGGGCACAGAGCTAGACACAAGTTTAACCCATGGGACATGAAGGGAGCATTTGCCTTAGGATCTTTTTCTCCACTAAAGACAAAGAGCTTATTCTATGAGGGTGCTTAGGGCACCTCCAAAAAAAAAAATAGTGGGCTTTAACAGTTGTTTTTCCCCAACTAACATGACTGGGTTTTTCTCTGCCAGGCTTGCTACCAGATACAGTGGGCAATGATACCATACAGAGAAAAAAAAAAAAAAAAAAGTTTAGTATACCCATTCAGTTTGGGAGAGATGTTGATTATTGATAATATCTCATCATTTAAGTTTGGTTGGGTAAGAAGGAAAAGTTATAAAACGTAGCCTATAACAAGATTATGCATAGCAAGATGAGGTTAGCACAGTTCCTCAAAAATCAGAGGAGAAAACCTACTTTAAAAATAAAATAAATGCTACAGAATAAAGAAGTAGATTTTAGAAAGCGTCTGCTTTGTCCTGAATTAAAAAGAAAGAGAAATGAACACCATGAAACAAGAGATGAAAGATGAGAAGATAAGACAATAGACAGAGATATAAAAAGATATGAGCTGGGAGCCAGACAGAAGTGCAAAAAGAGCTGAATGAGATAAGGAATAAATGAAAGGAAACAAAAGATACAATAACTAATTTTAAAACTGCTTAGAAAGCAGTAAAGAATCCATACTGTAAAAATTGAATCAGTGATGTGAAAGCTGAAATTTTGAGCTTCTTAAGGTTTTTATTATTCAGCAACAGAAAATTACTTACATTTAGACTAAATTTTAAATATCACAAATATAAGATTAACCAGAGGGGAAAAAATGAGTGAGGATTATAGCAGAAGTTGGTATATTTTAAAATAATTTATTAAATAAATTTAAAAATAACCATCTCATTAAAAACCATAGAAAACCTGATACAGTTGAGAAGCTCCTCAATGTAATTAAGAAAAAAAATGAAAGTACATAAAATAAGCTAAAAATGAGTAAGGGGAAATAGATATATAAGAGCATAAGAAAAGAATGTCTAAGTTAATGCTTTTGAAAAGCTTACTGAAATACACAATGTTCTAGGAAAATATAAATTAACAAAAATGATGTCCCCAAAGTTCAAAGATTTAAAAGAATAATTATCACAAAAGACATTTAATAACCAATGGTTTAGATTTCTTAAAAAGTGCTTTCAGATTCTTTTGGTGTTATAATTTCTTTCAAATTTACAAGAAACAAATAATTATCTCCTAGAAATAGTTCCAGGACCTACAAAAAGAAGAAAGCCACATTAATTTGTTGCTAGAAAATAACAAAACCCTTTAGCAAAAGCTGACAGAAAAATTAAAGATAGAACTCATTTAAATATATTCTTAATAAAATACTAGCAAAACAAATCCAGAATGTTATTAATCAAGTAATAAAAACATATAAAAGTGGGGTCTATTCCAGTAAGATTACAAAAAATCAGTATTAGAAAATCCAGTATTATGTAGTCATAGATGAGAAAAAAAGAACAAAAAATTTATAATCATCAAAGGAGCTGAAAAGACATTTGACAATATTAAATATTCAGTCCTAGAATAAAAGTTGTTTAAGGTAACAGAAAAATAAAATCTTTCTTAATATAAAAACTGTATAAAACCCTTTATAGTGTCAATTCTTGAAATAATCTAAGGATTCAACTGAATCCCAACAGAGGTGTGTGTGTGTGTGTGTGTGTGTGTGTGTGTGTGAGTGTGTGTGTGTGCTGTGGAAATTGACAGGCTGATTTTAGGTGTAAACAAACAAGCAAGAATACAGCTAAGGCAATATGGAAGAGCAAAGGTTGTGAGTTTTACACTAATGGGTATCCAAGCCTATATAAACCACAGTAAAAAAGATAGTAGGGTATTTGCAAAAATATACACAAATAAAAAAGAGAACAGAATATGAGTCTAGAAGTTAGGAGGAGAAGAGTAGTTGAAATCAAAAAGTAGTTAGTAGTAGCCAAATTTTCTGGGGTATTGTAGGCATTGCAAGGACTTTGCCTTCACTCTGAATGAGACTGGAAACCAATGGATTACTTTGAATATAGTGACAAAATATTATTCATATTTTAAAATTATCACTCTGAGTTGTGCTAAGAACAGATAGTAGATAAGGCAAGGATGAGAACAGGGAGAATTGTTTGAAGGCTAGTACAGTAAGTTAAGCCCGGCATTATATTGACTATATTGACACCAGCATCATTGGAGCTGGTGAGAGGTAGTCAGACACTGAATTTACTTAGAAGAATTTACCAATGGATTCGGTAATATGAGAGAGAGAAGTCAAGAACCACTCCAAAGTTTGTATCCTGAGCTAGAGGCATAAACAAGTTGTAAATTACTGAAATAATGTGGAAAAAGCATATTGAGTGGGGAATCAAGAATTCCTTTTTTAACAAAATGAACTTTAAATGTCTATTAGTTACCTGAGTGAAGATGTCAAATAAGCAATTGGATATCTGAATCTGGAGTTCAGGAGATAGGTATAAGTTGAAAGTCATTTAGTATATATCTATTTTTAACCCCATGGTATAGTTCTTCACCTAGGGAGTAAGAAATATGTGGACTTACTACCTGCTCTGACAAAAACTACTTCTGCCTCAAGGATAATAAGACTAGGAGGTGGTCATTAGTTTTGAAAATCTGGAGAACACTACTAACTTTGATCAAAGTTGTGTTGGTGGAATGGTGGGGAAAAGGACTGACTGGAGTGATTTAAGAAAAAAAGTAGGTTTGAATCTGAGATTTTATTATAATTCATAAATTTAATTTCCTCAGGTGAAAAAAAGGAACTTTAGTTTTGCAACAGAACATGCTTGGTCTCAGGTGATATATGATGATATATTCAGGGGAAAAAAAGGCATGGTATCTGCAACTTACATTTTAAATATTCAGTAAAAAATACATTGAGAGGGACAGATAAAACAAGTGTAGAAAAAAATATAATAGAAAGAAAAGAATCATGGACACCAACAAAGGACTTTCTTTAAAGGAATTTGATGTAAAGCACTGGAGAAAAAGAGATGAATGGAAAGGGATGGTCAAGAGAAGATCTTTAAATATGAGTGATATGACATCATGTTTGAAGACTAAATAATCCAGAAGAGTATAAAAAAATTGATGATGCAGCTAAAAAATTCAATTGCTAAAGCAATGTTATTGAGTGGGCCAAATGAGATGGATCTAGTGCCCAAGTGGAGACATTAACCTAATTTTAATTTTCTTCTTGAATTTCTCCATATTTTCCAGATTTTCTGTAACAAGTAGGTATCATTATCATAGTGTGGCTCCTAACACAAATCTTATTTTATATTATAAGATTATATAAATATGTCCATAAATCATTTTTCACCTTCTATAATACACTAAAAAGCAGAAGTGGCATAGAAGTAAATTTAAAAAAAAATGAAAACAAATGTATAAAGACCTAATAACAGAATATGAAAAAATGCCAATAATATATTGTGAAATTATTTCATGCAAGTTGAAAGGATGTCAGGAAAGAGGTAGATAAAAAGGTTTATCAATAAAGAAAGGATAGACTCAAGTAGACCAAACTCCTGGCCCATGCATCAAATCTAGTCCCCTGTCTGGTTTTGTAAAGTTTTACAGGGAGAGGGTGTGAAGAAAAGGGAACCCTCCTGCCCTGCTGGTGGGAATGTAAATTGGTACCGCCACTAAGGAGAACACTATGGAGGTTCCTTAAAAAACTAAAAATAGAGCTACCATATGATCCAGCAATCCCACTCCTGGGCATAGATCTGGAGAAAGCCATAATTTGAAAAGATACATGCACCGCAATGTTCATTTCAGCACAATTTATTTACAATAGCCAAGACATGGAAGCAACTTAAGTGTCCATCCACAGAGGAATGGATAAAGAAGATGCAGTACATACATGCAATGGAATATTACTCAGCCATTAAACTTTTTGAAATAATGCCATTTGCAGCAAATGGATGGACCTGGAGATTATCATACTAAGTGAAGTAAGTCAGACAGAGAAAGACAAATAGCATATGATATCACTTATATGTGGAATCAAAAAAATGATACATACGAACTTATTTACAAAGCAGAAACAGACCCACAGACTTAGATAACAAACTCATGGTTACCAAAGGGGAAAGGTTGGGGGGAGGGATAAATTAGGAGTTTGGGATTAGCATATACAAACTACTATACATAAAATATATAATCAAAAAGGACCTACTGTATAACACAGGGAAATCTATTCAATACTCTATATAACCTATATGGGAAAAGAATCTGAAAAAGAATATATATATATATTCTGATATATATATATATATATATCTGAATCACTTTGCTGTACACTTGAAACTAATACAACATTGTAAATCAACTGTACTCCAATATAAAATAAAATTTAAAAAAAATTGTTTTACTGGAATACTGCAACCCTCATTTGCTTGCATATTGTCCGTGGCTGCTTTCACACTAAAATGGCACAGTTGAGTATGTATGTCCCACAAAGCCTAAAATATTTACAACCTAGCACCTTACAGAAAGAAAAAAAATTGGAAACCTTCAAACCTTGTTATTCAAACTGTAGGTCTCCATATATGTACATCAGCATCACATGGTTAATGTGATAGAAATGCAGGATCTCTGGCTCCACCTTAGACTTACTGAGTCAGAATCTGTAATGTTAACACCCTTCCCAGGTGATTCAAGCACACATTAAAATTATAGAAGCTCTTATGTAGAGTGCATCCTGAGATAGAAAATACATTTTCTTCCTGTGCTTGGATGAAGAGAGCTCAGTTCTTTGTCAGCCTTACCATCAACGTTGTAAAATTGGATACACTTTTTAAAAATCTTTCTTTATCACCCTTTAATACCAGATATCACTTTTAAAACTCCTTATTATTTAATCTGTAACATACTTTAAATCATTAACCACTGAAAGCCTCAGCAGAAAGAAGGAACAGAGTGATAATTTTCCTAGGATTGTGGCTGCAGAGAGATTTCATAATACTTGCATTGCAGTTTGACCCAGTAAATGTTGTTCAACCTTAATTACTCCAGCTCATATACTTTGCAAATTCACCTGGATGAGTTCTAGGATCAAAATTTCAACTGCTACCATTACATTTAGATCACCTACCTGAACCTTCCCCATCCAAACACGCATACACACAGAGACTAGGTATGCAGCATTCCAGCT
Source organism: Hyperoodon ampullatus (assembly GCF_949752795.1). Lineage (NCBI taxonomy): Eukaryota > Metazoa > Chordata > Mammalia > Artiodactyla > Ziphiidae > Hyperoodon > Hyperoodon ampullatus. The sequence goes on from NC_136930.1 coordinate 19,466,423, forward strand.
AGTGTGCTATAGATGGAAAGACAAAACCCGAGTTTGACTAGGTCCATCCAAGTTGGCTCTTAATTAGCCAGTGGATAGTCAAGAATACAACCTCTGTTTGATTCTGGAATGTGATGTATAATAACATAGCAAATTGACTTTCCTTGTTATATACCTTGAGGTTTCTATATCGTAATTGCATTACAGTGTAGAGTACTTGCTAATTGGAAGGTTCAGGAAGATACAGAACAACAGATCATTTCAATACATGATAAGTAATTAAATTTTAAAACAAGTATGAATTGAGCTCTACATAGGGCAAGGTACTGTGCATAAGTTAAAGAATTCTCAAAGGAATAACTAAAAGTTGAAAAGGTTACCTTACTAATGGCAAAATCATATATATTGGAATTATTTTCAAACCCTGTATAACTGCAAGAATAAGACAAGTTTTAAACACTATTTGGCATATTTTAACACCTTGGAATTGTTATTTTTTTGAAATAACTACAGTACATTAGGCGTTTTTAAGTCAAAATAATAATTTAGAATAGTGACATTTTTATACCTTGGAAAGTACATCTGAAAATATTTATTTTTCCCCTTGGGTAGGAGAAGAGTGACATGGATATTTAATGGCTGTATCTCATACACAGCACTATTTAGTACCTAAAATATAACAAAAAAATGTTATATTAAAAATGAATTTTTCATGTGTTTTTTAACAGTGGCTTTTATTTTATTTTAAAAGTTTAATGATAGGGCTTCCCTGGTGGCGCAGTGGTTGGGAGTCCGCCTGCTGATGCAGGGGACGCGGGTTCGTGCCCTGGTCCAGGAATATTCCACATGCCATGGAACGGCTGGGCCCGTGAGCCATGGCCAATGAGCCTGCACATCTGGAGCCTGTGCTCCGCAACAGAAGAGGCCACAACAGTGAGAGGCCCGTGTACCACAAAAAAAAAAAAAAAAAAAAAAAAAGTTTAATGATAAACCTCATTTAAGCTCTATTAAACAAGTGGAATTAAAAAGTTATGTGTTTCATATTTTCTAGAGTTTGGGGGAGCTTTTTTATTTAATTAGCCATTTTAAGTTTATTTTCTTTTCAACTGATTTCTATGAGGCTTTTATACTTTAGGATATAATTTGAATATCAAAAACTCTGAATAAAGCTAAAGAGTAAATCTGTGGCATATTCAATCTAGGCCCAGCTGGGAAAATTACAAAAGTGAAGCATCAACTTGGCAACTCCTGTCCTTCTGAGGTACCTAGATATCTATCTACCTGTTTAAACACTAAGCCTTAGAAGAATGAGAGAACTATGGCCTGATGTTACCATGTGTGTGTATCAGTTTCCACAAGGGTTTGCATGGCAGTCATTAACTCATAGGCATTTTGCAAATGGAGAATTTTAATTTTTATTAATTAATTAATTTATTCATAATTTAATAATGCCCTATATCCTAGGACCCAGGTCAAATGTTTCACCTTCTTAGAACTTGCATTCTAGTGGAATAGTGAATACCACCAAGTAAACACATAAGATATACTGACACTAATAGTGAAAAGTACTCTGAGGATAATGAAACAGAAGTTACATTTGAGCAGTACCATAAATTATGTGAACTAGTCATCCAGTGGATTGTCTAAGAGAAGAAATTTCCTGGCATAAAGAAGAGAAGTTGAAATGGCCCTAGATTAGGCATGAGCTTGCTATGTTTGAAGAATAACAAAAAGCTTTATAATTGAAGACAAATGCAAGGATGGATAGAAGAAAATAAAGTCAGAGAAACAGGCAGGACTCAAGAAGACGGCTGATGATAGGATGTAGTGTGTGAGGGGAGAGAGCAGAATTAAGGATTAAGTCTAAGCTTTTGGTCTGACAGCAAGAAGATAAGAGTGTCATTTAGTGAGATGAGAAAATTAGGATGAAGTTTGAGGAACAAATTCAACATTTCTATTTTTAGACATGTTCTATTGTGATCTCATTACTCTTCAAGTGGAAATCTACATTTCTGGAGCTCTGGGATAAGAGCTCAGGTGAATGAAATCATCAAGAATATAAACTGAGAAGAGAAACAATCTGATGACCATGCCCTGAGAAAGGGGACAGACTCAGCAAAGTGACAGCAAATACGTGACACAGAAAGTAAATGATATAGGTTACTTAAACACGTCGTGAACAGAAACAACGTTAAAAAAAAAAATAAAAAAAACAAAAAACTTCCTCAAGAAGAAGAAAGAGATCAAACTGTCAAATGTTGCTGAGTTTGAACAACGTGAGCTTAGAAAGATGAATATTAGATTCAGCAAGTGGATGTCACAGGTGACCTTGAAGAGAGAAGTTTCTACAGAGCGATGGGGGCAAATTCCTGATGGAAATGTATAAAACAGATAATGAGGGATTTCCATTTCTAGTGATGTTGTTGACTAGAAATAATATAAGAAAGATCTCTTTTAAAGCATGGCTGAGCTGGCAGTAAAGTAAGATAAACAACCAAAGCAAGAAACGTTAAAGAATTGTGATTGCAGGCTTCCCTGGTGGCGCAGTGGTTGAGAGTCCACCTGCCGATGCAGGGGACGCGGGTTCGTGCCCCAGTCCGGGAAGATCCCACATGCCGTGGAGTGGCTGGGCCCGTGAGCCATGGCCACTGAACCTGTGTGTCCGGAGCCTGTGCTCCACAACGGGAGAGGCCACAACAGTGAGAGTCCCGTGTAACACACACACACACACACAAAGAATTGTGATTGCAAATGTATGCCGTGAACACACTGCTCATCGTGGGAGCCCAAAAGCATGGGTTTAATGACCTACAAGCATTAAGAGACAAAAAAGGAATCTTGGGGCCTAAGCAAGTTGAAGGTCAGGTTAGAGACCATGTATAAAATCAGGATATTCTCAAAGGGTAGATCAGAGAAAAAAGTTCACTCCAAAGAGAAATACTTATTTATTTTGGCTTTGGTCATAGGCTTGTTATCTTCTGGGAAAAGGGTTAGAACGTTTTCAGTTATATGCAGGAGAGTTGTATTGTGTTAGGTGGACGTATTACTTTGTTATTGTCCTTTTCTGGAGATCAAGTATGGCTTAAGGAGCTGTACATGGGTACCAACGTGGCAAGGGGTGGATTGTGATGGTTAATTTTATACATCATATTGTCTGGGCTTCAGTGCCCAGATAATTGGTCAGATGTTATTTTGAATGTTTCTGTGAAGGTGTCTTTTGGATGAAATTAACTTTTAAATCAGTGGACCCTGAGTTAGGCAGATTATTCTTCATAATATGAGTTGGTCTTAGCCAACCAGTTGAAGGCCTAAACAGAAAAAAATGGACCTCCCCTGAGGAAGAAGGAATTCTACTTCCAGACTGTCTTTGGACTCAGGCTACAACACCAACTCTTCCCTGGGTCTTCTCCAGACTGCTGTCCTTCCCTGCAGATTTTGGACTTGCAATCCCCAACAACTGCATGAGCCAATTCCTTAAAATCTCAGTCTCACAGATGATAGATAGATAGATAGATAGATAGATAGATAGATAGATAGATGATAGATAGATAAAGAGATAGATAATAGAGAGATGATAGATGATAGATAAGAGATAGATGATAGATGGATGATAAATGATAGATGGATGATAGAAGATAGATAGATGATAGATAGATAGATAGGTAGGTAGATAGATAGATGATAGATAGATAATGTGAATGAGTAACCCAGTGGATTTCCTAAGGGGAGAGTTTTCCTGGTCTAGAGAAGAGGAGTGGAAATGGTACCTAAATCAGGGTTGAGCTTGACATGTTTCAGGAATATGAAAAGCTTGAGGACTTTATGAACTTGTCACATTTGAGGAATAGTGAAAGCTTTTCATACATGTATGTATACACATATATATCTTATTACTTCTGTTTCTGTGGAGAACACTGACTAATACAGTGCTAACATTTATATTAAAGAACCCAGCAAGTCCAAGATAAAATGATATCCATATTGTAATGAATTTACAAATCTCTAAAGACAATAAAAATACATTTCATAGTGGTCAGAAAAAAATTTGCCTACAAATGAACAGTAATTAGTGCGATACCTGACTTCTCAAAGGCAACGAGGAAGCAAATTGAAAACAAGTAAAATTTTCAAATAAGTAAATAATAAGTATAAATCAATAAAATTTCTTGAAAGTTCTAAAGAAAATATCAGGAAACACAGGACTGTATAGTTCAAAATTATATTTTGAGAAAAAAAGCCATTATCAGAGAAAAAAGCTTGAATGAGTTCATTATCAACAGACTTTCACTAAAGGAGACTCTGAAGAGTATACTATAGAAAAAAAGGAGGATGTGGAGGCATGGGAAATGGTCAGGAAGAAAATTTTGTAAAATGTTAGAAGAAATGGTGACAAAATTAAATGGTAAACGATAACAAACACAAACATAGCTGACTTAATAGTAACAGCAATGCCTATTTTGTGAGCTAAAAAAATTAAGACAGAACAAAGAATTTTGACAACCATAGCAAATGAGTCAGAAGGGGGTTGATAAGAGCAAAAATATTTTTCAGAATGAGAGTGAAGATGTTGATGAGACTACAGTTCACTCTTGAACAACATAGATTTAGGGGCGCACACCCTGCACATAGTCTAAAATCTGCCTATAATTTATAGTCTGCCTTCCATATCTTCCATATCTGCTGTTCCACACTTGTGGATTCAACAAACTGCAGATCCTGTAGTAATTTATGACATGTAAATTATATAAATCATGTACTTATATAGTATGATAATAACTGTAAATATGCAGTATTTACTCTTGAAAAAAATCCCGAATGTAAGCGGATCCATGCAGTTCAAATCTGTGCTGTTCAAGGGTCAACTGTATATTAATTTAAGTGTGCATACAAACATTTCTAGAAAGAGCATGTACACTCCTAACCATGAGGGAAAATAAAAAGAAGAAAGAAGGGAGATAGATAGCGAGAAACAGAAAGCACAAAATAAAATGATGGAAATGAATCTAGACATATCAGTAATTACAATCAATTAAAAAGGCCAAAATACTTCATTTGAAAGATAAAAAATAAAAGCCAGCAATGCACTGTGTACAAGAAACATATTTTCAAAATAAGAATTAAAAAAGTAAAAACTAAAAGATGAAAATAAAATCTGGATACAATTAAGAGACTGAACAGCACAGTAATTTGAATAAGGGAAGTTTAATATAATGGATAATTAAATTATGATAAAGTAGTAAGTATAAAGATGTAATGAGAACTCTAAAGGGTAGCCAAGGGTAGAAGGAGAGTTTGCAACGAAGAGCTGACTTGAAAGAGGAAAGAGCACCTCAAGGCTGAATATCAGACCTCATTGAAGGTGTCCATGCAGTCCATAGACTGTGCAGGATTTCTGGAGCCAGAACTGTATAGCCATGGTGCAGCGTTCCCAGGATTTCTATTTCACTTATCCCTAAACACTAGTGGAGCACAAAGAGTCAGACAGTTTCAGGGGATGAAACTGTGACTATGTAGATAGGTAGATAGTGTCCTTGCCCTCATGGAGTTTACAATTTAATGTTTGGCCCTCTATAGGGGTACCGATGCAACACTCAGGAACAATAGTCTCCCCCATATTGAGGGCAATAATTCAATTATCCCTTAACATTTCTCTTATTTAAACGTTGCAATTTCTTTACTTTCCTTTGAATCAATTCTCTCTTTAAACACCTCTGCTTCTTTTCTGTGAATCGTCTCTAATAACTTTCATATATCTTTACTGCACTGAACATAATATAACACTTAATTAAAAGAAGATCGGCATTCTTATCATGTCTGTTCTTGAAATGCTCATGTTTTACTATATTTAGAAGTATGTTAACCTCTGTCCAAGTAATTTGTCCCAAACCTACATTTGTTCCGGGATTCTCTGCATTTTTTTAAAATCTTATTCTATCCTGCTATACATGTAGTCTTAATTGGAGAATTCATGTTTTCTCCACGAATTGAAATTCAAAGTAGAACAACTCTTAAGATATTTAATGTGGAGTACAGCCAACATGCTAGCCCAAGATGATTCTCAGCTGTTGCCTGTTGCTTTAGGCTTCAAGCTATGTATATGAAACATTTAAGAACAGAATGGAAAATATTCAAAAGGTGGGCTGGTTAATCAGAATGTCATGGGGAGTAGAAATGAAACCCTTCCTAAACTCAAGCTCTTTTACTTCATTTATGTCCCTTTGCCTACATAAACTCTCTGTGAGATTACAACACACCTTACAAAATTGTTATATCTCAGACTTTTCTAAGTGATCATTACATTGTGTGTCAATCATTCTGTTATCTTCACAGTCATCACACTGAAATTGTCCTATCTATAATTTACAGAATAAATTTTCTTTCCTTTTTGAAAAATGGACAACATTCTCTTCCCTAATTCTCCCATAAACTAGCAAAAAAATAGGTTTTTATTACTTCTAGCCTTCTAAGTAATTTTTAGGGGAAAGTTAAAGCAGTTTAGATCCCTGACTTTTCCCACTTTGGTTCTTTTTAAAAAAAACATTTAATTCAGAAAGTTATCTATTTTTTTTTCTGGAAAAAATAACATAATAAAAGTAGCAGCCACGTATTGACTGTCTGCCAGATGCCAATAATTTTACTATATGATTCACATCTATTAAATCTAATTATCTTGACATGGCATGTAAGCATTATCATACTCATTTTATAGGGAAATTGAAGCTCTTAAGTTTAAGAAACATGTGAGTGACAAAGATACAGAGTCACAGGCTTTCTCTGTCTTCCAGATTCCATTTTCTATTACTCTATTAATAATTTTTCCTCATACCTTTTTACCACTTTTTCATAACATAGTGGAGGAATGCATAAAATGTTTATCAATACTTCTACATTAATGGTACACGTATAGCACTTTTAATATTTTTATTCTTAAACTCAAAACACTTAAAATATTTTTTAGAATTTATCTATTTTTTTAAATAATGTTTTATAGAGAGGAATATTTCATACACCTTCAAGAAACATTCATCAAACAGTTATTCAGCATTTTGTAGAAATATCTTAAGTGTAATTCATGGGAAGGTTCTAATCTTGCCTCTAACATTTCCTCCTTAAGTCACTCTGGCTGAGTCACCTGCATTTTCCCTGAGCCTCAGTTTCCTCCTCTATCAATCAGGAGAAGTGGGCTTAATAATCAGAAATCCATTTCTGTCCCAGGGTTCTGTATTGTTTTATACTCACTTCATTCAGACTATTGAGTTATTTCCATTACAACCATAAAAGGTGATTTAGTTTGGCTTGATCTAGTCCAGCCAAACCATTGCCTTTGTGTGTCTATGTAGACACAGCCAGGTGGAGAAGGACACCAATAACTGACAGCAATACAGGACCTTTATGCTGATCTTTGTCTTTCACACAGCATGTGGGCCAGTGAAGAAGGTGTATTCTGTATTTGATCAGTCTGAGCAGAGCTGTGTTTTGTTCTCTCATTGCTCTACTTAAAATTCTCTCAAGTTTTTGTCAAAAAAAGTGACCTGTTCTATTTCATATATGAAAGCTTTACATTAAAAGAATATGAGGTAGCAAATATCTTTACTGAAGTGCTGTTGGCAGCTGAAATCACTGACAACTTCCTGGCTGTGATTCATAATCTATATTGGTACTTTTGAGACAGCAGGCTATTGATTTTTCCTTTTCTATAATCCAAGACCGTATACAGAGCTTGTTAGACATCTGTGGGAATATAAACTGAGTTTTGATACAAGTTAGGAAGGTTCTTTTAGTGGGGCACTTAGTTTTTGTCTTAGAGAAACTATTTACACAGCTGTAATTTGGGTGACTTTTTAAGAACAAACAATTCAATATGTTAGGTAACAGGCTTTGAGATAGAGGACATTGTGAGATTTTTTTCTTTTCTTTTTTTTTTTGTCCAGAGTTTAAATAAAATAATTTTCTCCAGCGGTTAGTACACTACTTATTAAATAATGTTTGGGCTTTTCCTCTTCATTATACCTAAAGATACTTTTTATTTGATGAGACTAATTAAGATGGCTTTCAAGTGAGTTAGGGAGATAAATGTAGGGCATAGGCCTAAATAAAACTGCTAAAACAGTCATATGGGATCAACTATAAAGCCATTTCTGAAAAAAATGAGTAGGACTTATACATGTCAAAAACTGTATATCTGTTTCCCCGAAAAAAACATGTAACTATTTCTAAATCACTGTGCATATGTGTCTGACCAAAAACGCAAGTTTTTTTTTTAAGTAGACATCTCAGGGAGAACAAAGAAAAGTATTATGTTTTTTCCCTAAGGTAGTTTCTTAAGTAACAGAGTAAATAATGTTTATCTAATCCTACCACTTTAGAAAGAGAAGCCATATTACAGAGTGTACACACATTTGAGTATAGAAATTGAAGAAAATAATGTATTTGATGTACACAACTAATACTGATCCAAAACTTGTAATTTCTAGATAAAATTCACCTGAAATGAGCTCTTTACACTTTTTACATAGTACTCATTCTAACTCTATTTTTTGTCAAAAATTTTATTTTAATAAAAATAACATCTGATATTTACAGATAATACATTATGTGCCAAGAACTCTTTTAAACACTTGACCTGGGCAACTTACTGACCCTCACAATAATCCTGAAATGGGGATAATGATACTAGTATGTTAATATCATATAGTAATATTAATAGACTATAATAATAAAATTATTATTATCCCCATTTCAGATGCGGACTCTGAGGCACAGAGATGTTAAATAGCTTGCCCAAGTTCAGACAACTAGCAAATAATGGAGTCAAGATTCAAACCCAAGCAGCATAAATCAGGAGGTTATACTCTTAAACTCTGCTTCTCTATCTTCTCTAGAGTATTTTGAGCTACTTGAGGGCAAAAATTATTAATTCATTTTTGTATCACCTGCAGTATCTAATATATGACCTTGTACATATATTATCAATAAATATTTATAAATAAGTTGAATCATAGATAAAACATGTAAGGAAAATAAAATTAACTTCGATAAAAAATAATCAGTGTGGAGACCCTGCACTTAGAATAAAACACAGCACTAAGAATAATGTTTTTCACTGTTTTTTTTTAACCAATGCTGTATTCCAATCAAGCCTTCCTTGATAATTTATCTAGTTTCTGCAAATCCTTTAGATTATAACATATTTTTTGAAGTTGAAATAATAGGAAAAACTGAGAACTGTGTTCCAAATATTTTTTAAATGTTACTTCATACTATACCTTGGCTGCAAATCACTTATTTAGCTTCTCCATGCATACCTCCTCAAACGTACCCTTATTTAGTTTTAGTAATATATTTATAAAGCTTTAATAACTGTATAAATTATGTGTTGAAGCATAATAATGCACAAAATATCTTAATGCCTAAAATCAATTTTATATTTAAAAAACTGTGAGTGTGATAAAGGAAAAAGCTAGTAGACAGTGGAAATTCATCAAAAAGCTGAACAGAACAGAACAAGTGGACCCTCATCTAAAAAAATAAATCTCTTAATGCAAAAAAGAGTGAACCAGAGGAAAATAATAACAACAACAGCAACAACTTCACTGCAGCAGAAAGAAAATGAATGCTTCTAATTAAAAGCCAATCTCTGAAAATCATTCACCACAGGAACCAGAAAAAATAATTTTGGGAAACTATTTTGAACTCTCCACAAGACTTAGTAAAACTCAATGAAATAGACGTGTAAAGCCCTAATAAAAGGATGAATTGAAATGAAAAGGCCAGTTGATGACATCAAGAGAAAGAAGTGTGAGATTAAAAAATATATATATATCTGAGTGAAGAGAAAAATATAGATAATTAAAATCTTAATTTTAGAAAATGAAGATGGAAATAGACATATAAAAATAATGATAAAATATCATATGCAATTAAACTGAAATAAATTTGAAAAAAACTACCTAAAATAAATATCTTGAAATATGTAAAATTCCCAAAGTGACAAAAATAAAAAGAAACATGAATAAACTAAGTTGCAATAAAGATATTGCAATAAAGAGATAAAGGTCCCAGGCTAACATGACTTTGTAGGTGCGTGCTACAAATTGTCAAGAAATAAATAATCCCTATTTTATAAGTTGTTACAAAAAAAAAAAGGAGAAAAAAATGTAACCAAAATATTAGTGAACTTAACACTCCAGGGTAGGGGAGAAAGGCATGATAAACCAGTACTTATCCCAGAAAGAGGACAGTTGAACATCAGAAAGTATCATTGAGATTCATCATAATAATGAACTAAGAACAAAATTTATATCAGTAAAATACTGTATTGACTATAAAATACTGTATTATTTAAATACTAAGTATTGTATAACTTGAAAATCTATTTATACATTTAGAAATCATAAAATTTTATAAACTTCAAAACCTATTTATAATTTTAAAATAGTTTAGAATATGAAGAATGGAAGGAATGAGAGAGAATTTCACACAAGGTCATTCCACCAAACTTGCAGCAAATATTATATTTAATGAGGAAATTTTAGACACATTCCGTTTAAGATTAGGATAAAGACAATGGTGGAAACAATAACTATTCTTTCATTATAGCACTGGAGATGCTATCTACTGAAACAAAGACAGAGATAGATTAAAAAAGTGGAATTAGTAGCGAGAACCAATTCTTTTCAGTTCCTGCCAAGTTTGTGAAAGAGAGTAGGCTGCTTATTTCTTCTCTGAATGCTGGATAAATTATTGAGGAAAATACAGACATAAGGAAACAACAACAGCAATCTATAAATCTCTGAGGCCATAGATGGCTCCTCTGAACTGGTAGAATTAGAGAGAGGGGTTACAGTTGCTGGATAGAGCCATGAAGTTTGTACAATGTACAACTCCAAAGGAAGTTATTTGCATAAACTAAGTAACTCGGAGGAGTTGGGAGGATGGCTGCAACTTGGAGCAGAGACTGGATGACAATGTTCTGGTAGCATGAAAGAGAGAGAAACAGTTTGTTTATTTTCTCTTTTCTTTCATGCACCATTGCCTATGCCAGTAATTGACTTCTCCATTCCTGCAGCAATATATGATAATACCTCTTGTTCAGCTGTGCAGAAAAAAATATACCAGGGTGAGAAGTGGGCAAAATAAGTGTTTTTCTTGGGCATTCATTCTTTCACCCCCCCACTTCCAGTCAGTCAAGGTAGGTGGAAAGAGAGTGCTCTTCCCAGTGTTATTTTCTTTAGGTGACAAGAGTGATTAACTGGAATTTTGTCTTGCCTAGGCATTTTCACCCTACAGATGAACTATTTCCTTCTGTTTTCACTAGAGACTAGGGTGTGGTCTTCTAACGTCCCTCAAACACTTTCTAGGATGGAGAAGCCTACAGCCTACAAAGAATCTATCCCCACAAGATGAAATAACAAGATGCAACAAACCAAGCAAAATGTAGTATCAGAAGCAGAACTATTGCAACAGGATGGACAAAGAATGTAAAAGAAATTCATAATTTACTAAAATAGATATAAAAAATGTTAGTGAAATAAATCCTTAAAACCAATAGGTATGAAAATTAGGTATAAAATATTAGGCAGTTGATATAATGGGTCCAAATTGCTCTTTATTTGCAGAGGATATGACTGTCTACTTAGAAAATCCAAAAAAAAATCAATGAACTAATAAAACAAAAAATTTCAGCAAAGTTGTCAAATACAAGCTCAACCTACAAAAACTAACTGTCTAGAAAGTATAATAGATAATAGGATTCTCTAGAAACTAATCTAACCATGAATGCACATGTCCTTGATGATGAATATGTTAAGATTATTAAAGAACATTAAAGAAGAACTAAATAAATGAAAAGAGACATGATTTCCATGGATGGCAAAACATAACATAATATAGACATCAATTCACCTCAATTAATCTATAAATTAAATTAAATTATAAAAAATACCCCAACAGCATTCTTGGCTTTGCTTCACAAACTGATTCTAAAATTTATATGAAGAATAAACTTCATCCATAGAAAAGAGGAGTCAATAAATAAATTAAAGGAATATAAATTGCTTATTGGATATTAAAATATACTGAAAAGTTAAAATAATAAAAATGAGTAAGCTATTTGTGTTGGAAGAGAAAAATATATCACTGAAAGAGAAATTAATACTGCATGACAAATTCAGAGGAAACATACAAATTACTTAGTAGATGATATTGGGAAAACTGGCTCACTAAAGAAAAACAAAGATGATCTATACTTAGAGTTAAAAAAATATTTCAAGTGAATTAATGACTTCTATATAAAAGATAAATGAGGTTTCTTTGACCACAGAATATGAAAAGATTTCTTAATCAAGGCTCAAAAATCACAAACCGATTGGGTAAATGTATTAATGATTACCCCTTCTAAAAACACAAGGATTCAGTGTAAAAACTTGGATCATAGGTAAATTTAAAGAACAGGCAAAAGTAAACAAATGATTCTTTGTAATGCCTAAAATTTACAGGAAGTAATATCTAAAATATCAAAGGAACTCCTTCATATCAGCAAGAAAAAATACAAGAAATGCAATGAAAAAGCCATAGTCAAGACATGTAAATGGGTAGAATCCAAGTAGATAATTTTCTTATAAATTAAAAAGTGAACAACTCTGCTAGTAACCAGAGAAAGGAGAGGTAGGAGATGGGGGAAAACCAACGAGATCATACTTTTTATCTATAAGGTTTGACAAAACAAAGTCTTATGAAGGACTATTGAGAATCTGGACAAAAAGCGCCCTCATAATTTGGTGGTGGGAGTATGAACTGGTGCATTGTGGAGAGTAGTCTACAGTACTTAATGAAAGTATGTACATTTATATACTAAACCTAACTAAATACACCCTAGTATATATCCCACAGAAATGCTTTCATAGGTCGATATAGGGATGTGTATAGTAGCACTGAATTTTAATAGCCAGAATCTGGAGATTGCTTGGATGAGTAAATAAGTAAAATAAAGAATGTGCCTGGAATGTGAATATAATGGAATACTTTTCGACAATCTGAGTTAATATTCTGTTCTCACATATAGTGACATGAATGTCCCTCAGAAGCATGGTGGTGTACGGGGAGACACAGAATGAAGATTACATTAAAATTGAATTATCGTATACTGAAACACTCAACAAAACAATACTGCATTGTATACAAGAATACACATAAATATAAATAAATGCTTGAGTAGTTGTCAATGGGCTGTGGTCAGTGGATAGGTGTGGATAAAGGGGAATAAAGGAAAATAAAAAATAGATAGAAATAAGAGTTTTGGATTAACGAAATGTCAGTGTTGTGAACTAGTAATATGATTAATTCAAATCTACACATCTGAGTTCCAAAAAATAAAATAATCAGTGAAATGAGAGACAAACATGAGAATCTGTTAGATTGGAGAGGAAAAAATAATAAAGTAAGGAGACAGCATATAATAGATATTAAAGATAAAAATAAAATAGGTGTGCTTGAAAAAAGAAACTAAAATTTTTGATAGAGAAAATAATAAATACATAATTCTAATAAATTCTGCTAAGTGGAAAGTAAAATTCTAAATATGTAAACTAAAAGGATTATCATATTACAGGGAGCATCAAGAAAAAATACTATTAGTTATTTATGGCTGTATTACAAATTAACTCAAAAATTAGTAGCTGAAATAACATTTATTATCTCACGTTTTCTGTGGGTCAGGAATCTGGGCATAGCTTTACTGGGTGTCTCTGGCTCAAGATGTCCTGTCATGTGTGGCTGTAATCATCTCAAATTATGACTGAGTCTGGAGAAACCACTTCCATGCTAACTCTTGTGGTTGTTGGCAACAGGGGCCGCTCCACCAGGCTGCAGCTGGCTTTCCCCAGGGTGAGTGGAGCAAGAGAAAACGAGAGTAAGAGCACCCAGGATGCAAGCTCCAGTGTTATTAAAACCTAATATTGCAAGTGACATCACATCACATCTGCCATATTTTATCTGTTAGGAGGAAGTCAATAACTCCAACCCATCCTCAGAGGAGGAACTTACACAAGAGCATGAATTGAAGCAGGGAGCATTAGGAGTCATTTTAAAGTCTGTCTACAGAGGTATTTTTTTTTTCATTCAAAAATGTAATTGAGGGTTGATTTTCAAAATATTAATAAAATGCATATATAAATAAAATAAACACTTTTCTGGCCCAAAACATTGAATATTTAAGTTAAAAATAAAACTCGGTGAGATCTTATTTAGAAAAGATTGGAGAAATGATCATTAGAAACACTGGCTTAAAATAACTGGCTTAAACTGGCAATTATTGTGAAACCAAATGTCAGAGAACAGAATTTTAAGGTTTACATAACCCTCGTTATCTCCCCATACAGGCATTTCACCTTCAGTTAATTTGTATATGTGAAAATAATAAAAAGACATTTTCATATATATAAAAAACTGACATGTATGAATGGGAAAGAAAATGTAGTATATATGCACAATGGGATAGTACTCAGCCCTAAAAAGGAAGAAAATCCTGCCATGTGCAACAAGATGGATCTTGAGGGCATTATGCTAAGTGAGATAAGTCAGATAGAGAAAGGCAAACACTGTCTGATCTCATTTATATGTGGAATCTAAAAAAAAAAAAAAAACTCATAGAAACAGAGATCAGACTTGTGGTTGACAGAAGGTGAGGAGAGAGAGAATTGGGTGAAGATGGTCAAAAGGTACAAACTCTCAGTTATAAGATAAATAAGTTCTGGAATAAGTTCTGAGGATGTAGTGTAAAGTATGGTGACTATAGTTAACAATATTTGAAAGTTACTAAGAGAGTAGATCTTAAAAATTCTCATCACAAGGGAAAAATATTTGTGATGTGTGTTAACTAAACTTGTAATCATTTCACAATATACACATATATCAAATCATCATGTTATACACATAAAATGAATATAATGTTATATGTCATTATATTTCAAAAAAACTGGAAAAATATGAATTAAAAAATTCACATACAATCTTCAACATATTACTTGAAAATGTATTCCACCTAAACAAGATAAAGAAAAATTATCAGTGCACCAGTGTGTAAGAAAGTTGTAGTATGCAAAGAATGACACTTTTCCTCTTTTCTTGGAATATATCCTTAGTTAATAACCAAACATAAATTCACACATAATATGTGCAACACTGTTATTTGGATTAGCAAACAAACAGGAAAGGAAAATTGAAAGGCTAAAAATAGAAAAGAGAACATTAAATTGATAGGACATCAAGAGGAGTGTTTATGAAGTGGAATTTTTATTGATATAGAAATTGTTTATAATAGAATCTTAAGAAAAATACCAAGATAAAATTTATATATGTTGCAAAATTTTTTAAATACCAATAAAATGCATTTTAAAAATTGCAAAAATTATATCAAAAAAGCTTTAGTAGTATACTTTTATGATTGTAAATAATGAGGGATACTTTTAAATTCTTCAAAATTTTTGTACTTTCCACATTTTCTACAATAATAGTTTCATAATTATAATAAATAAATGATTTTTTTAAACTGGGTAAACAGATTTTAAAAAGACACCTAAGAAAATCTATATAAAAGTAACTAGAGATCTCTGAATATATGTGGCTCTTAATATTAAGTTTATATGGGAGGCATTCTTTTTCCTTTATAATATCCAACTGATCCCCTTATCACAAGCACTTCCAGAATCACAAAGGAATGTAATTGGCACACTGAAGCTTATTTATGGCCTCCATATAAAGACAGACAATAAAACACATGGACTAAAGTTGGATAATGTTCTATCACCTTACTTGTTTCTTTGGAATCCTGTACAATGCCTGGTGCGTATTTGATGCTCAGTTGATGTGGAAATGATAGAAGGAAGTAAACTGAGGGAAGGAGAGAGACAGAGAGAGGAAAGGAGGAAGGGAGGGAGGGAGAAAAAAGTGAAAGAAAGTAAAAGGAAGAATTTGAACCCTGAAGGGCAGCAGTGGGAGTTCTCACAAGTCAAGATGGACAATTAAAAATTATTGTCATCAGCATAAGTCAGTTTTATTCAATAAGTATCCACTGAACACATTACCATGATAAAATGTTATTTCTGATGTCACTTTTATTTATTCATTTATGAAATATTTTCTAAGAGCCTACTGTGGACAGAGGACTGAGGTACAATGGAAAACAAGATCGAGGCTGTTCCTCGCCTCAGGGAGCTTAACATTTTTCACTCTGTTACTTAGGCTAAAAAGCCTGGACACCGAAGTATAAGAAAATCCATGGCAAAGGAGGCAATGTGGATTTCATGTTTTGGATAAAGTATCTTTTAAGTGTCAGAATTTAAAAGAAGAAGATGAGACTAGTTGGTATAATGAGCTTTAATGATAGTTTTCCTGACAGAAATCTTATCCAGTGACTTGAACCTTGGAAGTGAAATAGAGTGGGAATTGTATACCTTGGTGAAGATGGGGTATGCTTAGGTAAGGGGATATGACAGACCACAGAGACAGTGGTACTGTTTTACCTAATTTCTGAAAGAAAGGTCTTCAGGTGGTCCTCTCCCAAATCTTGTTCTTCTCAAAACAGGCTATTTTCTGATGTGGGAAAAACCCTTCAGAGCTTACCACATAGGACATAACCATAACTATAAAATTCTGAAATAGTTCAGCTTACAGGTCAGAGCCAACAGTGTCAAAGAGAAATCAGCAGTAAAAGTACTGCAGGAAAGAGAATAAAGTGAATGATAACAGAAAAAAAATATTGCTGCAGGAAAGGAAAATAAAAGCAGGATATCAGAAAGTCAAACTAAAAATCAAGAAGCATTAGAGGGTCACCTTTATCTGTTCATTTAACAACATATATTTAGCACCTACCTTACGAGAGACACTATTCTTGGTCAGGTACTTGTAGAAAGAATGAAAAGATCATAAAATAATAGTTAATCAGAAGATTATAATGATAAATTAAATTGTGACTGTGTCTTGCCAAATACTTAATATAGGTAATTTCTTTTACTCATTACAATCATGTGAAACAATGTAAAATAATCTCCATTTTAGAGATGAGAAAATGGACTATCAAACTCAAATATCCAGGTTCTTGACCACTGTATGTACAGTCCAAATAATACTGATAAAATCGTACTTTGAGGCCATGACATAGACAATTTAAAATCTTTTCATGGGCATTAAAACAGGAAGACAATAAATAATACAAATTTTGGAGTCACACAAGTTTAATTTCAACTTCAGTTATAGCATTTAGTAGCTGTGTGAGATGAAACTAAATATTTAACATATCTGAACATGTTTCTTCACCAGTAAAATATGCAAAGTAAAATGTGATTTATAAGGGTATTTCAAAATTAAATGATTATCAGGATCAATAAAAAAATATTGTAAATTTGAGTTGATTCAGTTTTAAAATTTCTGCTCTATGAAGACACTATTAAGAGAATGAAGACAAACCACAGATTGGGAGAAGGTATTTGTAAAACTTATCTGATAAAGGACTTGCATCCAAATATTAAAAGTATCCTTAAAACTCAACAATGAGGAAGCAAACAACGCACTTAAAATGGGTAAAAAATATGACAGACATCTCATGAAAGATATAAAGATGTCAAATAACCATATGGAAAGATGTTCAACCTCATTGATCATTAAGAAATTATAGTAACCATGAGATAATATTATGCACAGGGATCAATTGAAGGAGATCCCAGTGGCCAAAGCTGGAACAATTAGAGCAACAAAAGAAAGTTGTATTAGATTATAACCCAAAGTGTAAAATAAATACCCATGAGTCCATGCTGATGTAAATACAAGATTGAGTAAATTAATAAATGAAGGAGAAAAGACCAATCTCCTGTGCAAAGGAATTCCAAACAAATCATGGAGATACTCTACCGTAAGGTGGGGGGAGCATAACTTCCCACTCCTTAAGTGTTGGCAACACATAGTCACTTTCTTCCAACAGGGGCAGTATGGAAAGGGGGGAACAAAAAGTAACATTGTAATGGATAAACCTGACAGACACTCCTTCGGCAGGTGCTCAAGGTCAACATCAACATACATGAATCATGTAGATAGTATATTCCCTTCATAGGATGTGATGAAAATGGCACTTCACTTCTGTGATGTTCTTCCTGAAAAACCCATAACATAACTCCAGTCTAGTTATGAGAAGAACAGCAGACAAATTCCTATAGAAAGGCATCCCACCGTATATGTACACAGTACACCTCAAAACAGTACAGGTCATCAAAAGGAAGGGAAGTCTGAGAAATATCACCTCCAAGAGGAGCCTAAGGAGACACGACTACTAAGTCTAACATCTTATCCTGGATGGGATCATGGAACACAAAACGTACATTAGATTAAAACTAAGGAAATTAATCAATCTTGGACTTTAGTTAGTGTATAACAAGTGTACCATATTAAGTAATATGTTAATAATAGGGAAAAATAATAGGTATAGGAACTCTGTACTATCTCCTTAGTTTTTTTCTGTAACCTGAAACTGTTATAAATTCTATCAATAAAAAGGTAAAAAAATAAATAATTTATCATATATATTACACCTAGTACAATTTGACACATGGCAAGTGTTCAGTAAACTTGATACCTTGTCGTTTTAATTTCAGACAAGGATGAACAGAATAGGCTAAAATGAGTCTGAATGGCTCCTCCTAATCTAGTAAATTGTTAGCAGCACAAATTCAGGCATTGAACTGCAGATCACATTATTTATGGAGTAGGGAGTTGTGCTATGTGTGATTGGCTGCCTAGTAAATATTAATGCAGTTTTATCCAGATTACTGATATTAGATTAAATATTTCTCAAATAAATATTTTGTTGTTGTTGTTGAGTAATTCTATCTTCGAAAAAATCTCTCCTTGTTAAATAATTTAAATTATTGATCAGAGGGATCTAACATCCTAGAATGAACTGTAGTCACCTGGAGATAATGTCATCTTCAGGTAATGGGTGGAGAAGAATCTATGTGTAGTGGATGGGGCCCAGGGAGAGAAGGAGGCTGAGGATAAAGTAGATTTCAAACAGAACATTATAGGAACCATTACTTACTTCCAGCTAGTAAAAGACTTTAAAACCATTTTTTCCTACATAAAGAGTTCCAGATACTCCAGTGAGATGTATTTATTTTCATCCTCAAACCTGATAGAAAGAGGTCACTTGATTAAAGTCCCAATAATTTCCTCTTTCTTAGAGAAAACTTTAAGTGGGATCACTTGCAAAGTTTGCATCAAATCATACACATTGTTCTGCTCAGCAGAGGATTTATTCTCAATTTCTTCATAGTCTTTTTCAATGGAGTTGCTGTCTAATAACACTGATATCTATGCATGCTGGTGGGAGTTTTTAGTTTTTCTTTATTATTCAAGAAATTCTAGAATATTACTTGTGAAAATAATTGCATTTTAGCACTGATATAATTAATTTGCACAAGCAGAGAAGTTCAATTATAAGAAAATTCTGTATGAAAAATATGACAATGTGGCAGGGGAATAGGAAAAAAGGATAAAATTTTAAAATACTCCTCCATTGAAAGTTAATTCCCTGTTTAAATTATTTAAGAATCTGAAAAATGTTTAAAGTAGCAGTTCTTAGAAAATATGCTGGCTTACCTAAAGATATAAAAATAAAGTGAAATTAATGCTTACCCTATATTTAAAATAATATTAGTTGTCTCTTTTAATTTAGAACTATACTTATTAATATGTGAATAACCAGGCATTTTTCACAAAGTTAACAGAGAATCATTGTCTGATAGACTCTGGATTCTTTTATCTTCAAGTGGAATTCACTGGGATCTATAGCCATTTTATAGTACAAATAACAAGAACCAATTTTGGAATATTATCCTAAGCTCATATATTTATTTAATGGTCACTTTGAAACAGTACCATTCACATCCAAGTCATAAATGTGGGCTGTTTCTGAATTTGTCTGCTTCACTGGGCACAAATGGGCAGAGCAGAGGGATTCAGCAAGGCTTCTATTCTTCAGAGATTTTAAAAGACATCTTTATTCTTTCTTTCTCCAGTTAAGCCAAGAATATTCTCCTTCTTTTTCTTTTCCTTTCTTCTTTTTAAATTTTTTTTAGTGCACTTAAGAGAAATCATTTGGCCTTTTTTCAAAGCTGGAATTTACTAAGTGACAGTGTTTCTCTATCCACATCCTATCATATATATCTATATATTTATATCTATCTATCTATCTATCTATCTATCTATCTATATCTATCTATCTATCTATCTATCTATCTATATATGTGCTATGTGTATATATTTATAGAGAGAGACAGAGACAGAGAGAAACAGAGAGCTGGTTCTTTCTCTACTGTGGTCTTGATCTATTTTGCATACCTGTGAATACATTACTATTGCTTATTGGCACCTTAAGTTTGGATGCCATCTCATAAACTGCCACCTCATTCACACTAAAAATCAATCTAATTAATGATTGATCCTTTGTTGCTTGTCTAGGGCTTTGCTGCTTTTCTGTTGGAGAAGGCATAGAAGGATTACATGTGACACATGTGACATAATTTCCCACATCAAGAAGCCTATGATCATGAGGATGTAAGTGTTACGTGCAAACACTCTAAAGAATAACACATTATGGAGTAATGAATAGGATAATGAGAGCTAAATGAACCTCCTCCTATTCTCATTTTCACTGATTTCTCCTTTCATTTAGCTCTCTGAGATGCTGCTGATCTACTATTTTTCTCTTTCCTCATTTCTCTTTTATTCTGTATACATGCATGCATAGGCATGCCCCATACTTGACAAATATAATAAGTATGTGTATCTATCAGATTTAAGTACAGTAGGAAAAACTATCTGCCTCTAAGGCAGTAGTTTTAGCAGTCTTATGGCATCTTGGCTTCCAGGAGGTCACACGCCTACTTTCCATCAATCTTTAAGGCTAGGGAAGGTGAGACACTGATGAATCAGGGGTGACTAAGTTCCATTCCATCCTCAAACTAGGGGTTGATTCAGCTTTATCTGAATAACATGAGCTGAGTGGAGAGGATGGACTTCCAAACAAAATTAAGGGAACTTACTGGGGTACTTGGAAATAAATACTGAGAGGTTTAAGAAAATCTACCTTCATATAGCTTATTAATCTGCCTAAGATTATCTTCTTCATAGCTCTCTTCCCCTCCTCTCATGCCACCCTTGCTCATCCCTCTCTTTCACTGTGCTTTATGCACATTGATCTTTTAGTTTTTTCAAATCTCTATGCTCCAACCCACTGAAGGACTTTTGAATATATTTTTTCTTCAACTTGGATTGATCTTACCACCCCAGTCCCCTCATTTTCCACCACTTCTTCTGCATCTCGTTCACTATAGATGACCTTTATTCTTTTAGTCTCCATTAAAATATACTTGCTTAGAGTCTATTCAGCTCTTTTAATCTACTGCAGCCCATATTAGTCCCATATTTCATTCTTTCATAACACCAATACACTCCTACAATGTACTCATCACTATACTAAAATAAATACATAATTTATGGTTTTCATAGGTATCTTAATGACTGTTTCCCCTACTACAATTTGCTTCAAAGGCCTCTGCACGAGGCACCCTGTGAGAAAGTGAAACTCGACCCAGCTCCAGATTTGTTCGGCCAGGTAAGGCAGCCTGGTTTCTGCAGCCAAGCGGCTTTTCCAGGGGTCTGTCGGTGCTTTTTCTGGATACAAGGCGTGTGGATGAAAGGCTATTGGTGCTTCAGCCAGGAGTCAGTGCTGTGCCTCTGAGGTGGGAGAGCCAACTTCAGGACACTGGTCCACAAGAGACCTCCCAGCTCCACGTAATATCAAATGGTGAAAATCTTCCAGAGATCTCCATCTGAACACCAACACCCAGCTTCACTCAACGACCAGCAAGCTTCAGTGTTGGACACCCTGTGCCAAACAAGTAGCAAGACAGGAACACAACACCACGCATTAGCAGAAAGGCATCCTAAAATCATAATAAGGCCACAGGCAACCCAAAACACAACACCAGACGTGGACCTGCCCACCAGAAAGACAAGATCCAGTCTCATCCACCAGAAAGCAGGCATGAGTCCCCTCCACCAGGAAGCCTACACAACCCACTGAACCAACTTTAGACACTGGAGACAAACACCAAAAACAACAAGAACTACGAACGTGCAGCATGCAAAAAGGAGACCCCAAACACAGTAAGATAAGCAAAATGAGAAGACAGAAAAGCACATAGCAGAAGAAGGAGCAAGATAAAAACGCACCAGACCTAACAAATGAAGAGGAAATAGGCAGTCTACCTGAAAAAGCATTCAGAATAATGATAGTAAAGATGATCCAAAATCTCGGAAATAGAATAGAGAAAATGCAAGAAACATTTAACAAGGACGTAAAGAACTAAAAAGGAAACAAGCAACAATGAACAACACAATAAATGAAATTAAAAATACTCTAGAAGGAATCAATAGCAGAATAACTGAGGCAGAAGAACGGATAAGTGACCTGGAAGATAAAATAGTGGAAATAACTACTGCAGAGGAGAATAAAGAAAAAGGAATGAAAAGAATGAGGACAGGCTTAGAAACCTCTGAGACAACATTAAATACACAAACATTCAAATTATAGGGGTCCCAGAAGAATAAGAGAAAAAGAAAGAGACTGAGAAAATATTTGAAGAGACTATAGTTGAAAATTTCCTTAATATGGAAAAGGAAATAGTTAATCAAGTCCAGGAAGCATAGAGAGTCCCATATAGGATAAATCCAAGGAGAAACACGCCAAGACACATATTAATCAAACTATCAAAAATTAAATACAAAGAAAATATATTAAAGGCAGCAAGGGAAAAACAACAAATAACACACAAGGGAATCCCCATAAGGTTAACAGTTGATCCTTCAGCAGAAACTCTGCAAGCCCGAAGTGGGTGGCAAGACATATTTAAAGTGGTGAAGGACAAAAATCTACAACCAAGATTACTCTACCAAGCAAGGATCTCATTCAGATTTGATGGAGAAATTAAAACCTTTACAGACAAGCAAAAGCTGAGAGAGTTCAGCACAACAAAACTAGCTTTACAACAAATGCTAAAGGAACTTCTCTAGGCAAGAAACACAAGAGAAGGAAAAGACCTACAATAACAAACCAAAAACAATTAAGAAAATGGGAATAGGAACATACATATCAATAATTACCTTAAATGTAAATGGATTAAATGTTCCCACCAAAAGACACAGACTGCCTGAATGGATACAAAAACAAGACCCATATAAATGCTGTCTACAAGAGACCCACTTCAGACCTAGGGACACATAAAAACTGAAAGTGAGGGGATGGAAAAAGATATTCCATGCAAATGGAAATCAAAAAAACTAGAGAATCAATTCTCATATCAGACAAAATAGGCTTTAAAATAAAGACTATTACAAGAGACAAAGAAGGACGGTACATAATGATCAAGGGATCAATCCAAGAAGAAGATATAACAATTGTAAATATTTATGCACCCAACATAGGAGTACCTCAATACATAAGGCAAATACTAACAGCCATAAAAGGGGAAGTCAACAGTAACACAATCATAGTAGGGGACTTTAACACCCCAATTTCACCAATGGACAGATCATCCAAAATGAAAATAAATAAGGAAACACAAGCTTTAAATGATACACTAAACAAGATGGACTTAATTGATATTTATAGGACATTCCATCCAAAAACAATAGAATACACATTTTTCTCAAGTGCTCATGGAACATTCTGCAGGATAGCTCATATCATGAATCACAAATCAAGCCTTGGTAAACTTAAGAAAATTGAAATTGTATCAAGTACCTTTTCGACCACAATGCTATGAGAATAGATATCACTTACAGGAAAAGATCTATAAAAAAATACAAACACATGGAGGCTAAACAATACATTACTTAATAACGAAGTGATCACTGAAGAAATCAAGGATGAAATCAAAAAATACCTAGAAACAAATGACAATGGAGACACGATGACCCAAAACCTATGGGATGCAGCAAAAGCAGTTCTAAGAGGGAACTTCATAGCAATACAATCCGACTCTAAGAAACACAAAACATCTCAAATAAACAACCTAAACTTGCACCTAAAAAAGTTAGAGAAGAAGAATAAAAAAAACCCAAAGTTAGCCGAAGGAAAGAAATCATAAAAATCAGATCAGAGATAAATGAAAAAGAAATGAAGGAAACGATAGCAAATATCAATAAAACTAAAAGGTGGTTCTTTGAGAAGATAAACAAAATTGATAAACCATTAGCCAGACTCATCAAGGAAAAAAGGGAGAAGAATCAAGTCAATAGAATTAGAAATGAAAAAGGAGAAGTAACAACTGACACTGCAGAAATACAAAGGATCATGAAAGATTATTACAAGCAAATTTATGCCAATAACAAATTTATGCCAAATTTATGCCATAAAATAAATTTATGCCAATTACTACAAGCAAATTTATGCCAAAATAAATAAATATATGCCAATAAAAATTTATGCCAAATTTTTATTGGCATAAAAATTTATGCGAATTTTTGGCATAAATGAACAAATTTATGAAGAAATGAACAAATTCTTAGAAATGCACAACCTGCCAAGACTGAACCAGGAAGAAATAGAAAATATGAAAAGACCAATCAAAAGCACAGAAATTGAAACTGTGATTAAAAATCTTCCAGCAAACAAAAGCGCAGGACCAGATGGCTTCACAGGCGAATTCTATCAAACATTTTGAGAAGAGCTACACCTATCCTTCTCAAACTCTTGAAAAATATAGCAGAGGGAGGAACACTCCCAAACTCATTCTATGAGGCCACCATCACCTTGATACCAAAACCAGACAAAGATGTCAAAAAGAAAGAAAACTAAAGGCCAATATCACTGATGAACATAGATGCAAAAATCCTCAACAAAATAATAGCAAACAGAATCCAACAACACATTAAAAGGATCATACACCATGATCAAGTGGAGTTTATTCCAGGAATGAAAGCATTCTTCAATATACGCAAATCAATCAACATGATACACCACATTAACAAATTGAAGGAGAAAACCATATGACCATCTCAATAGATGCAGAGAAAGCTTTTGACAAAATTCAATACCCATTTATGATAAAACCCTGCAGAAATTAGGCATAGAGGGAACTTTCCTCAACATAAAAAAAGGCCATATATGAAAAACTCACAGCCAACATCGTCCTCAATGTTGAAAAACTGAAACCATTTCCAGTAAGATCGGGAAAAAGACAAAGTTGCCCACTCTCACCACTATTATTCAATATAGTTTTGGAAGTTTTAGCCACAGCAATCAGAGAAGAAAAAGAAATAAAAGGAATCCAAATCGGAAAAGAAGAAGTAAAGCTGTCACTGTTTGCAGATGACATGGTACTCTACATAGAGAATCCTAAAGATGCTACCAGAAAACTACTAGAGCTAATCAATGAATTTGGTAAAGTAGCAGCATACAAAATTAATGCACAGAAATCTCTGGCATTCCTATACACTAATGATGAAAAATCTGAAAGTGAAATCAAGAAAACACTTCCATTTACCATTGCAGCAAAGAGAATAAAATATCTTGGAATAATCCGACCTAAGGAGACAAAAGACCTGCATGCAGAAAATTATAAGACACTGATGAAATAAATTAAAGATGATACAAACAGATGGACGGATATACCATGTTCTTGGATTGGAAGAATCCACATTGTGAAAATGACTCTACTACCCAAAGCGATCTACAGATTCAATGCAATCCCTATCAAACTGCCACTGGCATTTTTCACAGAACAAGAACAAGAAATTTCACAATTTGTACGGAAACCCAAAAGACCCTGAATAACCAAAGCAATGTTGAGAATGAAAAGTGGAGCTGGTGAAATCAGGCTCCCTGACTTCAGACTATACTACAAAGCTACAGTAATCAAGAGAGTATGGAACTGGCCCCCAACAAGAAATATAGATCAGTGGAACAGGATAGAAAACCCACGCACATATGGTCATCTTATCTTTGATAAAGGAAGCAGGAATATACAGTGGAGAGAAGACAGCCTCTTCAATAAGTGGTGCTGGGAAAACTGGACAGGTACATGTAAAAGTATGAGATTAGAACACTTCCTAACACCATACACAAAAATAAGCTCAAAATGGATTAAAGACCTAAATGTAAGGCCAGAAACTATCAACTCTTAGAGGAAAACATAGGCAGAACACTCTATGACAGAAATCACAGCAAGACCTTTGTGACCGACCTCCTAGAGAAATGGAAATAAAAACAAAAATAAACAAATGAGACCTAATGAAACTTCAAAGCTTTTGCACAGCAAAGGAAACCATAAACAAGACAAAAAGACAACCCTCAGAATGGGAGAAAATATTTGCAAATGAAGCAACTGACAAAGGATTAATCCCCAAAATTTACAAGCTGCTCATGCAGCTCAATAACATAAAAACCAAACAACCCAATCCAAAAATGGGCAGAAGACCTAAATACACATTTCTCCAAAGAAGATATATAGATTGCCAACAAACACATGAAAGAAGGCTCAAAATCATTAATCATTAGAGAAATGCAAATCAAAACTACAATGACATATCATCTCACACCGGTCAGAATGGCCATCATCAAAAAATCTAGAAACAATAAATGTTGGAGATGGTGTGGGGAAAAGGGAACACTCTTGCACTGCTGGTGGGATTGTAAATTGATACAGCCACTATGGAGGTTCCTTGAAAAACTACAGATAGAACTACCATACCACCCAGCAATCCCACTACTGGGCATATACCCTGAGAAAACCATAATTCAAAAAGGGTCATGTACCAAAATGTTCATTGCAGCTTTATTTACAATAGCCAGGAGATGGAAGCAACCTAAGTGTCCATCACCAGATGAATGGATAAAGAAGATGTGGAACTTATATACAATGGAATATTACTCAGCCATAAAAGGAAACAAAATTGAGTTATTTGTAGTGAGGTGAATGGACCTAGAGTCTGTCATACAGAGTGAAATAAGTCAGAAAGAGAAAAACAAATACCATATGCTAACACATATATATGGAATCTAAATAATAATAATAATAATCGTCATGAATAACCTAGGGGCAAGATGGTAATAAAGACACAGACGTACTAGAGAATGGACTTGAGGTTATGGGGAGGGGGAAGGGTAAGCTGTGACAAAGTGAGAGAGTGTCATGGACATATATACACTGTCAAACAAAATAGCTAGTGGGAAGCAGCCACATAGCACAGGGAGAACTGCTCAGTGCTTTGTGACCACCTAAAGTGGTGGGATAGGGAGGGTGGGAGGGAGGGAGACACAAGAGGGAAGAGATATGGGAACATATGTATATGTATAACTGATTCACTTTGTTATAAAGCAGAAATTAATACACCATTGTAAAGCAATTATACTCTGATAAAGATGTTAAAAAAAATAAAATAAAAGGTACCATGAACTTCTGCACCACTCATCTGGGTGGACCAACTGAGATAACAGTTATGAAAGTTTTTTCCAATGTGGAAAATTCTCTTCCCATTGCAGAAATGATTACAATAAAATGTTACTCACTGGTGACAAAAAAAAAAGAAATGTGTCTCTTTTTCTGACTGCTGTATCTTGAATTTATATAACAATGTTTCCTGCAGAGAAACTATGCTCAATACATATTGCCAAATGCATGTATGTATGAATGAATTAGTAGGATTAACATTAATGAGAAAGTTAATTTGAATTTTTTTTGCAAACTATATGTAATATTTCATAAATATGAAACTTTGTTTTTATCTTCATGATTATTATTAGCTAGGTAACAATGGAGTTAACTATAGGGTAAATTGACAAATATTCAATGTTGTTCCAAGAAAAAATAAAAAGGTAAAATATTGTGACTTTTGTAACACATATACGTGAGAAAAATTATGACTGTGAAAGCTTTAAACTGTAGGGGTTTCTTTGGTTGTTTTTATTGTTTTTTTTAACTGCTGTTTCCATTAAATAGCTCCAGGTAAAGGTATTCTGAAGAAGAATCCTAGAAAATAGTAAAATAATATGGTTACAGAATAAAAGAAACCATCTTTAAATCAAGGTAGCCTGATGGTGTTAATAGCGTACCCTTTTATTAGCATGCCAGGGTCCTGAGAAGCAACTTCAAACCAATCTTCCAGCAATAATGTTTTGTCCCTCTGCCCAATATTTATTTTCTACAATACTGCTTCATTTTTCCTCTATTTGTTTTCTCATTCCCTAAGTTTTGAATGTCATTCCACAGTCATAGCCCTACTGCCTCCATTAGTTAAAACTAGAAAGGCTCACATTAATTTATACCCCTGGTGTTATCCCAAGACTCTTTCCTACCTCTTAGTCTGTATCCTGTGCTGTTTTGCTGGTACCCAAACCCCATCACCACCTTCCTGGTTTCTCTTTTATCTGTTCAATGTGACTCCTTGTGCACTCTTAAATTGGTGGCAATTGTATAACCTTGGCATTATCGTTATGCTAAACACTACAGAGTTTTTCCCATAGTAAAATTATCTGTACATTTATGCCCTTTGTTGGGATATCATCACATAGATTACCTTGTATTTTCCCCTCAAATTATTTATTGCACTGATTTTATTGTTTTAACCATAACATATGTTTTTTAAACTCTATTTTACATTTTGTATATTTATTGGTGTGAGAATTGGTAATTTTACAGTTCTGTTTCAATGCATGATTATTTTTGTAACCAAAATAAGTGTTAGATTGTAAAAGACACTGTAATGGGAACCAAGAGAAAGGAAGTCATTTACCTCTCTTACATCTCTGGTTCTTCTCATGTGAACCAGGATTTATACTAACTGATCAAGAGGTCTTCTGGCTCTAATGTTCAATGATCCCACATGTGCTGGTCCTTCCCTAGGGAAGCTTCTATGCAGGACAGAATACTTCCAGGCTAAACTGATGTGACGTTTCAGTATTATTGTTCTCTCTGCCTTGTCATAGAAGTCTCTGCATTCTCTCTTTATGGAAATATGGTTAACTGGACCCCCATCTCTCCCAAACTATGGTAGAAGTGGAGCTAATAGCACATGAGATCATTTAAGCAGATAATTTTTTTAAAAATTTTACTCCTTTTCTATCTTAAAATTTTACATATATATGCCATATGTATGTAAAACTATCACATTGAACTCCTGATTTTATACATGTTAACATTTAAGTTGAGGCTAAATTTATTTAAGGTCAAAAAGTGAGTAAATCCAAGGAAAATTGTTGAATAAATATGTTACCGAGTCCAAGATTGTACTACTTGTCTTACAGCAGGCCAATAAATAGAGAGAGCAGTTGTTGGGGCAATGAATAGCGACTTTATTTGGAAAGCCAGCAGACAGAGAAGATGGTGGACTAGTGTCCCGAAGAACCCTCTTGCTCAGGGTTTGGACATTAATTTTTTTTATAGAACAAAATGGGAAAGGTAAGGAGGTAAAATAAAAAGGGGGTAAGTTGTTGCAAATATTTCCTGGCTCAGGTCAGACTTTGGAAGGGATGTGTTAATTTCTTCTTTCCTGCAGCCATTCACAGGTGGGCCTGGTCAGGATGCTTCTTGTGAGCTAAACAAACGTATTTTAGCTTAATGCTCAAGCATGGGAGGCAGGGTTCCTGGAAATGGGCCATTATGTATACTTTAAGCTATAGGAAACATCCCTTTATTGATTAACTTATAGCAAAAGCCATGGAACACAAAGGTTAAAGTAAAAGAAACACATCCAATATGGAGTCAGATTTATTCTTTCCTATTACAAATTCATTTTATGTACTTAATCCCAGTGATACTTGTATATGGCAATAACTATGAAAAATCTGCAGACATAGAAACTTTGACTACATCAGTCCTAAAAGACCTAAGCAGATCCTAACCTGCTGGCTTTTTGTAATTTTGTACTTTGTCCTATATTCCTCTAATGCTGCTTTCCACGGTTTCAGAGACTATCTTTGCTCTTTTTCATACTCCAGTGTTTCACCAGGACACAGAAGAGTGTGTTGATGATGTTTGTTTTGTCTATTTGTATGTTGGAATTTATCATTATTAAAATCCCTGCTAGCTTTGCTTCATTGGAGAATATTACTTACATAGCCCCTTCAACACTAATGGGTTTTCTACCCTACTGAATTTTACTGTGAGTTTGTCCCATCTCTAAAAATTGATCTGACAACATAGACAACACCACCACACAGGAACTGACAGTCAGTGACAGTTACTGGGAGGAAGAAGGGGCAATGGAATGTAACACTAAATAAAAATCTTTTTCGGAAATGCATCTGCAAGGCTACAAAAGGCTTCATTGTTTTAGGAAGCATCACTTCATTAGTAGATTGGAGGGTTGAAGCTAAATTCAGCAATATTTTGAAAAATTCAAGTTCTCTTCATTAAATTATTTGTATCTGAGTTTTAAGAGATTTTTTAAAGGGCCATTTCACCACAAATTTTGTAGATAGGATAACCGAAATTCATTATCTTCTCAGCTCTATTCCCAGACTAACTTTAATCAAAGGGAGTTTTATACTGAAGACATACAATTTCTATTTAATTAGACGGTCTAGGGCATATAGATGAGCTAATATTTCTAGAGGCATCTCTAAGGCTTTTTACAAGGGCCATTGTGTTTTACAGTGTCACAGAATAAAAGGAAGTTAAATCTTGATTTTTACTAGGGCTGTAGGGAAAAAAAAAAAGCAATTGCCTTGCATTGTAAACAGGGTTATTCAAACCCCTTCTGCCTTAAGCAAAAAGTATACAACAGCTTTTAATCAGGTTATTACCTAAAGGCTCAGCATAGTCTCAGTTTTTAGAGGATGGAAATCTAATGCACTGTACAGGTAAATTAAAGAATAATATGTAGATGCTCAAGGAACATTATTAAGCAAAAGGACAAATCTGATTTCAGGTGGCTAAAGACAGTTGAGCAATTTGGTTGAGTCTCCCAATTTTTACATATGCATGTTACCTATTTATGGTTCTCTGTTTTAGGTAATCTTAATAGTGAAAAATACAAACGATACTAATCAATATTGAATACAGTTTGATAAATGAGGCTCCCTGCATTCCCTCATCTTTACAACATCCCTCAAACAGCTTCCTGGACTTTCTTAAAAGGAATACTCATAAAACCAGTAATACACATTAGTGTTTTATGTAAATGGTACTCTTTCTACAACCTATTTGATGTTTTAATCCAACTGTTACACAGATCATAATCATTTTTGAATTCTCTCTGACTTCTAAAGTTATGAGAATAAATCCAAAGTGTTTATGTATGGGAGACCAATTGAGTCTTTTCAGATTTCATTTAAATTGGCCTCAAGCATATTTCATTTTATTTTTATTTTTCTTTCTTTATATCTGACCTACAGATACAATTTTGTTTCTATTTGATGGGAGAGCAAGTACAATATCTTTGATATATAATAGTCTCTGATGTATTGTTATGCTCAGCTTTGTCTTAATTTTACTACAAATAAACTCTTACTCTTTTAGCCTAATAGTCTTGTTAAATTTAACCTTCAAAAAAATGATGAGGGCTTCCCTGGTGGCGCAGTGGTTGAGATTCCGCCTGCCGATGCAGGGGACACGGGTTCATGCCCCAGTCCGGGAAGATCCCACAAGCCATGGAGCGGCTGGGCCCATGAGCCATGGCTGCTGAGCCTGCACGTCCAGAGCCTGTGCTCCGCAACAGGAGAGGCCACAACAGTGAGAGGCCCGCGTACTGCAAAAAAAAATAATAATAAATAAATAAATAAAATAAAAAGATGAAATCTTTGCTAAGCAAAGAAAATTGGCTTTTTTTCTTATTTAATACTAAATAAATATGGAAGAAAACTCAATATGTTGTATTAGCCAATAAATCAACTCTAATTTCTTGAGCACTTAGTATGTGTCAATAACTATGCTATAAGGAACATATACAATATTTCCAGCTGTTAATCAGCTACTTTTCAGTTTCAGACATAGCAGTAAGACATAATAAGATAAATTGACAATATTCTGAAAAAAATTTATTACTGATAATTAAATTACCTGGACGAAAGTGATATAGGCTTTGAAATTAAGAATACGATAAAAACAGGTGAAGGCAACTTACATAGGGAGAGGAATGATACAAGAAAAGTGAAGGAGGAAGGAAGAGGAACAGACGTTTTTCCCATAGTGAAGGGAGCATCTCAAATGCTAAACTGACAACCACATCACGAAAAATGAATGTAAACTCATTAGCCACACGCCAGGGCAACTGTGGAACCACTGAGGTAGTCATTACTGGAATTTGAGTTTGCTTCCACTTGATGGTGCTATTTTATTATCCAAGATTTGCTAGCTAAAATTAATTGATTACATTTAGAAATAAACATTCCGAAGTTAATTTTCTTGTTCACAAAAAAAGTAAATATTAACACTAATGTATTGGCAAACCATCAGAATACTTAAAACTATAAAAATAATGTAACAAAAGAGATATCAGTTAAGTATGAACAGATGAGATATAAAATATAGACCTAATTACATCTGTTACGTCTATGTTCAGTTGTTCCCAAAAGAGACCTATAACATATTGCATATTTTGTTATAAAAATTAGTTTCCTATCATTTTTCCCCCTTAAATCCAGTAACATTATTATTGCATCCCTTCTAGAAAAGCCGAGTTCAAACCACTGATTTGGCTGTCATCAGTTTCATTCAAGTTATCATCTTAAATGACGAATAATCTTTATTTCACTTTCATTTATATTTTTACTTCTCTTTGTCTTGTATTCAAAGTATACATGTTCATATTTGAAGATCTGGAAAATGCAAAGGAATATAAAGCACCAAGAATATCAAAACTTGTTCATTGATTCACTTCTCAAATATTTACCCAACACTTTACCCAGCACTGGCAACTCAACAGCAATTCAGCTGCCATAGCTGACCTCAGGTCACCAGCAGTGGAGCAGAGGGGGCAAACATGCAAGCTGGCATTTCAAAGAAGAGTAATATGGACACTACAGGAGCACAGAGAGCTGTGTAAGCTGGGCATAAAGGAGGCAACATACAAACTGAATCTTAGCAGTTTTGTTCCTTTTTTCTTCTTTCCTTTGTTGCTTAAGGAAGGAGGGAGTCAAATAAGTGTTTTGACTGAAAGCCAGATGAGAGGAAATATTTAGGTAGGAGATTGGAACCCAGGGTTTGAAAGATTTGTGAAGGGGTTGGGCTTGAGTAGGCACAGAGGCAGACCCCTCATTCTTGGAGACTGATAATCAAACTCTTTTGATGTGGGAGAAGGCAAGTTGAAAATGATGGAGATAAATATTGGATAGTGACTCCTTGAGAAGAGTAATGAAGATTTGAAGTAGTCACTGGAAGAAATAAGGGAGTGTGTTGATCAAGAATTACTACAAAGGATTATCCTGGAAGCTGAGGTTCTAACTGAGACTCTAAAAGATGAGTTTGCAGTGATCCTGATCACCATTGTTTTTGTGTTTTATTGAAACATTGGCTTAAAAAAAAGATACATAGTTGGCATGTAAAACCTAGTAGCATTTACTATTATCATAGTAGTATTAATTCATTTTTGGCTTTAACAAGTTAATCCAAAAGTATGAAAAACCAAGAGAGTGGAAAATTTATTTGTCTCAATTATAAATTGGAATGGGAGTTGAAGAGTTTACTGTCTACTTTATTTTTAAGAACTCTAGAATTACATGAGTTAAGATATACCCTTTCAGGGAAATTTCTCCTTAATATAATATTTCTTCATCACCCTAACTTCCCAGAATGTTAATAATAAAAATGTCTTTCATCCTCAACTCTTCATCTTCAAAACTTACCCATCTATCAAGTCTAAGTTTAGATCTTACCTTCTGCATGAAACATCCCTTATGTCTTTACTTATGGCTTGAAATCCCATTTCAGACAAAATAACTCTCCCTCATGTAAAAATTCAGTATTTTATTATATTTAGTCAGTTTCAAGGTAGAAGATTGTATTGAGGTAAGTAGTGAACAGACCTAATTTCCTCTACTATCTATAAGCACATTTAGGATTAAATGTTAGTCTGTCCAGCTTTATACCGTCCAGTGCAAACCATGTACACAGCAAGGGCCCCTAAATCAATCAAGACTTTAAAAACATTGTGAACTGACCAAATTGAGTAATTACTTGTTCTTGTTCCTAAAAATTCTGGGGCTGATGGTAAGAGGCCAAATAGAAATCTGGGTTTTAAGGGAGGAGTTCAATCAAAGTGTAGAGAAAGGTATATTCTATGAAACGCAGTATCAATTTCCAACCACCAGCACTCTGAAAATTGTAGTTGTCAATGTAGTGCACTGCTTTTAAGTTTTGAGAAGGATTAATATTATTCTAATGTATAGGAAGTAAATAGTACAAAAAATGTTTATTAGCTCATTTGCATTTAAAAATGCAGAATATTAGGGCCCTCAGAGGACAAGTTAAATTCTATCCTAAGCCTACTCTAAGCTTCCTCTTGGCACTAAACTTGTTTATGTAATATCAAATTGAGCTGTACTTTTTTTATTCTTGTTCATATGTCTAGAAATAAGCTGGAATTTCATATGAAACTGGGTCAGTCAGTTCTGATCCATCCATTTCCAATTGATTGATTTTTCCTTGATAGCTTCATTGTAATGAGAGATGTACTTTATATCAAATGTGAGTATTTGATCTGACAAATGCACTTTAATTTCCAAAATGAGAAAGGGCTATAAAGGAAATTTCCAATAGCTTTATCAGAAAAAAAAAATTAATGGATTTCAACCATAGCTTGTCAAAAAAAGAAAAAACCCAGAAAACAAAAATCTGAATATAAACACTGAATTTCATATACTACAATAGAAATTTTTTTTTTTCCATTTTATCTTTTCAATAGTATCTCTGGATTGTAATTTTACCTCAGTACCGTAGAATCTTTGTCTTCGTGTTTCTACCTGCTTTCCACAACTGGAGCCAATACTTCTAACTTGTCAGTCTGGAACAAGCAAACTGTGGAAAACACAGGGATATTTCGAATAATCACCATGGCGTATTGGGAGAATTGTTTGGGTGAATTGACACAGCATTCACCAGTTCTGTTTATACTATTTGCCTGCTGATTTTGTTACTGTAGTTCTTTTTGTTTAATATACAGAAACCAGCTCAGGCACCTGGCAGAGATTCTCGAGATAAAGCAAGCCTCCAACTACAGACAAGCAATTTGTTTGCATTTTCTTAATTCAAATAAAAATTTATTTTCTCCAGTTTTTCAAAGCATATGGCACAGCATGCTCAATTTCTACAAAATTCCATCCAAATAGTGTTGCAGTAGCAATGTTGGTTTTTCAAGCAAGATTGCTCTGAGAAGAAGAAAAGAAGCAGCATTCTTTTTCTTGAAAACACAAGCATCTCCCAGGCCACCCAGGTGGGTCTGGCTTTAGTTTCCAGAGGAGCAGCAGCATGACCTAGTGGAAAGACCCCGGACAAGAACCCGAAGATTCAAGTTCTCAAGTCAAATCCTCAGACTGCTAATCACTCATTCAGGCTGTCTCTCTAGTACAGGGTGAACCAACTAACTGGTGTAATCAGCTCGCTGAGAGAAAATAGAAATTGCTTTTTGCTGTTAGGAATTGTGTATGTCGAACGGAGCTTTAAAAAAAAAATCTGGCCAACGTAGTCAAATGAAATTATAAAGGTAATCATATTCTAAACATTTGTTTCTAACCTCAGAAAAATAATATTGTCAAACACTATCTGTGAAACTTAAAACTGTGGATAAAAGTGAATACAGATTTAAATGAAATTTGTCATAATATCTTGTGCAATATATATGACTTCTTTGATATTTTATTTTTAACTATTTTCAAACACTATATGTGTAGGTATGTGTGTGTAATATATTATATGTAATCATAGGTCAACATTAATCCACACAGTACATTTTCTCAACTTTAAACCTCCTAATTATATTAGATTATTAGTTAGGAATATATTTTACATGTGTCACAGACATTAGAGTTTTTAGCAAATAATTTAATTTTATATGATCTAGAAATTTATTCACATAAATTATTGCAAAATATTCATGTGCATTTGGTAGTCCAGAAAAAAATGTAACACAAGTGAGGGAAAAAATATGTTTTCTACAACATTTTTTTAAAACCAGGAATAGATTTAGAAAGTTTATCTTTAATTGTATGCTATTAAAATTATTTATAAATGCATGACTAAAATATAAGGGTACTGGAGACTGAAAATGAAATTGTGCTGCAGTTCCAAATCTCAAATCCTATCTATATATATTGAGAAAAATAAATAGCAACATTAGCAATCATGAATATTCTATATTTAATCCATGAAGCCAATTGAGATATATTGGATATCTCATTTCCAGATGAAGAATTTGGGAGCAAAACATGCTACAGTATCAGCTGACAAATACAGCATGAATAGAAAAGGTACCTTTCAAATTACAGCAATCACCCCTGCCATTTTTATCCCTTTCTGGCTGGATCTTTAGTCAGTGGTTCATAATTTCACTGGGATTAATTTGCCAGCATTCTGAAGACACTTATCTTATTTTCTGGAATTCAGAAAGGGATCAGCCTCCACACAATCTATTTCACTTATCGTTCAGAACAGCAGCACATGATGAAAGGAGATTCATGTTGAATGAATATATTTGTCATTGTCCGTGGTGCCTAGATTATATGAATATGACCTAGATGATTTTTCTTTCTGAACACAATGGGACATACTTATGCATAAATAAATCCTATGCAGTTTAAGAACTATCCTTCTTACTAATTCTCATTTTAGTCATAATTGATATCCTCACCTTGATCATAAGTTATTTGCTCTTATAAGAATATTTTCTTGATTATGAAAGAGAAAGTCTAGCTTCATACAAGCATTTTTATAATAAGCCATTAAATTATCTATTTGAATTCATTTATTTTTGAACCCAGATTACAATTACAAACTGCCTTGCTCATTCAGAGTCTATTTAGATGTTAAAATTAGTGTTATTATATATATATATATATATATATATAATTATGTATATATATATAATTTATATGATAGAGAACTAAAGGTAAGATAAATATTTCTAAATATTTATATCCTTCTTTTTATATATATGAACCTGGTTTCATTGGGTTTTCTTCATTTTCTAAATGAAAGGAAAAGAGCAAGTGAGACAAGCAGAGTCAATAAAATATAAATCAGTGCTAATCTTGATAGATGCAACTTCTCAGGAGTGACAATATAGGGGACACATTTCACTTCTAAACTTTTTTCCATTAGTTTTTTGACAGGAGTACACTAGTTCAGCTTTAATGAGATTCTAGTGTAAAAACTTCAGGGCTAAATAAAAGAAACAAATCAAAAGGACCAAATGATTGCCATTTAATGTGAGAGAATGAAAGTGCAAACAATCATTGTATGACATCTAGCTGTGCTAGTCACTGCAGAATGACAGGTAGAACAATTCAAAGTTACTGATCTAAAGACGGAATAACGGCTTATATGTTTGAAGTGCTTAGAAGATAAAGAAATAAAACAGACTCTGAGATGAGACATGGTTAAACCTTTTAAATTCCATGCCCTATTGTCAGTACCATTTGAATGGTTTTGTACACATTTTTTTTCTGAAATAATGTGATTGAGGGAATTAATTCTAGAGCTTATTTTATGGTTTTATGCTTTGGGCTTCAGAGATGTTTTAAGCTAAATGAGAATATCACATATAATATGCTTGCATAATCAAAAATATATTTTGCTGATTTGCTAGTCTGCATTGTAAGAACTCACGTTTGGGGTTATATTTGTAGGTAAACTTACTGCCATCTGAGTTCTGATTTAAAAGAAGCCTGATTATTTTCACACTTAAAAATAGTTTTAATTTCATACTGTCCTTTTATTTATTTTTTTTATTTTAGAAAAAAAATCACCAATTCTTTCTTTCAATAAACCTTTTTATCAGTGAAATAACCCATTTGAGTTACTGCTGGAAACAATAATCTGTAATTGCTGCTTTCAGTCCTAATTTGGCCTGTCCTTACATTTTCATCTCAATCTAATCTAAACCTATTTGAGCAAATAAAATGATATTTACCTCATCCTCTGTTACAAGCTTTCAAGATTACAGGCTTCAGGAAAAATCAATACAAAATACCATCTTAGCAGCGGGTTTGTGCTCAGTAAGAATGCTAACTTTTCTCCCCAGTATTTCTGACTCTCAGCTATCCTGGAGTGAAAGCAGAACTCATACCATTAAAAAGAGAAAAAGATTTTAAAAAGAAAGAAAAACAAAACCACTTTACTGATGCACTTGGTGCTGCATTAGTGGCAACTTTCAGCTTACAAGGCAAAGTGGAGTGTGTGGTCAAGCTCCCAACCTTTAACTCCTGTTTCTGCATGACACATCTTACAGAGTTCACAAAAAGGAGGTTCTTGACCTCGCGGAAGATTTATTTCAGACTCAAATACCATCTTCATTTATTATTTATTTGCTTCAAGCAGTTGGGATTTGAGGTATCATCATACCTGACTGGTTGATTTAAGGAAGTGGCCACCTCTCTGTGGGGGAATCTCATGAGAATAAAATCCTATTACTTTCCAAAAAGATTACTTCATTTACTTCCCAGAATAAGCTTTTGATGAAAACATTAGAATGTTGAGTTTGTAAACAACCAAGAATTCTCAAAAGTATTGCCCTTTTGTTGAAGTTTCAAATGGAAGCTTATTTTACTTTTTTTTTTTTTTTGGCTGGGGTAGGGAGCATGTGGGTTTTTTAAACTTAGGACTTAGTGAACACAGATAAGTTAGTTCTTGTAAGCAGACCTTACTGGAATATTGGATTGTGGCACATGCATGTTCTTTAGTGGTCTAAAGGGTAGGACTCCTTCTACATTTTCAAACTTCTGGTGGAATTTTTCTCTTGCATCTATCAACATCCCTTGATTTTTGAGTAGACTCTGATTTGAAGATCTATGGCAGAAGATTAATTTGTCTCTATAGGGTATTAAGATGCATGATTAGAATGGGTTTTTTTTAATTAAGCTGTAGACAAAATTTTTTGAAAAATTTTTTTCAAAAAAGAATAATCATTTTTCCCCATCCCTTATTCCACTAAAGAAGTAGAAGAAAATGTCTGGCAAATATTTTTTTTTTTCCCTAAGCATTATAATAGAACTGTAAACACTGTAGAATTCTCAATAAATTTTTGAATTAGGAACATGTGCTATTTCTTCCATGCTTAATTGGTATTGCTTTTAAGAGTATCATATTGGACACAATTAAATAAACTACTACTTTAAAAAGCTAGTAGTAAAAATACTATTCATTTTAGTAATACAAATTCCACTGTAACAAAGGCCATTATATAACTGCTCTTGATTCAGTAGTATTTGATTTTAGAAAACATATTTTTCAAGATACTTTTTATTGAGAGTTGTTATTCTTTTTATAAAGATGATTTTAAAGCTCCAAATGGTATAATTATATAATGTTGTTAGATTTTATGACTCTCTTATAAATTGATATTTATTGTTATCCAAAAAATTGATTAAACACCATTTTCTGATGATATTTTATATTAAGAAAAACATGTTTTCAGTGATAACCTCAGGTTACTTTTTTTTAGACTTAAATTCTTACATAGTTAGTTTCAGGAACATTCAGTTCAGCAAAATAATAATGCAGTAAAGCAAAATAATTTTGATTATCCATTGGTTCTTGCTGAAATGCAATTTTACATCTGCATTTATTACCTAATTACTGGGTAAATACATTAAAGCATTTTCAAGATTCTCCAATATCAATTCCTATATTATCACTTAATAATCATACCTGAAAATGTTCATTATGTAAAATCATATGCAAAATGTTGGATAAACATACAATATATCCATTTTGAAAATTCTAAAACTAAAACATGGAAATTTAAAAAAAATATTGGGCCGGCCAAAAAGTTTGTTTGGGTTTTTCCATTAGATGTTACATACATAAAGACAGAGCAAATGTTCTGGGTTTTTAATTTATTGTCAACCATTATATTCATCATTATAGCAATCCAATATCAAGCAGAATATAAAGATATATACACATTTTCTATTTTATTCTATTGAGTGTATACATAGCATAATCTCTTATCTAGATGCACTAAAACAGTCTTAAAGTAATATAAATCTAAGCACAGAATAGTAATTTCTGTGATTCTTTCTGAAATCTTGATTTTATTTGACAAATTCCATCTATGCATTATTTGAAGCAGTTAATAAAAATGGTTAAATCACATGAACTTTTTCTTTTGGTAGAATATTTATGCTGCTGCCAGTAATACATAAGGATTTTTCACATAATATAGTTTAAGTCAAGCATTACTTTTGAGGGCCTTAATTTCTAAAGTTAGTTGATCACCATAACACCTAGGCTTGAAAGTAGCTTTATATATTAAGGAAAATAATTATCATTTGAAAGACATTTTAGTTCTTCTGCATTTACCCTGTGCCATGTTTTTGTTGTTTTTTCAAATGTGGAAAGCAGACAAGAACTTAATACAATCTAATTTTTAATTTCCTTTTTTAATAAAAGGAAATGATCCTTTTCCTTTTCTTTCATGTGTTTTGATGGAAAAGCACATAAATAATATATATAGACATATATGCATATGTACATATATATTGTACACACATATGGATACAGACACATTGCACATGATCAGAGTTCAGTGGAATGTGTCCTATGTTTAGCCACTGTAGTGTGTAAATAATCACCATTTGGTGAGTACATGACTATCACACATTATTTAATAGATGACACTGAAAGTTAGGTAGTGGCTGTTTACATAATGTTATCCATCTTTGGACCATTGTAAATTAAAGCTTATAATTTCTATTGCATGGGATATTAAACTCTTAATAGCTATTAGATATTATAGATCTAATATCTATTAGAATTTAATTTTTGTATACAACAAAATTTTTAATAACTGACTGCATTTTGGAATATTTATTTCCTTAGTAAGAGAAAATATTCTTCTTAAGAATTTTATCTTATAAAGAGTTAACCCTAAGAAGAGTTTTAAGACTTTTTCTTGTTTGTTTGTTTTTGCGGTACGCGGGCCTCTCACTGCTGTGGCCTCTCCCATTGCAGAGCACAGGCTCCGGACGCACAGGCTCAGCAGCCATGGCTCACGGGCCCAGCCGCTCCGTGGCATGTGAGATCTTCCCGGACCGGGGCACGAACCCGTGTCCCCTGCATCGGCAGGTGGACTCTCAATCCTTGCGCCACCAGGGAAGCCCTTAAGACTATTTTTTAAAACTCATTATCATGGCTTTGTGTACTAACTAAATTAATAGTCATTCCTTAATATTCATTCCCTATTCACATTTCCTTGACTGTCTCAAACATTTTTTTTTCTTATAAATGGTTGGTTCAAATAAGTACTCATCATCCATTCGCAGCATTCAGCTAATTTAATTTTTTTCCAGTTTTATTGAGAAATAATTGATATACAGCACTTATATGTTAAAGGTGTACTAGTTGATATATTTCTAAAGGAGCTTTTATTTTATAAGTCTTCTGTTTTTCTCTTTTTTAATTTTTCCCTTTTTTTGTTTTTTATATATTTTTTTGTAAGAACTGAGTCATT
This sequence comes from Hyperoodon ampullatus, assembly GCF_949752795.1. Taxonomy (NCBI): domain Eukaryota; kingdom Metazoa; phylum Chordata; class Mammalia; order Artiodactyla; family Ziphiidae; genus Hyperoodon; species Hyperoodon ampullatus. Next base: position 19,508,114 of record NC_136930.1, read on the forward strand.
TGACTTGTGAAATGTTCCACTGTTTCTTTGTGGCATTGTTTAACTTGTTCTTTTATTTTCAGTATTTGAATGGATTAGATTAAGGTGCAATTACTTAATGAAAGCACAATTTGTAAGTTGTGTTACATCCTTCATATTGCATCACAACATGAGGTATACAGCATTAGTTCATCCCGTTTTGTGTCAGTGAGTTATTCATACAAAAATATTACCAAATATTTTTTTGTGAACAAGAAAGTCATGAAATCTCAGTGGTACACAATGAGAAGCATTTATTCTCATGGTTCTGTGAGTCAGCTGTGTTCCAGCTAATCAGCCATAAGGAAAGTTGTTATATATAAAACTCTGATATCTGTCAAAACTCAGCTTCAAATGACTCTCATCCAACTTGGAATATCAGGCTTAATTCTTCTCAACAGAATGGAAAAATCACAGGAGGATGTCGGGAAACCCACTAAATTTCTTAAAGCCTAGGTTTGGAACTGGTATAGTATTTCCACAAATATGCCATTGATCAGAGCAAGTCATATGACCAAGCCAAGTCAAACTTGACAATAAACGTGGATACAAAGAGGGTTACAGAATTGGGACAATTCAATCTACCAAACACATCCAGTGATGCTAAGATGGATCATTAGGTTTGTAGTGTTGGGCTTATTCATCTAATAAAAATTTGTCCTTTATTCTATGGATTTAGCATCCATGAATGATTGTTATCTAGGTACATATTTTAATTGTTTTTATTTGTCAGAGGTTGCAAAATGCTTAATTTCTATTTTATCATTCCTTCTGCATTTAGCAAATAGAATTATTTTTTTTAAAGTTCCATCATTGTTAGGGATTGAATGTTTGTGCCTCAACAAAATTCATATGTTGAATCCCTAACCACCAATGTGATGGTATTTGGATATGGGGCCTTTGAGAGGTAATTCGGGTCAGATGAAGTCATGAGGGTGGAGCCCTCATGATGATATTAGTGCCCTTATCAGAAGAGAGCAAAGTTGATCTCTTTCTCTCCACTGAGAAAAGGCCATGTGAGGCCACAGCAAGGCTCCTGTCCACAAGCTGGGAAGAGAGTTCTCACCAGAAAACAAATTATCCAGCTCTTTGATCTTGGTTCTCCTAACCTCTAGACTGTCATATATAAACTTCTGTTATTTTAGTCACACAGTCTATGATATTAGCAGACTACTATACTCATCAACAATTTCATTATCCTTTTCTTGCATGCAAGAAAAGCAAAATAAATGCTTGATAATTTCCTTGTACTTATCAATTTTCAGATTAATTAGCTGATATTCTAGTAACATTCACAGTGAACAATGTTATTTTTAAATCTAGTATTTTTAAGTTCTCATTTTTTACATATATTTGGTGTTTCAATTTATTGCACCCATTAAAAAAATTTACTGTTTCAGGTTATGCTATATAAACTCACTAAACTACCCATTTCTTTGCCATGAACCCATGAATATTTGATATTTTTCTTCCTTTTCAAAAAGTAAAATATCTCAATTTCATCTTGTATATTTCCTACCTCATATCTGGAACTAGCTATTTGTCAAGGATTTCTGATTCCTTTCATTGGGAAATAGTGTTTAGAGACCACCGTCTGACTGTTAAAGCCAGGAAATACCTTTTTAAGAAAACACAAGTTGTTATCAATTACAAAGTAAAGATTAGGAAGATTTTATTTCTTAGATTCATAAGTAAATAACCTTTTTACTTACATACTTAGATAATGCTACTATTATCCTTAATATGACATGAAATTATGCTTATCTTTTCAGTGATTTATTGAGACTTTCTTTCTGGTGTGTGTGTGTGTGTGTTTGTGTGAGACTAATGATAAAACTAACCAAAATTACTAATCTGGATTATAGTTGATGTCTATGGCCATGGTGATCCATGAACTAATCAAATTCATTACATAAACATCATTAAATCATAGAAATTTTGAGTTGGAAATCACCTAAGAGAACATATAGTTTAATAATAAAATTAAAATATGCAGGGAAGAGAAGTATGAGATATATAGGGAGCAGAATCAGAGAATATATGAATCAAAATTCAGTGGAGACTGGGGATGGGAGAAGAATTGTCTACACAGGGTCATGAGGGAAGTTTTGAGAGTGATAAAAATGTTTTATGTGTTGATTGAGGTGATGGTTACATGGGTGTGTGCTTTTATGACCTCATCATGTACATTTAAAATGCGTTAATATTACAGTATGAAAATCATATCTCAATAAAGTTGATTTCAAAAACTCCTATGAAGAGTTCAGTCAAAGTTCTTATACCAAACATTGCCTGCTCTGACCTGGTACATTCTGAGCAGGGATCTACAAGCAATTCTTCTGAGAAGTAGTTACCTCATTCTGCAGATGAAATAAGTGGAAAAAGGGGAAATTGAGTGACCATGGGCATAAAGGCAGAAGCTAACCAGGACGAGGATGAGTCTCCTGATCCCAGTTCAGTGCTTTGCCTACAATGACAACAAATTGAGCTCATTGGTTTCTGTGTCTATAATTGGAGTCATTTTTGAGACTTATAATAATACAATTGTTCAAAAACTATTGTGAAGAGCAAGAAGCCAATTTGGAGCTGTTGTCAAAGTTAACTGTTTTTTAAATCTATTTTTAGGCGAATCCATGGCTAATATAGTTTTTAAGCATATTTTTATTCCTAGATAGTTGTAGAGTAAAAAGTTCCAAGTATGAACTATTTTCATGCATTTGGAAACATTATGTTGGATTTGTCTGGAGGGGAAATACTTTCAAAAGCTATTAAACTCTTTTGCCTAAAGTAAATGGATTTAGAGAAGATTGTTAAATGGAGAGGAGATGAGATGATAAATTAAATGTTTATGTGAGAATTATGAATCAGTTTGAGAGAAACACAAAATAGTAAATGTATAAACAGAGCATCACTGTACTTGACATTTATACAAATATGACTTTAAAATAAGGATATTCAGAAATTGAAGAAAAATATGAATTCCTTGACAACGGAAACAATAAAATAGTGGAATCATTTACATTTATTTAACTGCTATTCATATTTAACATTATTCTATTACTAACAAATTAAGTGAATTATGTCAACAGAGAAAAGGCTTGTTCAAATATTAGTCCCTCTTGTTAAGTTCTTTACATGCTGAGGGTCAGGTGCCTTCAGTTCATCTTAACTGTCACTAGGTGGCACTCTGGCACCCGTGGGAGCATAAACCAACCACCTGCTTCCATTGGTTGGTGGAACTGGGAAATATCTACCAGCACCCCCCTAAAAAATTGCACATTTTTTTTCAAAATATAACCATGAAGGGCTTCCCTCGTGGCGCAGTGGTTAAGAATCTGCCTGCCAATGCAGGAGACACGGGTTCAATCACTGGTCTGGGAAGATCCCGTATGCCGTGGAGCAACTAAGCCCGTGCACCACAACTACTGAGCCTGTGCTCTAGAGGCCGTGAGCCACAACTACTGAAGCCCGCACGCCTAGAGCCCGTGCTCTGCAACAAGAGAAGCAACTGCAATAAGCCCGCTAACCGCAGTGAAGAGTAGCCCACACTCGCCGCAACTAGAGAAAGCCCACAACAAAGACCCAATGCAGCCAAAAATAAATAAATAAATAAATTTATATTTAAAATATATATATCTATATATATAAAACCATGGAAATAGCTAATGACTTCAAGTTCTCTTGAATCCTCTCTTCAAAGTTCTTTACAATTTTTCCTCGTGGTACTTACTGAATACACTCTTAACCTGAGACTCAGGTTTGATTAGGGATAAAGTCTGGCTACACTCTTAGGTATGAAGTAGTTGCCACTCTGTTAAGTGTCTCAAACAGACCAAGGCTTCTACCAAACTTGTTCTACAATAACAGTAAGTTCTTAATAATATCAACAACAAAAACGTTATCCATGGAAAATTTCTAGGGACAATCCTAAGTATATGCATGCCCAAATCTAAAAGAAACACTTATATTCTAGCCCAATCTTTAAAATATATTCTGAAATTCTCGCAGTAAAATATCCCTGGTAATATCTGTTAATGCATCTATTTTTTTCTTTATTGTATTACTTTGAGCATCAATCTTTCTGGATTTCATGATTCCAAACTCTGTTTAAAAACAATCTTGTCTTAATAGCCTATTGCATCAAGATAACTGCATTTTTTCACCTAATTAAATAGCAATTTAAATTTTACCATTTATACTGATTAAAGGTTTATGTTTAAAAAATCTTTTCTCTTTGGCACTTCTCTAAATCTGTTACAAATTAAATTATGTAACTCAAAATATGGGAACTTCTGTTGTCTCTGAAAACCCATGACATTTCTTTTCACCTTTCAGGGAAAGTAAGACAGGGATCAGTCTGGTAAGTGTAACTTGTGTTTTGTATAGCCTTTTATATATATCTGGAACTCACCTGTTAAATATGAAAAGGATCACTTAATTAACACACTATGATTAAAGTCAACAAAATCTGCCAAAGCTAAAGGTGTTTTATACTCTTTGAAAACCATTCTACTTGGTATAAGGAATTCTACTATATTTCTCAAATGCAAAACATAGGCAATGACAGAAGATACCATTTGCCCCACAGTGCCTCTCACTGGTGTGTTATCAGAGCAAGCATTTTCACAAGAAAATTGTTTAAACTAAAGAAGGCTAACTGTTTAGTTCACACACACTGTTGGAATTCTATGCATAACAGCCCAAAGAGTTTTCCAAGTAAACATTTCAACTGGAAAAAATTGACTTGACAACTTTGTTACTTAGTAAATTATTCGAATCAAGTTTCTGATTTGGTATGTAGGAATTACCTCAACAATATTTCATCTAAGGTTATGAGTACATTGTCATTGAAAAGAAATGAGCAATTTGGCTTCATTCTTGACTCTTGGAATGGTAGGACAAGACTTTTGGGGGGATACATTTATATATCTCTCTACATTGTCTGTAAATTTACCACATTAAAAAAATGGTTACCCCTAAAGTTGTGACTTTAAATATGCCTTTCTCACTACCTTATTTTAGCAATAATCACTTCTTTAGTTTTCTTCCACATAAAGTATCTAGTGAATTCAGAATACTACTTTGATTTTACTTTTTGGCTTTGTTTTTTTTTACTTTTCAATAAAGAAGACTGAAAGAAACTCTCTGTAGTACCATATAGCTAAAGCACATCTAAATGAAAGGACGGAAAAAGAATCACTAAGACTTTCCTGGGAAATTTCTTAAGAATGATAGACATGAAAGAACTAAAGGTAACAGATGTATCAAACAAGTCAATATAAAGCCCAGATGTTTGGCACATTCATGTAGTGGTAACTGGGTAAGTGAGAGTCATATTTTCCTTTTTCCAATAATCATTATGCTTTCCCTATTTAAAAAACCTTTTTAAATAAGCAATGTTGGTGAGAGAAAGAAAAACATCAACACAACAACAAACTACTTTACTGTCTCTCATAGTTTTTGACAATTGTGTGGTGAATTCCAGAGAAAACAGATATTTATAGAAAGGAATAAATATTAAAAAAAAAAAGCATTACTGAAACTGAGATAACATAAAAGGAAAAAGATTTTTTCTGCAGTTATTATTTTAGACATGTTTGGAGTAGGCTAGCACAGTTAATTGTTCTGTAGAATGTGTTCATTTCTGTATACCGAGATTGGAGAAAACAAGTTTTGGAATCATCTAAAAATATTGTATGTTTCTCAGGAGTGGAATAGTAAAAGCCTTAGTTAATGAATAAAAGGATGTATATAAATAAGTTATCTTATAAGGCAAAACTTCTGGCTGGTTGTCTTATCATATGTTCAACTGATGTAAAAGAAATCGAGTTTTGGGGCTTCCCTGGTGACGCAGTGGTTGAGAGTCTGCCTGCCAATGCAGGGGACACGGGTTCGAGCCCTGGTCTGGGAGTATCCCACATGATGCGGAGCAACCAGGCCCGTGTGCCACAACTACTGAGCCTGCGCGTCTGGAGCCTGTGCTCCACAGCGAGAGGCCGCAACAGTGAGAGGCCCGCACACCGCGATGAAGAGTGGTCCCCGCTCTCAGCAACTATAGAAAGCCCACGCACAGAAACGAAGACCCAACACAGCCAAAAATAAATAAATAAATAAATAAATAAATAAATAAATAAAATAAAATTTTAAAAAAAGAAAGAGTTTTATAAGCAGCTTTAAGTATTCAGAATATTTCACTTTAAATTCTCTAGAAAATTTGTACTTATACAATTTTCATATTATCCACTGTTGAATTAGGATAAAAATAAAAAAAGCATTTAAATTTCCCATCCTACTCTGTCCAAAAGTCATTTAAAAAAAAATAATTTTCAAGAGATTATTGAATATATTTCATATGTAACCCTTGATTTTTAAATAACTATTCTTCATGGTTAAAAAAGAAAGAAAAGAACCATTCAATATAATATTGTGTGCACTAAAAAAAAAAAAAATACACTTATTTAAATAGAGCCAATATCAGGTTTTGAAATAGAATATTATTTTCTTTATGGGAAGAAAATAACGTTTTTACTTTTATAGACTATGTATTCCAGGATGATATCAAAGTATTTTCATGTAGGAAAACTAGCTGCTTTTACATATGAATTTTCAAAGCTTGGCAGAGCTCTGGAAGGAATGATGAAAATTACTATTGCACGACCTTCAGGTTTTCTCTGTTTCATAAAGGGCTAGGATAGCATTTTTGTCATTTATCTTTCAGCTCTGGTCTTTCATCATAAATATCAAAGCATGCAATTATGCCTTCTCATATCCTACCATATTCTGCCTATTTTTCTGTCCATGGTGATGATGTTTCCTCTCTTTTTCACAAGACTTTTATTTTGTTTACTGAAACTCTGAAAAAACTCAATTTGTTGACTAAAATAAATTGAATGTTATACTGATAAAATATTATTAAAACAATAATATTTTTATCAAAGTCTACATCAGAAGCTGAGACATTGCTCTACTATTGCTGAGTAGATTGCTGAATGTCATATATACCGTATTCATACTAGAATGATTTGACCTACAGGTGGGATATTATTATTAATGTTTATTATGAGAAATAGGCTTGTCTAACTCCATGCAGTCTTGAAGTTTCCTATTTTCACTTTATTTATCATATTGAATTTGCTTTCTAAATGAGTCTTATTAATTCCATCTTAATATATATTCAAGGTATTTTACCCTAAATTTTCCCAAGGTTTATTTATTACACTTATCTTAAATTAGAACTATCCTAAGTAGGTCAGTGTGATAAATTGGCAATAACTTTCTATTTACTTCTTAGAAACTATAAATTAAAATAACATACAAGACAGATTAAGGCAAGGGATACAATAATAGTTTTATATACAGTATGTCCTGTCTCCAAGCACTGATAAAACCCTGAAAATTTATAAGCCAGGTGAGTATATACATTTGGATTTATTTCTATCTTTGTTTCCATTAATATTAAAGAGTACATTTATAAAAAGATAAGTTGTCCCTTAGTATAATAGAAATCATACTTAAGCATCTGATTATTTGCCTAAAGGATAAATAATTGATAATTGGGCACTGAAGCCTGACAGACCTGAGTTGAAACCCCTGTTTCTTTTCTTATATATGAACATCTTTTGTCAAGTTATTTAACCTAAAAGTGGACACAGTAATAATAGTTATCAACTAATAAAGACATTGGAAGTTTTCAATGATAATATGCATGTGAAAATTTGGGCCCAGTGCTAGCCAAGTAATGAGTTAAATGTATTATTACTATTAGCTATTATTACTTTGTTGATTTTGTCACTTTGTTACACTCAGTTTGTGCATGTGAGAAAATTCTGATATATAATCATGTGCAAGGGGTGCGTTTAATAAAGAAGGGTGATCGTCCCTTCTTTGCTCAGTAAGAAAGCTGGCTTTAGAAAGCTGAACTGTGATGAGAGAACAGGCTGCTGCTTTGATCTAAGGTAGGGAGATCCTGCAAACAAGGATGAGGAAGACAAGTGCAGAAATATCAAGCAACACGTACCACAAAAACGAAATAGCTACAGATTACTAAAAGCAATGAGAAAGTGTGCTGAGCTTGGTAAAAACTGAACAACATTCAAACACATGAAATAAGGGAAACATCACAGTCATGTTGGAGTTTGAGAATAGCTAGAAGAAAAATGTCAGATTTTCTTACAGTGGCTATGAACAATCTGTTATTGCCGAGTTAGGGCATTTAAAATGACATTTCATATTGCACAAGATGCCCAAAGATATGATTTGCATGGGAGGAAAACTAGGTTTGGAATCCGGGTTTGCATTCAAGTTTACCTTTCACTTTACCAACAAAGTCTGTTTCAACAAATCAGTAACCTCTCTGATCTTGTTTCATTGTAAAACTGATGATATCAAGGGATGTGATGAGGAGAGAGTGAGCCATTGTCAAGAGGAAGGGAAGAGAGTGAGACAGGGTCAAGAAAAGGCATTACAAGGGTGGCACATAAAGAGGGGCCCATGGCAGTAATTTGCAAGAGTAAAGAACCCAAGACACCCAACATGCCCATCATTGGAGGAATATTAAATTAGAGAGTTGCATATCCATACTATTAAATATTATGTGGCCATTGAAAAGAGCTAGTCATAGCTGCAGTTTCCAAAGTGAAATGTTTGTGTTGGAAGAACAGAGCAAGATGCAGGAGTGCATGTATAAAAAGACCCCATTTTTGTTTATTAAGAAAGCGTTCTGGAAGTATACATAGCAATATATTTATAACATCTAAGTCTGGGGATTGGAAAAGGAAGAAAAGGTGGGAGGTAGGAGAAAACTTTCACCTTTTTTTCCTTACATACTTCTATATTTTAAATTTTTTAATGAAAAGAGTAAAGCATTGTATAACTGTAAGTTATTTACATGGACATTGACATTATCTATATATAGTTATATCTGTATTTGTATCGCAAGCTTTCAAAAAGCTGGCATGTAATTGAAATGCCAGAACTAAAATAGCTGCTAAGTATTACTAAATCAATTAACAACTAAATATTATAAATTACCAATTATATGGACAAAGATTAATATGATTGGTAATGCTCAGTGCTGAAGAATATAAACCTAGATAGAGGTCAGTCTGCCAATATGTATCAAAAGTTAAAAAGGGTATACCATTTTCTTCAGTAATTCACTTATAGAACTTTATCCTGTGGAAGTGAATCATACAATTCACTGTATGTATAAGGATTTACTGCAAATTTTTTTCTAATTTGGAGAAAATCTGCATTTTCTGCTGCAGGGGATTTTGTATAAATTATGTATATTCTGTACAACTGAATACTTTGTAGTAATTAAAAATAATATGGTAATTCTCTATGCATTAATAAAGAAACATGCCCATGTTAATTTTGGTGTGAAAAAATCTAGCTACAAATGAAATTTAAGGTATAATAACTTGTTGTCATGTTTGTGTTTTGGATGCAAAGATTTACATGAATGACCAAACTGTTAACAGTGATTATCTCTGGCATGTGAGATTCTGGGGGTGGGGGCGAGTGGAGAGGGAGTGGCTAACTTTCTATTATTTGCAGGCTTTCTGAAATGAGGTGCATATTATTTTCTAATTTCAAAACAATAAAATAAATCAATTTTGGAGGAACAGAAAATGAAGTAATATGTTTTCTTCATGGAAACATAGAACAATAGAGAAATTAATCATCTGAGATGAATGTGTCTGTTGTCCAACTAAAGAGTAGATGGCAGTGTGACAGTTGGAATGAGAGAAAACAGAGACCAAGATCCCAGAGAATGGGAAATGCAGTCTCAAAACACTGGAATAAGATCAGGCTTTAGTGGTGCAAATACTAAGCACATAGATATATGAGTTTAAATGTAATTCCAAAACCACTGTTCAGTCTCCAAGAGAAATGGCAGGTGGGTCATGAGGCCACCAAACAAAAGCAAAACCTAGGTTCCAGATAAGTGGAGTTTCTTTCCACTAGAGGTAAGGAACATTATGGGGGAGGGGAGGAAATGTCCACATAAAAGGTAATTGGTGAAGAACAGGACATCTAGTCGTCAGCAACATAGAGTCTGACAACCTCGACTGCAGCCGAAGAGAGGAGATATTTCTCTTTCTGAGGCAGGAAATCTAGAGTCTGAGGAAACAAGATAATAAAAGAGAAGAATAAGAACACACTTATTTAAAAGAAAATTGAGTTTCCAAGAGGAATATGGGACTAACATTAATCTGATTCTGTAATAAATTTGTTTTCAAGTTTACTTTTCAATACTTTTAACTAAACAAATATATGTGGTTGACTTCCACTTCTGGGAAATTGGCAGGTTAGAAATATTAAAAATCCTCACACTAGAGGATACTGAGAAATTACAAGTAAAACACAGGAAAGAAACTTTTTTTTTTTTTTTTTTTGCGGTACGTGGGCCTCTCACTGTTGTGACCTCTCCTGTTGCAGAGCACAAGCACCGGATGTGCAGGCTCAGTGGCCATGGCTCACGGGCCCAGCAACTCCGCAGCATGTGGGATCTTCCCGGACCGGGGCACGAACCCGTGTCCCCTGCATCGGCAGGCAGACTCTCAACCACTGAGCCACCAGGGAAGCCCAGAAACATTTTTAAATGCAGTTCAGAGGGCACAAGGAATAAAGGGAAATCCCTCAGTCCAGAAAAGGGCATAAAGACAAAAAGCAAATAGCATTAAGGATGTAAAAGCAACTTTGGTGCCATGGGTTTTTGCCACACTCAGGAATGTAAAGTCTTGATTTTCTAGGGCTGCATGAATAAGATGGAAGTCTCGGGGCTTGAATGTGATAGAGAGCTAGAACTACAACTTTGTTCATAAATCAGGATCCTCAGAGGGCCGTACTTCAGTTAGAGTGAGCTAGAAAAAACAACTCTATTTTCTGGCCTAGGAAGACAATAGGAAAATATAGTTCTTTTGACCTGAGCTCTGGATCAGAAAAAAAAGAAAGAAGAAGAATAAAAAGAATCCTGCATCTCCCTGCCTACAAACCTTCCCACAAGGCCTCCCTGAGAATTTATAATCCCAGGTTTAACACTGCCTACATGAACTGGGAGACTTCAAACTGCAAACAACTTTCAATGGATTCTTGGTTTCCCTTAACCTAGAAAGAGTCACACATTCTCTGAAGGACTATCCCTTCAATCCCAACCTCACAGAATTCCCATAGATTTAAGTCAGTCAAATATGAGCTCAGAAACCTAATTTGAAAACACCAGGAAATAGTCACCATGATCAAGGGTCAGCAAAACAAAAAAAGAGCAAAATTATACTCTTAATAGAGCTACAGATCCTATAATTTTCACCTACAGAATTTAAGATGAGTATGTTTAAAATGTTTATAAAATGAAAAATAAAATAAAATTACAAATGAGTTATTATAGAAGACCTTAAAAAAAGAAATAATTATAAAAAGATCAAGTAGAATTTCTAATATTTAAAAAAGTACTTTGTTACATATTGTTCATTAAACACAATAGGCAAGTTAGACAGTCTACCAGACACACCTAGAGAAAGAATTATGAACTGGAGAATAAGTGTGATGAAATTGCCAGAAGCATTTGAAGACACAGACAAAATCTGAAAAATCTGAAAGATTATGAGACATGGAGGACAGAATGGAAATGATAAACAGCTAATTGGAGTCCCAGAAGGTAAGAATAGGGAGAATACAGGAAAAACCATGCTCAAATAACACATTTCCAGATTTAACAAAAGACATACAATCTCAGAATCATGAAGCACAAAAAAAATCCTAATCATAATAAATAAAAATTGGACTTCCCTGGTGGCGCAATGGTTAAGAATCTGCCTGCCAATGCTGGGGATACTAGTTAGAGCCCTGGTCCGGAAAGATCCCACATGCCACGGAGCGACTAAGCCCATGCACCACAACTACTAAGCCTGTGATCTGGAGCCTGCGAGCCACAACTACTGAGCCGCGTGTGGCAACTACTGAAGGCCGCGCATCTACAGCCTGTGCTCCAAAACAAGAGAAGCCACTGCAACTAGAAGCCTGTGCACTGCAATGAAGAGTAGCCCCCATTCACCACAACTAGAGAAAGCCTGCACGCAGCAATGAAGACCCAACACAGCCAAAAATAAATAAATTAATTAATTATTTTTTAAAAACTTAAAAAAAGAATAAATAATAAATCAACAGCTAGAAAATTCTAGTACAAATTGAAAAGCAACAAAGACAAAAGAAAAAAAGTGCATAAAAGTAATCCAGGCTCATAATTTCAAAAGATAATAAGAAAAGAATAGAGTATAAGAGTTTTTATTTTTCTATTTATTTCATTTTATTTTTTAAATATATTTATTGCAGTATAATTGCTTTACAAGGTTGTGTTAGTTTCTGCTGTATAACAAAGTGAATCAGGTATACGTATACATATATCCCATACCCCCTCCCTCTTGCATCTCTTTCCCACCCTCCCTATCCCACCCCTCTAAGGGGTTACAAAGCAACGAGCTGATCTCCCTGTGCTATGCGGCTGCTTCCCACTACCTATCTATATTACATTTGGTAGTGTATATTTATATCAATAGTACTCTCTCACTTCGTCCCAGCTTACTCTTCCCCCTCCCTGTGTCCTCAAGTCCACTTTTTACGTCTGCATCTTTATTCCTGCCCTGTCACTAAAAGCACTGTCCTGGGCTTTTGTTTGTTGGAAGGTTTTTTTATCACAGTTTCAATTTCAGTGCTTGTGATTTGTCAGTTTATATTTTCTATTTCTTCCTGGTTCAGTCTCAGAAGGTTGTACTTTTCTAAGAATTTTTTCCATTTTTTTCCAGGTTGTCCATTTTATTGACATACAGTTGCTTGTAGTAATCTCTTATGATCCCTTGTACTGCTGCAGTGGCAGCTGTTACTTCTTTTTCATTTCTAATTCTATTGATTTGAGTCATCTTTTTTTTTCCTGATGAGTCTGGCTAATGGTTTAACAATTTTGTTTATCTTCTCAAAGAACAAGTTTTTAGTTTTATTGATCTTTGCTATTGCTTCCTTCATTTCTTTTTCACTTATTTCTGAACTGATCTTTATGTTTTCTTTCCCTCAGCTAATTTTGGGGATTTTTGTTCTTTCTCTAATTGCTTTAAGTGTAATGTTAGGTTGTTTATTTGAGATGTTTCTTGTTTCCTGAAGTAGGATTGTATTACTATAAACTTCCCTCTTAGAACTGCTTTTGCTGCACCCCATAGGTTTTGGGTCATCGTGTTTTCATTGTCATTTGTTTCTAGGTATTTTTTGATTTCTTCAGTGATCTCTTGGTTATTTAGTAGTATATTGTTTAGCCTCCATGTTTTTGTATTTTTTACAGTTTTTTTCCTGTAATTGATATCTAGTCTCATAGCATTGTGTCAGAAAAGATAATTGATACAATTTTGATTTTCTTAAATTTACCAAGGCTTGATTTGTGGCCCACAATTTGATCTATCCTGGAGGATGTTCCATGAACCCTTGAGAAGAAAGTGTATTCTGGTATTTTTGGATGGAATGTCCTGTAAATATCAATTAAGTCCATCTTGTTTAATGTGTCATTTAAAGCTTGTGTTCCTTATTTATTTTCATTTTGGATAATCTGTCTATTGGTGAAACTGGGTTATTAAAGTACCCTACTTGACTGTGGTACTGTCGATTTCCCCTTTTATGGCGTTAGCATTTGCCTTATGTATTGAGGTGCTCCTATGTTGGGTGCATAAACATTTACCTTGTTACATCTTCTTCTGGGATTGATCCCTTGATCATTATGTAGTGTCCGTCTTTGCCTCTTGTAATAGTCTTTATTTTAACGTCTATTTTGTCTGATATGAGAATTGCTACTCCAGCTTTCTTTTGATTTCCATTTCCATGGAAAAACTTTTTCCATCCTCTCACTTTCCATCTGATGTGTCCCTAGGTCTTAAGTGGACGTCTTGTAGACAGTATATATATGGGTCTTGTTTTTGTATCCATTCAGCCAGTCTATGTCTTTTGGTTAGAGCATTTAATCCATTTACATTTAAGGTAATTATCAATATTTATGTTCCTATTACCATTTTCTTAATTGTTTTGTGTTTGTTCTTGTAACTCTTTTCCTTCTCTTTTGTTTCCTGCCTAGAGAAGTTCCTTTAGCATTTGCTGTAAAGCTAGTTTGGTGGTGCTGAATTATCTTAGCTTTTGCTTGTCTGTAAAGGTTGTAATTTCTCTGTTGAATCTGAATATGATCCTTGCTGTGTAGAATAATCTTGGTTGTAGATTTTTCCCTTTCATCACTTTAAATATGTCATTCCACTCCCTTCTGGCTTGCAGAGTTTCTGCTGAAAGTTCAGCTGTTAACATTATGGGGATTCCCTTGCATGTAATTTGTTGCTTTTCCCTTGCTGCTTTTAATATTTCTCTTTGTATTTAATTTTTGATCATTTGATTAATATGTGTCTTGGCGTGTTTCTCCTTGTGTTTATCCTGTATGGGACTCTCTGCACTTCCTGGACTTGATTGAATATTTACTTTCCCATATTAGGGAAGTTTTCAACTATAATCTCTTCAAATATTTTCTCAGTGCCCCTTTTTTTTTCTCTTCTTCTTTGGGACCCCTATAATTAGAATGTTGGTGTGTTTAATGTTGTCCCAGAGGTCTCTGAGATTCTCATCAATTCTTTTCATTCTTTATTCTGCTCTGCAGGAGTTATTTCCATTATTTTATCTTCCAGGTCACATATCCATTCTTCTGCCTCAGTTATTCTGCTATTGATTCCTTCTAGAGAATTTTTAATTTCATTTATTCTGTTTTTCATCATTGTTTGTTTGCTCTTTAGTTCTTCTAGGTCCTTGTTAAACATGTTTCTATTTTCTTCATTCTACTTCCAAGATTTTGGACCATCTTTACTGTCATTACTCTGAATTCTTTTTCAGGTAGACTGCCTATTTCCTCTTTATCTGTTTGGTCTGCTGGGTTTTTACTTTGCTCCTTCATCTGCTGTGTATTTCTCTATCTTCTCATTTTGCTTATCTTACTGTGTTTGGGGTCTCCTTTTCACAGGCTGCAGGTTCATAGTTCCTGTTATTTTTGTTGTCTGCCCCCCAGTGGGTAAGGTTGGTTCAGTGAGTTTGTAGGCTTCCTGGTGGAGGGGACTGGTGCCTGTGTTCTGGTGGATGAGGCTGGATCTTCTCTTTCTGGTGGGTAGGTCTTTCTCTGGTAGTGGGTTTTCGGGTGTCTGTGAACTTAGTATGATTTTAGGCAGCCTCCCTGCTAATGGGTGGGATTGTGTTCCTGTCTTGTTAGTTGTTTGGAATGAGGTGTCCACCACAGGATCTTGCTTGTCATTGAGTGAAGTTGGGTCTTAGTGTTGAGATCGAGATCTCTGGGAGAGCTCTCGTGTATTGATATTATTTAGAGCTAGGTGGTCTCTGGTAGTCCAATGTCCCTGTACTTGGCTCTCCCACTTCAGAGGCTCAGGCCTGACAGCCAGCCAGAGCACCTAGACCCTGTTAGCCACACAGCTCAGAAAAAAAATGGAGAAAAAGGGAAAGAATATAAATAAATTAAATAAAATAAAAGTTATTAAAATAACTTTTTTAAGTTATAAAAGAAATGAGAGCAACCAAACCATTAAACAAATCTACCAATGATAACAAGTGCTAACACCTATACTAAGATACACATAGGAATCAGACACTTGTCAGTCGCATATAGCAAACCTCAAGTCTACAGTTGGTCCCGATGTCTACTGCCTCAATCTTGGGAATACTCATTGTCTATTCAGGTATTCCACAGATGTAGGGTACATCAAGTTGATTGTGGGGATTTAATCCCCTGGCCCTGAGGCTGTGTGGAGATATTTCCCTTTCTCTTCTTTCTTCAAGCAGCTCCTGGGTTTCAGCTTTGGATTTGGCCCCACCTCTGTGTTACCTCGCCCTCTGGCGTCTGTTCTTCACCCAGACAGCAGGGGATTAAAGGAGTGGCTGATTAGGGGTCTCTGGCTCACTCAGTCCAGGGGCAGGGAGGGGTACGGAATGTGGGGCAAGCCTGCAGCAGCAGAGGCCAGCGTGATGTTGCAGTAGCCTGAGGTGTGCCTTGTGTTCTTGCGGTGAAGTTTTCCCTGGATCTCGAGACCCTTGAAGTGGCAAGCTGCATAGGCAGATGTGGATAGTGACCTGTGCTTGCACACAGGTTTCTTGGTGGCTGCAACAGCTGCCTTAGCATTTCATGCCCACCTCTGGTGTCTAGGCTGATAGTTGCAGCTCGTGCTCATCTCGGAAGCTCATTTCGGCAGTATTCTGAATCTCCTCTCCTCGTGCACCCTGAAACAATGATCTCTTGACTCTTAGGCAGTTCCAGACTTTTTCCCGGACTCACTCTTGGCTAGCCGTGGTGCACTAGCCTCTTCCAGGCTGTGTTCATGCAGCCAACCCCAGTCCTCTCCCTGGGATCTGAACTCCGAAGCCCAAGCTTCAGCTCCCAGACCCCACCCGCCCTGGTGGGTGAGCAGACAAGCCTCTTGGGCTTGTGAGTGCTGGTCGGCACCAATCCTCTGTGCAGGAGTCTCTCCGCTTTGCCCCCTGCACCCCTGTTGCTATGCTCTCCTCTGTGGCTCCGAAGCTTCCCCCGTTTCCACCAGTGAAGGGGCTTCCTAGTGTGTGGGAACTTTTCCTCCTTCACAGTTCCCTCCCAGAAGTGCAGGTCCCGTCCCTATTCTTTTGTCTCTGTGTTTTCTTTTTTTCTTTTGCCCTATCCAAGTACGTGAGGAGTCTGTTGCCTTTGGGAAGTCTGTGGTATTCTGCCAGCATTCAGTAGGTGTTGTGTAGGAATTGTTCTACATGTAGATCTATTTTTGAGGTATTTGTGGGGAGGAAGATGATCTACAGGTCTTACTCCTCTGCCATCTTGAAGGTCTTCTACTATAAGATCTTTTAAAATGGTGGTTACCCTGGTTGGAATCTAGTGTCTTTGTGTGCTTCCCATCCCCGTCTCTCAGAAAAACCTGCTCCCAGGAAGGACCTGATAAATTCATTCAGTCTCAAGGGAGAGAGAGATGACCACTTTTAATAATTTATAACTTATTCCTCATGATATTTTTGTGCAGATACAGAAGAAGAGATGAATACATATAAAAGTGAGTATTTAATTATTGCATATAGCTAAAATTATATAATTTTAAATGCAGAAATTTTTCCTGATTGCTGGATTTTTTCACACAATTGCTTTAAAACTAATGTATTTTACTATTAGTAGAAAACATATTTGAATCTATATTTTATCAATAGCAATAATTAAATTGCATTTGTAAACCCCAGCATGTACCACATAATCCAATTTTACACCCCTTATTCCTTCATATTCTTTCTCAAGAATAAAGTCAAGATGGAACCCATAGTTGGACATAGGGACAGCCCAATATGCTGGTGTTGATAGACCCTATTTTCAAGTAATCCTCATGACAATTTTGTGAAGCAGATGCTATTTTTTAACCCCATACCACATATAAGATGATTGAGGCTTAATTAAACATTTTGCCCAAGATACACTACTAGTAAGTAAAAGATTCACATCCAGGGTTTCTTCTTCCAAAAGCCACATAATCAACACTTCTACTCTACTATGTCAGTTTCCTTATTTAACCCATAAGGTTTTTTGTTTTCTATTTTTAACTCAGTATTTTCTTCTATAATTCATATATATTATACCATATAATTTTATTTAATTCACATGTATTCTGATAGTTAATGAGAGAAAACTCTTTCTCAAAAATGTATCTTAATTTAGACTATCAATTATATCTATAAATAAAATCTGATGATTTATCACTACTAGTTAACAAGCAACAATAGCAACTAAATTTTCCAATAGTTGCTTCTTTCATGTGTGGTAAACCAAACTCTGCACACCAGTAAAACAAAGCAGAAAGATGAATTTATTGCAAGAGTTTCGATCTGTAAGCTGGGAAACCCAAGGTTTCAGAAGCAATGAGTTGTTAGTTGCTGACACACTAAGGGATGTTTATATGATAAATGTGGAAGTTACTTGGCTTTTTCAGCTGATTGGTTGCCTAGTGGTCTTTTTCCTTATTTGATCAGGGTAGCTGAGTCAGGGGAACAAAGAAGTCTAGAGATGGTGTAGACAGACTTGGCAGTTTGGGGATTGGTGTCCTCTGTTGAGTTCTGAGAAAAATCTTTAAGTTCCTGCAACTTAGGTAATGTTAAGTTTCATTTTCTGTGATGTGCCTATTTTGGATGAATCAATTTTGTACCTGTCGTAAATGACTCCATTTTAGTTTGGTTCTACATCTGAATCAGACCATCTATTGTGGGGAGGTGTCTCTAAGTATGTTCCATTAAGAAGCTTCAGAGTGTACTCCTACCCTTGAAGAGTATGCAAAACAGTTCAAACCTGAATTCTGTGATTCAAAATTCACTACACGCTTTTTTTTCTCACAATATATGTTAGAAAAATTGAAAAGATAGAATCCAGATGCATATCTCTAAAAGCAGTACACTATCTTTAAAAACAGATATATCAGTGATTAATATTTTTAACTTCTGGCAGTCAAAGCTATTCACACATGAAAATTGAATTTCATGTGGTGGTTCTATTTATGACATTCCTAATTATTACCAAATTTATTCTGACACAGAAATACAATGTTTTCATGAATATGAACAGAGATGTGATGAGAATGTCAGAAAACATATATTTTCCTCACAAATAAATTTTTTTTTGTAATCTCTGATAAAACAAAGAATACTAGAAAAGGGGATAATGTCATTAACTCTTCTTTAAAAGCGAGGTTCTTAGATTTCAGCTGCACCTCATTTTTCCGGCATAAAAAAAATACTTCAAATAATGCTTATTTATCTAGGAAAGCTCTAGTCTATTGAAATAAGACATCACCAGATAATCCATTTAAAATGCTCCATTGTATATAGAAAATGTGATAGTTCATTGTCTCGTGGATAAAAGACAAAATTAAATTAAGCTTTCTGGGTAAATTTTTAACCGACAATTTGCTTTAAACTTAGAATAGTAATCATAATAGTAAACATAATAGGAATAGTAACAGTATTTTTATGATTTTTGATGAATTGACACTTGTATCACTATAATAATTTCTCCTTATCACTTTCAGTACTTTATATTGTCTATTTTGATATTAAAATGGCCACACCAGCTTTCTAATATTGACTTTTTGTGTGCTACATATTTTTCCAACCCTTTAACTTATTTGTGTCCCTATATTTAGTGTGTAGATAATGCATAGAAAGATGTAAGGAAGAATGAAGAGTGGGATTTGAAATGGTCATAAGGAAATTTTGGGGGATGGTGCTATGCTTCATGGAATATGTCAGAATTCACTGAATCTTACACTCTATTTATTTCTTAATTTGTTTTTCCTCTCAGTTATTTTTCTTTTTTTTTTTGATCTATCTATAATTCTTTTCAGCTTTATTGAGGTATAACAAATTAAACTGTAATATTAATGTACTTTAATAAATAATAAATAATAATTAAATTATACAAAACTATACAATGTGATGATTTGATATATGTATACATTGTGAAAAGATTTCAAATTCAACTTAACACATTCATCCCCTCAGATATTTACCTTTTGGGGGGAAATGGGCAGAACACTTCGATGCTACTCTAAGCAAATTTCAATTATACAATACAATATTATCAACTACAGTTACCATGTTTTACACTAGATCCTCAGACCTTATTCATCTTATAGCCAAAAGTTTGTGCCTTTTTACCAGCCTCTCTCTATTTTCCTGACTCCTCTTCCCTCTTCCTGACCCTGGCAAACACCATTTTATTCTCTACTTCTATGACTTTGACTTTTTTTTTCAGATTCCATACATAAGTGATGGCATGCAGTATTTCTCTTTTTCTGTCTGACTTATTTCACTTAGCATATTGCCCCCAGGTTAATCCATGTTGTTCCAAATAGCAGGATTTCCTTCTTTTCTAAGGTTTAATAATATTTCATTGTGTGTATGTGTATATATATAGAGAGAGACACACACACACACACAAGACACCTGTATCCATTCATCCATCAACAGACACATTGTTTCTGTATATTGACATTTGTGAATAGTGTTGCAAAGAACTGGAGGGTGTAGATATCTCTTCAACCTAGTGATTTTTTTTCCTTCAGATATGTACTCAGAAGTGGGATTGCTGAATCATATGGTAGTCCTATCTTTAAATTTTTGAGGAACCACCAGACTATTTTCCATGTGGCTAGACCAGTTTACATTTCCACTAACAGTGTACACGTGTTCCCTTTTCTCTACATCTTTACCAGCATTTGTTATCTCTTTCCTTTTTGATAGTAACCATCCTAACAGATGTGAGGTGAGAGCTCATCATGGTTTTAATTTGCATTTCCCTGATGATTAGTAATGTTGACCACTTTTTAATGTACCAACTGGCCATTTGCATGTCTTCTTTGAAAAACTGTATATTCAGTTCCTTTACCTGCTTTTTAATTGGGTTATTGTTTTTATTTGTTTGTTATTGAATTGTATTATTTCCTTGTGTATTTGGGTATTAACCTCTTATGTGGACTGCAAATATTTTCTCCCATTCCATAGATAACCTTTTATTTTGTTAATAGTTTCCTTTGCTATGCAGAAGCTCTTTAGTTTGGTGTAGTCCCACTTGTTTATGTTTGCTTCTCTATGCTTTGTTTTTGGAGCCAAACCCTCCAAAATCATTGCCAAGTTCTATGTCAAGGCAAATCTTCCCTATGATTTCTCCTAGGAGTTTTACAGTTTCAGATTTTATGTTCAAATATTTTTCCATTTTGAGTTAATTTTTGTGTTCGATGTAAGATTGGGGTCTAATTTTATTCTTTTGCATGTGGTTGTCCATTTTTCCAACACCATTTATTAAGACACTATCCTTTCTCTGTTGGATATTCTTAGCTCCTTTGCCAAAATTAATTGACCATATATGCATAGGTTTAATTCTGGGCTCTCTATTTTGTTCTATTCATCTATGTGTCTGTTTTTATAACAACACCATATTGTTTTAATTACTATTAATATAAATTTGTAATATAGTTTAGAAATCAGGAATTATGATACCTCCAGTTTTGTTCTTCCTTCTCAAGATTGCTTTGGCTATTTGGGATCTTTTGAGGTTCCATACAAATTTTAGGATTATTTGTTATATTTCTGTGAAAAAGTGCCATTGATATTTTGATAGAAGTTGCATTGAATCTGTAGATAATTTTGAGTAGTATGGAAATCTTAACAATATTAATTCTTCCAATCCATGAACATAGAATATCTCTCCATTTATTTATGTCTTTTTCAACTTCTTTCATCAGTGTCTTATAATTTTCAATGGGCAGTTCTTTTACCTCCTTGAATAAATTTATTCCTAAGTATTTTATTATTTTTCAAGCTTTTGTAAATGAGATTGTTTTCTTAACTTCTCTTTCTGATAGTTTGTAGTTAGTGTATAGAAATACAACTGATTTTTATACATTGATTTTGTATACTGGCAATTTAATGAATTCCTTTATTAGTTCTAAGAGTTTTTCGTGGAGTCTTTAGGGTTTTCTATATATGTTATCATGTCATCTGCAAACAGAGACAATTTTACTTCTTCCCATCCAATTCTGTTGTCTTTTTTTCTTTTTCTTGCCTAATTGAGCCCTCTAGGATTTTCAGTACTGCAGTGAATAAAATTGGCAAGAATGTGCAACCTTGTCTTATTCCTGAACTTAGCACAATGTTAGCTACAGGTTTGTCATACATGACTTTGATTATGTTGAGGTAACTTCCTTCTATATGCAATTTGTTTATAGTTGTTTATCATGAAAGTATGTTGAATTTCATCACGTTTTTTTCCTGCATCTATTGAGTTGATTATATGATTTTATCCTTCATTTTATTAATGTGGTGTATCCTATTTATTGTTTTGCATATGGTGAACCATCCTTGCATCCCTGAAATAAATCCATCATGATCCTTTTAATATACTATTGAATTTGGTTTGCTAATATTTTGCTGAGTATTCAAATCTTATACTTTAAGTAGTTCAGTTTATTGTACATTAGTTATACTTCAATAAAGCCACTTGAGAGAAAAAAGCATCTACTTTCTTACTTACTAGCTTCAGTTTTTTCTCAATTTAAAACAGTCACAATTATATTGCCTACTTCACAGTTTTGCAACTATGGTTAGAGGAAAGAATGCATGAAAAGTGTCTAGCACATGTTGAGTTGTTAGTAAATACTTGCTTTATTTTTAAAGTATTTTGAAGTTTTTACTACATTGATTTTTCTGCTTATTTATGCACCATTCATTACTCCAACATTTAAAAATGTATTATAGTTTTATAAATTCTAAGTATTTTTCTTAGGTCTTCTTATCTCCTATTGTTGATTTCAAAAATGTATTTTTTATTTTTGCCTGCTGAGTTTTTCTTCACTGTCACAAAAAGAATAACTTTGATATTTCTGTTGATGAATATTTTCATTGAAATTGTGTTAAAGTTGAAATTATTTTGAAGAAGAAGTGTCCTTATAAACTCTTTTTTGGTATTAGAATTGTAATTATTTTAAGCTGGAAAAAAGTTTAACTTTAAATTATAGGACAATTATTTGCTGAGATGATGCCAAACAGCTGGTTTAATTTAATTTTTAACATTTAAATCTGTTACTCAAAATTACCACATGTGTTGGGATTTAATATACTGATTAAATACGTGCAATAGAATCACCTGTTTAGAATTTCAAGTTGCTTCTGCTATTTTTCACCATTTTACAGATCCTGCGAGTTTAGCCTGCTTTGGAAGCATTCTATAGGTAGATGACAAGCATCCCTGCATTTAGTTGTCAGAAAATCATTTTTTCCCCAGATTCTTAGTGAAGTCAAACAATAAACCAAGGATAAATCATGGGAAATTTCTCTTCAAAAACTTAACATATTCTGCTGATCTTGGTAGCATAGTCCATAACTAGGAGTCAACATATCAAAAAGAGTTCTTAATAAAGGCTAGCTAGTATTTCACCGTAAAATTACAGTATAACTAAGATTTTAAATGTGCTCCTGTAACAAAACGATTAGAATATATGGATTCAGCTTGTTATGGAACCTGCTGTGGCTCTGACCGAAGTCAAGAGGCTGATAGATGAGCTTTGCCTATTCACGTCTTAAGGGCCTTGAAGTCACTTAGATGGATGACTGCTTAACGAGAACAACATAACATTTTTGTAAAGGACAAGAAATCTAGCTTGGTGCCAATAGACTGTGATGCTTGCCTAAACTCAATATTCAGATCATGACTATTTAATTTATCTGTCAATGGCTTTCTCCTGATTTGCATTACACCTATTTGGCATTTCTATGCAGAGTACAATATTGCAGTTTTGTATTCAAAGTGATGTAGAAGGAGCATTCTGAACATTTAAGAAACACTATTTTTCTTCTAATCCTATTTTTATTTCACTGAGATATTTATATTTTAATTGATGTGGTTAGAAATTAGATATGGTGACATATGAAATGAAAACCATAAATATTCCAATAACTTGGCAGTCTTGAGATGGTTTAAATTAAGATATGGGATTCAAATGTTAAGCCAGCACATCAAACAAAAGAGGATAAGAAAGAGAGATTATTGCAAAAAGGTCTAATATAATATAGAAGAATACATTTTAAAATTTTATTTAATAGATAGAGTCCTATTTGTAATTAAATAGAATGTAAGGCCATATTCCTATAAGCTTTTTGGAATAATGTGGTCCTTCTAAGTTATAGAAGTATGTTAAATCATGCATTTATTATATCAAATAATGTTTGGCAATAGCTTAGATATATAAGGCATGTTTGGTTTTAATAATTTATGTTTAAGATAAATTATTATTAACTTGCTTTCTACTGATACCATAGATATGTTTTATATCTTCTAGAAAATTTAGAACTAACATACAAAATGATGGTTAGGATAATAAATTCTGATAAGTGCGATCTATTAGTCTGCTTAGGCTACCAAAACAAAATACCATAGACTGGGTGGCTTAAACAGTAGAAATTTATTTCTCACAGTTCTGGAGGCTGAGAAGTTCAAGATCAAGTTGTGTCAAGTTAGGTTTTATTCTGAGGTCTCTTCCCTTGGCTCATAAATTTCCACCACCTCTTCATTTGCTGAAATTACCTCTTTTTTGTGCATATGCAAGGAGAGAGAGAGATCTCTCTTCTGTCTCCTCTTATAAGAACACCAATCCCACCAGACTGGGGTCCCACTCTCTTGACCTCATTTAGCCCTTCCAAAAGCCCCATCTCCAAATAGCATCATATTGCAGATTAGGGTTTCAATATATTAATTTGGAAGGACACAAACATTCAGTCTATAACATTTAAGAAGAGATTTATTGACTAAACCATTCCAAATATACAAGTCTGTAATAAGCAATATACCACTTGTATCAAGCATCTGTTATAGAAGGTTTCTGTAAGTAGTATAAAGATGAACTTGATATGGTTCCTGCCTGGTGGGAGTTGACAGTCTAGTGGATAAGGCAAATGTACGGATTCAATTTTCATCTGAGTTGAACAAAATTCTACAATAAGAATATAAACTAAATGTTTTCACTTCACCGAAGAGGGAAAGACCAGGTTTTCCTGAAACAGTCAGAAAAGTTTACTAGTAGTAATGTCACCTCTGCTTGCTCCTAAAGTTTGAGTGGAAATGGTGTAGTACTCTTACCTAAGAGGATAGACCTATGTGAGTGAGATTAAATCCAGTTTATGAAAGGAAAAAACATTGCATATTAATTCCATTTTCAGTATGCCTCACTAGTTTGCTGTTCTACAAACCAATAAACATACATACTAATGGATAGTTATGGGTACAACTATATGGGTAGATTGTGATAGATTTTTAAAAAGCATTTTATTATTATTTGTGCTTTTATTCTGTTCTCAGTACATATTTGATGAGATTTTTTCATTTTTCTTGCTGAAACATTAATATATTGATAAATTAAACAAGATTGTATGTAAGTTATGTAATATATAGATATGTGTCTACACTATGCAAATTGCACATGAGTGGCCTTGACAAATACTATTAAGACATTAAGCTGAGACCATGAGCCTATTGCTCTATAATGGTAGATCCCTAAATATGAAACTCTAAAATTAGTGCTATGGCTTGAAAAGACAATCTGTTCTTAAACTCCCACTTACCCACTCAGCTTATATATCTGTTAAAGATGAAAATTTAGAGAAAAAGAGTTACACCTCTTGACTAACCAGTCCTGTGCATTTTAACTTTCCCCTCTTTGCAAAATAAATGCATCATCATTGCAAAACTATTTTTAGAAAAAAAGCCAAGCAAAAAGAAGAAAAGTTAAATTCCACTAATTCCACTCAGAGTTGTCACTAAGTATTCCTCCAGTCATTTTCTGTGAATGTATATAATGTTTAACATATATAGTTTTGTTACCAGACCTTAATATATATTAATACCTTTTCCTGTCAAGATTCTTCTGCCTAGCCATTCAATTTCATTGTGTCCATGCACCGTAATTTATTTCATTAGCTGTATAAGAGTTGGACATTTATTTCTATTTTTCTGTATTATAAACAACACTGTAATAAACATTTCTATAATTAGATCTTTCACAGATTATTGTTTAACTTTGCAAAATGGATTTCTGTATGTGATATTGCTGGACATTTCATTTGCACATTAGCACATTCACTAAGCACATTTTAGAAACTTTAATATAGTTCACAATTAGCCTTTTAAGAGATTGTGTTCATGTATGCTATAAACAAAGCATATGAGTGCCTATTTCTCTGAACCTTCACTGGGTTACAGCATATGTACTTCAGGTGATGTCTATCTGTTGAAAGACCTAGATGCCAGTCTTAAATCAAATCTGATGAGTCAAGTATTTGTTAAACTCAATTTAGTTTTCTTTCCTCTCCCTGAATCTGTCTCTCCTTTTCCAGCACCAAATCATACAGTTAGTTTATAAAAGTCAAGAAACACGTCAAATTTATTATTTATTTACTGTATGAAAACAGATGTAATAGATATGATTATGGAGAAATATTTGCAAAATTGCAAGTTTCAAACATGAATTCTTATAAACCATGGCAAATGACTTGTCATTTTATCATTAAATATCATTTCTTTCTTAATAAAGAGTGTCGCCCTTCTACTATAATCTTAAGCCTGGAAGAACAAATTATCACATGGCTGGAAACTAAATAATGTCTGTGATTCACTTTCAGTATACTACCTTTGATGACAAACACAGCACTTGGTGGTGTTATCATTAAACCCTATTCTTAGTCTTTCTTGCCTTCTATACCATCAGTTGAAATTACTATGTTGGTAGAAATTAATAAAAGAATCATGATGGGGTAAGTTGAAAAATGTCCAGCTGCTTCTTATATAACAGTCAGAGCTTAACCATCTACTAATTTAATCAGCCTTTAAAATGATTTTTTAAAAACATCTGGGAAAACGTTTAGCATCCTATAGAAAGTATGGCAGTATCTGCAACATTTGAATCTTTGTGATGATTCTTCCAGGATTGGTTTAATATGATTTGAGGTGGTCAATTAAATAAGCCCTTCTATTGTTCTGGCTGAATAATGATTTGATTTTCCAAGCCTACTAATCCATTATTTTAATTAGCATTAAATTCATTAAAAAAAGAGAAAACCTACATAGGTTTTATAGGATCTTAAAAAACCCTGAAATAAATACCATAAATGCAATTATCAGAAGGAAAGACAATAATAACTCTCATTTGGGTAATAAAGTAGAACTGCTTTCACAGAAAATTAGAGCAATAAACCCACACTTTAGACATATTTAGAAGTGTTCAAATGCCACTTAAATTACTGCTGCCTTTAGGAAGATACTTGAGAATATAGTTGACAAGGAAGACATTTATTGACTTATTCAGTCCATTCTACAGAGTTCACATAGAAGCAGCAATCTAGGGTGAATTAGAAAACACCAAAATCTTCTCATAGACAAAAGAAAAACAAAAACAAAAACAAAAACACTAAACGTCCATCTGAAGTTTGAGAAAGGCACTCCAAGGAAATTTCTTAATCCAGAGAAGTTATTCCAATGTTGGAGGAATATAAGGCACCACAGCAGAGTGGTGGAGTGGTATATTTATATATTAAACTATATGTTACTGTAGCTATTTATTATCCAGGGGAAAGCATCAGAATATGAAGAATTTGTGGAAAGAGCAAATGCAACAATAAAGCATTTATAAGTAAATAATAACAACATTAATACTTTCAAATGTGTTGCCAACCTTTATTATTTCTATTTTCTCATCACCTACTGACTTTTGACTCACATCAATCACTTATTTAAAAATGTATTTTTTACTTTATTCTGACTTTTCTATTATAAATGACACTATAATAAACATTATTTTAGCTAACCTCTATGCATATTTTAAATATTTCTTTTATTTAAGATAAATCTCTTAGAATGGTTGGGATGACATTACTGCAACAATTAAGGCATAGAATAGACAGGTGAGCTTATAAGAAGAAATAAACCTCAGTTTTGCTTTGAGTATGTCATAGGGTTTCCTCATGAGTTAAGAGATTGCCGTCGAAAGGGTCCTTACTGTTAGAGCCATCAGACTGGTGCATAGTCATGTGGAAAAACCTGCTGGTCAGTCTCCCCACCAAACAGATGCTGAGCTGAAGTAGGAGGTTTATTAGTTAGTGCTCGCAACAATAACACCTAGTTAGGACAAGAGGATTGGCTTGGGAGAGAAGGTGAACTTCCATGCAATTGCACAGAGGCTTGGTTTATCACACAGGGAGCCCTGGAGTTGGTACCGCCCTTCAGAGTTGTCCTGGATTGAGGTAAGGTAGCTGAGCCTTCATAGAGCTTCATTGACCAGTTATGGGAGTGGGACATAACTTGGGCAAGGTCACTCCTTTCAGCTGAGGGCAACAGCCAGAACTCCACAGAGCTGGAGGAATGGACACCTCAGTTCTTAAGGGGAGGTCTGGATGGTGTCTCAGCAAACTTCATAAACACCAGCCCTCACTGTCTTTCAGCCAATACACCATTGAAGTCTCATGTTTAGTGTTCAAGCATGATATCTATGTGGGATACATTTTCCATTCAATATTTCTAAATGATAAATGCGTATTATATTCCTTCCTTCCAATGATCTTCTTTCCTCTCATTGACCATCTTCTGCCTTCTGAGTTCTGTGTTGTTGAGAATTCCAATATCTGAAGAGTCTGTATCTAAATTCAGAGTTCTTCAATGTAAAAATGTTAAATAAAACAACTCTTAGGCATTATTATTACACAAGTGTTTCATTCTTAAACATCACTTTACTACTATATCACATCTCCTAGACACCTCCAAAAAGGGAAAAATGAGATTTATTGTTCATTTTGGTGTTAGCTATTATTATTTTATTTTAATTTTTCCAAGAATCTCACTGCTAAATTTTTTTTTTTTTTTTTTTTTTTTTGCTTTTTAACTCACAGGAATAGATGTATGCCCACAGCCTTAAGTTTCTGAAATGGCATTGATTAAAATTAGACATTATCTGAAAGTTTAACCCCTTCAAATATGCTTAGTGTTTAAAACAAAACAAACAACACCTGTGAATACAGTGATATTTTTTTAGATAGCCTTAAAAAAGGAACATAAAATTCAGTAACACTTCAAAGGGAAAACAAAAGAATACTAAGAAGTAGTTAAATATAAATACCAATTCGTATTAGTATTCTGCTACATTTAAATAATTCTCACAAATCTCTTCAAACATTTATTAAAAAGATTTCTAAATTATGAAGTCATTAGTATATAATGCAGTTTCTCTAAATACCAGCATTCTTTCTAAAGTCATGTCATATTATGGCACACTAATTTGTAAAACAGGAGAAAAAATATCATATTACATTCATGACTTTGAACCTTACACATAAATATTAATGAAGAGTCTCTTTGTTTCCTTCCATTCAGAGAAAACCAATATTTACTTTAAAGCTACTTACTTAGAAAACAGGACAGCATCATGTCACCCTCATCAACCAAAGTGTTTATTAAGCATGCATATAATGCTTTTCTTTGGGGATCGTCTGTTACAGGACTCAAATTCTTTCACCATGGCAGTGCATGATGCAGGAAAAATAGCAAAGCACAACCTACAGTGTCCATGATAGATACTGTGTTTAGGTACTCACATCCTTTGCACAATGGGACAATTTACATTTCAGGACCTGGACCAGGTCCTTCATCATCATTATTATGCTAATTACCAGTGATTGTGATATTTACATATCTTAAATTAGTCTTTGTAAAAGCATTAGCTAGGGAACTACTATTCTCTAGAATAAAATAGCTAGAAGGGCATTGACCAGTATCTGATGAAATCATCCTCACTCTATGCCCACTGATTCACTTTTTAAAAAAATTGAGACATAATTGACATATAACATTATATTCGTTTCAGGTATACAACATAATGATTCCATATTTGTACATCCTGCAAAAAGTTCTTCACAATAAGTCTAACCATCATCACACATTAGTTACAACTTTCTTTTTCTCGTGATGAGAACTTTTAAGATCTATATACTCTCTAAGTAACTTTCAAATATACAATATGATATTATTAACTATAGTCACCATGATGTACATTACATCTCCAGGACTTATTTTATCACTGGACGTTTGTACCTTTTGACACCCTTCACCCATTTCTCTCCCCTCCGACCTCTGGTAACCACCCACTGATTCAGTTTTTAACTTTATTGAGACCTCTTTTCCACTGACCATATCAACTTCTCATTATCTTTCAACTCCCTCCAGGTAACACTATCCTTATCTAACACAGATTTCACAGTCTATCATTGTCTTCACTTTTTTTCCCAAATAGTATCAATTTCCTTGCCTTTTTCTCCCATTATTTTCAATGGAGAAAACTCCAACATGAGATGATTCCTACTGCGCATATTTTTGCCAGCATCACAGACTTGTTAGTGAAAAATCACACAACCAGATCTTTAGGTGCTCTCTCATATAAATATCACATTCCATTAATGGGCACTTAATGCTGTTTTACCTATTTCTTAATTTCCCCAATCCTAATATTCTGAAGTGCCTTTCTCTTCTTTTCTTAAACCACCCACCCGTTCTTCACTCTCACTTAATGATGCATTCTTCCCTGACATTACATTGAGAAAATAGTAATCATCAAACGTGGTTTCCTCATCTTCTCACTACCAAATTTAGAAATCTACTTGCATCTCCAAACATGGTTCTCTTTCTCGTTTCCCGTTACAATGGAGGTGCTGTCCATCTTTATTGTGCCAAGTGCCAGTTTTTTCTTCTGTGCTCTGGGCCCTCTTTCCCACCTTAATTGAAAAATTTACTACTATTCTATTCAAGGATTTCTTTTCCTGACAACATGTCCTCTCCTGATTATCAATCTCTCACTCCCTCTCGTTCATTTCCATTGTTCTCATAAGCATATACCATGCCATAATGAATCATGTTCATTTAAAAAAAGACAGCAAGAAGGGCTTCCCTGGTGGCGCAGTAGTTGAGAATCTGCCTGCTAATACAGTGGACACAGGTTCGAGCCCTGGTCTGGGAGGATCCCACATGCCGTGGAGCAACTTGCCCCATGAGCCACAACTACTGAGCCTGCACGTCGGGAGCCTGTGCTCCGCAACAAGAGAGGCCGCGAGAGTGAGAGACCTGTGCACCGCGATGAAGAGTGGCGCCCACTCGCCGCAACTAGAGAAAGCCCTCACACAGAAATGAAAACCTAACACAGCCAAAAATAAATAAATAAACAAATGTGGGGTTTAAAAATATATATTTAAAAAAAAAACAGCAAGAAAACTGTATTTTTACCTCTAGGATCCTTTCTTTTTAAAAAAATTTTATTAGATTATCATTGATTTACAATGTTGTGTTAGTTTCAGGTGTACCACAAAGTGATTGTTATACATATATTCATTCTTTTTCAGATTCTTTTCTCATATAGGTTATCACGGAATATGGAGTAGAGTTCCCTGTGCTATACAGTAGGTCCTTGTTGGTTATCTATCTTATATATAGTAGTGTGTGTATGTTATTCCCAGTTCCTGATTTATCCCTCCCCTCCAAGTCTCACCTTTGATAACCATAAGTTTGTTTTTGATACCTTTAAGTCTGTTTCTGTTTTGTAAATAAGTTCATTCAAGAACCATTTCATTTTTTGACTCTGTCTCTAGGTAAAACTTCTGAACTGTTGTCTTAATCCCTGACACCATTTCGTCACGTCTCTTGACTTTTTGACTCAATGCAGTCTGGTTTCCTTCTCTACCACGTCAGAAAACTGTTGTCTTCAAAATGCTAATCACTTCTGTGTTGCCAAATTGAAAGAGACCTTTTCTATCTTAAATTTACTAAATCTCCTGTCAAAAATTACATGTGGACTATTCTTATCTTCCTGACTCTCCACTCTTTGCTTCTATGACAACACATTTTCCTGTTTTACCTCTTTCTTATTTCTCTGTATCTTTCCCTAGTTTCTATTTCTCTGTCATCCCATAAATAATCATATTCTTATGGTCATGAACCTGCATCCTCTTTTTTTTTTAATACTCTCTTTCTTAATTACTTCATCTAATTCCATAGTTTTAAATGCCACTATATGGTGACTGTTCATAAATTTTTATTTCTATGAAAGATCTTCCTTCTGAGCTCTAGATGAATATATTGAACCTATTATTTAACATTTCCAATTATATATCTCACTGATATCTCAAATGTAGCCTGTTCAAAATGAAACACTTGATCCACAACACTGTTCTACAAGCAATACACATAGAGATCTTTCATTTTAGAAAATGGCAAACATTAAAATCTTTCAAGTTGTTGAAGTCAGAAGCCTAGCAGTCACACTTGCTCATAATTCATGGAACCAATTAACCAAAATGTCTTCAATTCTGCCTTCTATGTAAGCCTTAAATCCATCCACTACTTTCCATCTAGTCTGCCTCTATCCAAGTGTAGTCCACATCATGACTTATCCCTCTTCACAAGAATGATCTTTTTGACATATAAATTGGATTATGATACTCCCCAGTATAAAGTCTTTCAACAATTTCCCATTGTACTTATAAGTATAACCTGAATTTTTTGTTGTCTTCCATAAATATAGACTCCAATTTTGAGGGAATTTCAGTTTTACCACATCCCACAAATAGCCTCCATGATCCACCTACATCTTGATTTTTACCATTCTCTCTGGGCTCACTCTGCTCCAGCCACATCAACTTTCATTCATTTCCTCAACCCTCTTTCTCCCCTTATGGTCTTTTCAAACTGTACGGAAAACATTTCCAACCCCTCAGCCTGATCTTTTCATTACTTGTCCCATCTTACACTTCGTCTCAGTTTAAATGTCACCTCCCTATGCACCCTAACTAAAATAGATTTCCTCAGTTTATCATCTACCTCAAAAACGTGTTTTATTAAAAATTTATCAAATGTTTAATTTATTTTGTTTACTTGCTTTTGTTTTATTCCGTTTTTTATCATACCTTCTTCTAGAGAAATAACTAGCCTGTTAAGTATTATAAGTGCAGCAACCATGTCAATTTTTTTTCACCACAGTAACCCCAATCCCATAGTTTCTTACCTTATATGTACTAGGCACTTAATCTTAGTTAAAGAAATGGCTATTATTTGACTCATATATAATAGTATACACCATATGTTTCAGTCTGTTCTGGCTGCTGTAACAAAATACCATAGATTAAGCAGGTTATAAACAACAGAAATTTATTTCTGACAGTTTTATAGGCTGAGAAGTCTACGATCAAGGTGAGAGCCTGCTTCCTGGTTCATAGATGGCCATCTTCTCACTGTGCGCTCGCGTGGCAGAAGTGGGCTTGCAGATCTCTGAGGTCTCTTTTATAAGGGCACTAATCCCACTCATGAATGCTCTGCCCTTATGACCTAATCACCCCCCCCCCCACAAAGTTCCACATCTAAATATTATCATATTAAGAATTAGGTTTCAACATATGCATTTTGGAGGGTCACAGTCAGTGTATAGTACTATATATATATTATATATCATTAGCATTTTCCATAGGGTAGAATGTTTCCACAGTTGGTATGTGATATGTTAAGTGGCACATTTGAATAACCATATTTTCTCCTTATTTTAATAAGTAAATATAAAACGTTGTATAATTAATTACATTTTATGTAATTATTGTTTACATAGTAAATTTTATATATATATATATATATATATATATATATATAATACAACAAATAAATGTTTAGAAAAAAATACTTAGAAAAAAATAGAGAACACTTCTAAAACCCATGATTTTCCAGATAATGGTCACCAGATTTCATTGTTCCTCAATTTGAAGAAAAATATTAGATAAGTTATAATGTAGGTGAAAATTAGCTAGGCACAAATTTTGAGAGTAGCATGTACATTTTTGAAATATGGGAACACAGCCTAAAATAAGCTGAAAACTTGATTCTGTAGTAAGTCCAGTTGGCTGAGAAGAAAGTGGGTAATTAAAGACCCAGTGCATAAGTTACGAATCTGCTTTGGTAGATTATATTATTATGCACGAGTATTCACTGACTATCCCATTCAGCTCAGGCTTGGCCATGTGACTTACTTAGAAAACAAAAACTAAGCAGAAGTTATGGGTTTTAAAGAAGCTGTAAAGGTCAGAACATCACAACCGTGTTCTCTATTTATCCTCTGCGAAAAGAACCAGCAATATTCTAGACGGAAGCTGCTCTATCAGCTGAAGTCCCAAAGAGAAGTTAAACTGAAAGAGCTTGTGAAATTTTGCTTTGCTTCCTAGCTAAGAAACTAGGCTGCCACAATGTTGGCACACTGGTGAAAAACACAAGTCTGCTGGATCAGAGACGAATTTATTACTCAGAGTAACAACAATAGCAAGACTATCGTCATCTGCTCAAGTTCTTTCTGAGCCTCAGTTTTCACAGGGTGACACAAAGAAGACAGGGATGCCTACATACGCAGTAGGGTATTTGACAGGAGAGGAACCACTAGCTTAGGGAACCCAAATCTTTTTAATGGCCTGACATTTGCCCTAGAGAAAGACATTATCTTTATTGTACTGGACAGAAAACAAACCGGCCCTTTTCTCTGGAGAGATACATATCTCTATCTTCATGGTTGTTAGGTATATGTGTATATATATATATATATATATATATATATATATATATATATAGTATCATCTTTATTGGAGTATAATTGCTTTAGATTGTTGTGTTAGTTTCTGCTGTATAATGAAGTGAATCAGCTATACGTATACATATATCCCCATTGCTCTCTCTCTTGCGTCTCCCTCCCACCCTCCCTATCCCACCCCTCTAGCTGGTCACAAAGCACTGAGTTGATCTCCCTGTGCTATGCAGCTGCTTCCCACTAGCTATTTATTTTACATTTGTTAGTGTATGTATGTCAATGCTACTCTCTCGTTTCATCCCAGTTTACCCTTCCCTCTCCCTGTGTCCTCAAGTCCATTCTCTACGTCTGTGTCTTTATTCCTGTCCTGCCCCTAGGTTCATCAGAACTATTTATTTATTTATTTATTTAGATTCCATATATATGTGTTAGCATATGGCATTTTTCTCTTTCTGACTTACTTCACTCTGTATGACAGACTCTAGGTCCATCAACCTCTCTACAAATAACTCTTGAAAAGGTAGTTCAGAACAAAAGCAGTCAGGCCAGTTTCAAGACATGCAAAAATGAAGAGACCTGTGGAGAACTGTCACTCAACCTAGTCAAGTAACAATAGATATGTAGTATGAGTGAAAATTAAACCTTATTACTGTTAGCCCCTGAGATCTGGGGGTCATTTGTTACCATAGCATAATCTAGACTATTCTGAATAGTATACCTAGATCTGTTGATTTTATAGGGATGTATATGTGAAATTTTGGAACTCCATAAACCTCCAGAAATTATAGAAAAATAATTGTGTATGACTATATCCAAACACTTTTTTTCTTTAGGTAGAAAGTATGTAGCATTTATCAGATCTTGAAGAGTTATGATACCCCCAAAATTCTAAAATTAGCCAAAAATGTATTTGACAATTCCCAAGAATAGACATTTTGACTTTTCATTTATGTCTAATGAGAAAGAGATTGCATTTAAAAAGAAATGCAAACTGAAGTATGACTATGTATGCCATGAAAATGTAAAGTTTAATTGGAAATTGGTAAATAAAAGTATTTTCAGATTAATTCATATCAATATAAGAATATTCTCAGGGCTTCTCTGGTGGTACAGTGGTTGAGAATCTGACTGCTAATGCAGGGGACACGGGTTCGAGCCCTGGTCTGGGAGGATCCCACATGCCACGGATCAACTAGGTCCGTGAGCCACAACTACTGAGCCTGCACGTCTGGAGCCTGTGCTCTGCAACAAGAGAGGCCGCGATACTGAGAGGCCCGCGAACTGCGATGAAGAGTGGCCCCCACTTGCCACAACTAGAGAAAACCCTCACACAGAAACGAAGACCCAACACAGCCAAAAATAAGTAAATAAATAAATAAATTAAAACAAAAAGAAAAGAATATTCTCTTTATACCCAACAGTCCATGAAAAGTTTGTGTTATGTTTGCAATATGAATGTTTCTTCAACCTCTCACATAATGTTCATTTGGGTCGTATTTTTTCTTTTCTAATATATTTGAGATCACACACTATAAAATAAAATGACTGAAATGGGAAAATACGAGACAAGCATTCTTTATATGCATACAAGACAACCAATTCTCCTAAAATTTCTTGGAATTGTAATTAGATTTCTCAATGCAATGGTGCTGAATAGAAGGATTTATCTTTAAGTCTGGAAGTATTTTAATCAACTTAAAATATCGTATAATAGCACCCGGAAGTAAACATATAGAGATGACATACATTTTTACTTACTGACCTTTTATTTAGAATATAGTTGAGTGTATATGAGTGAGTGTATATATGTGAGTGAAACAGAGCCACAGAGAGATTGAGAATAAGAGAATGAATTCAATTTATGACCAGAAAAGGGAAAATTGTGTATTAGCATATTAGTGCCTCAGGCTATGGTGGCAGCCAACTAATCTGAAAGCAGAGATTGAGTTTAGAGGACCCAGAATTAGGAATGGGGGAGGAAGCAAGGTGAATCTCCAGTTAGAGGGAAAAGTCATGTCAAAGTCGATTAGGAAATGTGGAGATTGAAATTCCGTAGAGACAAGCATTAAGTGAAGGCAAAGGTCCCCATGCAAGATTGCCATCAGGGTAAGGAGGGCTAGGGTTAGGGTTAGGTCAGGTTAAGGTTAGGGTTAGGTTAGCGAGACAGTTTGGAGCTTGGGCAGTCAGTGCCTGTGTAAGGGGACATGGGAGTAGTTTTCTGAAACAGCACGGTCTCCCTAGGTCTTAACCCTTTTCCTGGGGAAGTTTGGCGCTGGTTTTGAAACACCAAATGGAAAATAGTGTAGATCAGGGGATCTTAAGATGGTGTCCTGGAATTTGGAAAACGTTTCACATCTTTATTTTTATAAATGCTAACTGAAATTCTAACTAAAATGAATATAGGCAACAAACAACAAAAGTATTAATATTAATTATATCTGTGTCTTTGTCACCAATAGAAATTGGATATTTTTATATCACATTATGGTTGTTGCATTTATCTTGAAATACATTTTTTTTATTTTTATTTTTTTGCAGTACGTGGGCCTCTCACTGCTGTGGCCTCTCCCATTGCAGAGCACAGGCTCTGGACGGGCAGGCTCAGTGGCCATGGCTCACGGGCCCAGCCACTCTGCGGCATGTGGGATCCTCCTGGACCGGGGCACGAACCTGTGTCCCCTGCATCAGCAGGCGGACTCCCAACCACTGCACCATCAGGGAAGCCCCTGAAATATCTTTTATATTCATGATTACTTTGAAATCATGGCAGCTACTAAACTCACTACCAGATATTATTTAATGTTACTAACGAAATACATATATTATTTTATTCAAAACTGATTTCTTAAATTACAATAACTATTTTTACAAAACTGGCTTTCTCTGTAATGTTTTATTTTATGTATTTAAAAATTTTATTCTGAGAGGAGGTCCATGACTTCATGAGACTATCAAAGGGATAGATGACACACAAAAATGTTAAGAACCGGGCTTCCCTGGTGGTGCAGTGGTTGAGAGTCCGCCTGCCGATGCAGGGGACACAGGTTCGTGCCACGGTCCAAGAAGATCCCACATGCCGCAGAGCGGCTGGGCGTGTGAGCCATGGCTGCTGAGCCTGTGCGTCCGGAGCCTGTGCTCTGCAACGGGAGAGGCCACAGCAGTGAGAGGCCCACGTACCGCAAAAAAAAAAAAAAAAAAAAGTTAAGAATCACTGGTAAGAATGTATAAAGTTTCAGACTATTCAAAAATATTTACAATTTTAGGAACTGGATTGTTCTTACCTTCTGAATTCATAAAAGAAAGCTTCTAAATTTTCATTACAAGTTTAAAATTAACAAGTGCATTCTGATAAATATTGAACATTCTGAATTTATTTTTGTCAAAAGAACATACTTTTCTTGTATATACAAAATATATTAGTAATGAATATTGTCAAAATCATCAACAATCTGAATAGTTTTCATAATTATATCAATATGCTATGTGAAAAGAATCCCGGATTAGGAATTCAATATTCAGCTGTCCCAATTCTACCTCTAATAAACTCATTTCCTGGGCCTGTTTCTTCACCTGAGTTGATTGGGAGGTGATTTCCAAGGAGTCTTCCAATTTTTTGATTAGTAATTTTTAGTATTTACTAAGGAAATTATTTCTGATTTAAATTTAACAGCATGATGGGTAAAAAAAAAAAGGATTAAAAAATTTCAACTTGACATAAAATAACCATAAAATAATAGTTTGATTCAAATATGAAAATATATATGTACACATCTTTTTTGGTTAGCATAAATTTATAGCTGCATAGGCTGATCTTTAAAAAAAAAGGTAACTGATACTACTGACAATCAAGCTGTTTTCTGACTTTCATAATTTTCTTTTTGTTGTGGAAACTTGGGAGGTAATCTTAATTTTGTAGGAGGAGTTGTAATCAATACTTTTTTTTTTTTTTTTTTTTTTTGTGGTGCGCGGGCCTCTCACTGTTGTGGCCTCTCCCATTGCGAAGCGTGGGCTCCCGATGCACAGGCTCTGCGGCCATGACTCATGGGTCCGGCCGCTCCGGGCCTGGTTGCTTTAGTGCCATATCTTGTTAATTCATAGAGACTAGCAGCTTTACAAGAAGCTGCCCTTGCTCTGAAAAGATAGACAATCCCTTTCAGACAGACCACTTTTGAGCTTAATGCTTCATGGAATAAGTATTATGGTTCACGTACATCAATTAGACATTTCTTAGAGTTGCAAGATCAATTTGACATTCTAATTAAATAAGGATCCAATGAGAGAATTTGACTAGAAACCCTGCATCTTCAAGGCCATTGGCTACTACTTTATATGACAAAGCCTGTCCTCAAGATATAAGCCTCTATGAACATCTTTAACAGGGTCAAGGATCTTTCAGTGTTGCTTTGCTCTGTAAAGGAAGGCAACTTACAAGATTATGAAAATGAGCTTTCAGAAATTTGTGTTTAAAACCTGGGTATGTTTTTCACATATAAGAGATTTCCCCCTGGAAACTAAACGTTGAACTACTCTTATTTACCTACTCAAGCTACTTTCATTTTCCCTAAGCCATGATAATTTTTCTTAGCCTGTGAAATGAATGTCCCTCATATTCTTCAAACAACTTATTAAAAAAAAAAAAAAGGGGATTCTACCCTGTCACTTCACTTTCTTAATTTTTCCCTCTTTTTGCATCATTGCAAATCAGCTTTTACACCTTCTGTTGACCAAAATATCTACTTTAAACATAGACAATTATTTCCTAGTACAATAATTGGACTATAATAATTGTACAATAATAATTAATCATGGTACTATAAAAATTGTACAATAATTTTCTTAGTACAATAGTCTTTCCCAAGCCTTAGTCTATTTGGTAACTTTTTAGCATTTTCTGTGTACAACTCCTGCTTTCTTAAAATTCTCACATTCTCTATTTTTCATAGGCATTCGATAGTTATTTCCTGAATGAGCAAATGAATGCTTATACTCTCCTGATTTACCTTCTCTATTTTTAAGTGCTTCTTCTCTGTCTTATAATGCACGGCCATGGCTTTAACTTCTGCCTTTATAGATGATGCTCCGTTATCTTACTCTTTCTTCTCCAGGCCTCGTTACTGAGTACCAGATCCTTAATTCCAAATGCCTTTTAAAAAACTCTCTGTACAATTTCATCACCAATAGATTAAGTGCAATATGACTGCTGACCATCAGAACCCCAAATAGCTTCTACATTCTCTGTTTTTGTTAATGACATTACTATCTCCTTGGTCATTAAAGTTTCACATCTCAGTTTTATTCTGAACTTCTTGCTTTCTGTTCACACATGCAGTTTTGAAGATTCTGTCTCTCTATTTTCTCTTCGATTTACTGACATTGCCAACACTATAGTTCAAGTCAACAATAAAATTCTCTCTGAGCCTTCTTCTAATCATATACTTAGTTACTTCCCTGAACCCCTGGTGCAAAACACTTTGTATAGCAGACTAAAGTTGCTCAATAGAAAGTAGAGGAAATTAACTAATTTTTCTACATAGCCTCTGCATTTTCCAAACCACCAATAATGAATTTTTCTTCCTAAAAACAAACAGCTCTGATAATGTCATTCTTCAGTGAAGAACAAACCAAACATTGCAATGGTTCTGCATTACTTAGTGAATAAAAATCCCAATTACTGGTGTAATCTTTCCACAATCCACAATCTTTCCCAACACTAACCTTATTTTCTGTACTCTAAGCCCACTTATCTTACTCTCCATTCCTGAATTACTGCTATTGTTTAATATTTCAGTCCCCACCAAGAATGAAACTCTCATTTAAATTTTCCCAATCTCTTTTCCAGAGATTAGACCTTTGATTCTGACTCTAAGGCAGTGAGTCTGAGTTTGTGCAGTTCCTAAAGAAAATGTGCTACTAGCTTGGACTCCCTAATTAATAATTGGCAATCCTGCCACCTCACTCTGTAAATTTATTTCTACTTGCATCACCATGACCAGAAAATACCATAAAATTCAAACACCAAGGTGTACTTGCCCACCAAATTGAACTTTGCTTTCAGCACAAGGAATAATTTTGCTTCCCCCAAGAGGGTGAATTCAATACCAGGTCTCATCTTTACACTGTTTGCCCACCATAATATAACTGGCTATATCTGCATATATCTTTCTTCTGCTAAAATATCCTAGAACATGTTTCATTTGATTATTATAACAGATATAACAAGCCTCCATGAACCCATGGAATTATAAACTTATTAAGGGCAAAGGGTATGATTTGATGTCTGTTGTATCATTCACTATAATTTGTATATTATCTCATACAAAGAAGATACTCAAATATTTATCAAATGAGTATTATACTCGTTTCATCATCTCTTTTTACCTCTGCCCCACCATAACTTGGTTGAAGCTGTCTTTCTGCCTGTTGACTTAGAGAGGAATTTGGTCCAGTTATTCTAATCATGATGGGTCCATGACTGATAAATTATCCTAAAATAACTTTGGTATTAAGAAATGAGGAATCAGAACTCTTGAAGGTCACAGAGAAGATTGCGAAGTATTGCTGAACTGTAACATTTTGACGAATTTTGAGAATAAATTTGCCTTTCCTAAGATATTCGAAAGTTGCTCAAGACTACATTTTAGAGACATTTTTATGCCTGTGTAAAATTATTCTCTGTCTGTAGAATTAACACATTTTCAATTTCTCTTACTTGAATACAAAGAGAATCACGGAATTTAAAAGACAAAATAAAATTTACTTTGCAAAAAGCCAGTTCAAACCTTTCATTTTGCCAAAGAGAAAACTAACACAAAAATAGGCAGTGACTTCTAAGGCCAGATAGAGCATGAATTTGAATAGCAGTAAGGAGAAACTAGTGGGATGCACGGGCCAGAAAAGAGAAAGCACTTTGAGAGGAGTCTTCGAAATAGATATTAATTTCTCCCTGATTTTCATTCTCTCCTTCTTCCTAGTAGCTGCATGTGCTCACCCAATTAAAAACTGTATATTGAATGGTCCTTATAATAGGAGTGGCCATGTGATTAAAGTGCTGTACTTCCCTTTCTCTTTTCACACCTTCCCACCAGTTGGAATACAGACCTGATTTAAACTGAAAATGTTAGAGCAACAAGACAGAAGGAAACAGGGAGCCACTCTGAGCTTGTTCAGCTGCCCACTTACCCTCGACTGTCTCCTATCTGGACTATTCCATGAGGAATAATCTTCTGAGGGCTTGAACCACTATATTCTGCATCTCTTTGTTATTGCAGCTTAGTCTACACCCTAATACAGTCTTCAGGTCAACTGTGTGGACACACGAAACATTGACTTTTAGTGGTCAATGGGACCTTAAAGAATTTCTGTTCCAACCGCTTATCTGTTGTTGATAGATGTACACTTATGCAGAGTACCTTACAATTCAAAGAAAACATCTCATAAACTGATAATCTTAAAGTTGAGTTGTTATGTTTTCCTCCACTGAAACATCATGTTAAAAATTTATGCCAACGAGGACAGCAAACTAAAATGTCAGAGAAATTTATGCTTTAGCACTACTTGCTATTCTTCTGAAGTGTGTATAACTTTACTTCCAGAATTTACTCATTAATTCTGTTCTCAGGACTATTCATTCATTCAAACACTGGTTGACAAATAGTTAATGAATCATCACTACATAGCAGGAACTGTGCTTAGTCAACGAGATAGACAGTGCTCCTGTCCTCATGTTTGATAAAAAAAAATACAGTCATTAAAAATAATGAAATTAGCAAGTCTAGGCATCATTATTAAAAAGGAGCACAGAGTGGCCTTGAAGTATGAAACAGGTGAACCTAATGTAGTCTGGTGTTGACAATGCTAAACACTTCATCTAGAATTTTTTAGCACAGAATCTGTCGTGTCCATAAAGTTCTCTTATTTTTCCCTTTGCCTCAGCAAGTCAGTTAAAATTTTTGAAAGCATGGGGAGGAATGTAAAAACAAGACATCATTTTTCATGGTATGGTGTAAAGAACCATAGCTATGGTAAAAAGCAGCAATAGGATCTCATGCACCTCTTTATGTAGGGCAGGATGAGAGGCATGGGGAATAACTGAAGTCAAAACCAGAAGTGAGGGAGAGGAACACACAGGAGATGTTTTAGTCTGGTTACCCACAGAATAATGCCTGGCTTCCAACCAGCCCTTTCTAGGTTAAATAAACACAATTACACAATGTTTTGAGTGTGCGATTGTCATAACTTTGAGTTTTAGGATTATTTAAAAATGAAATTGTGTTTGTGGGTGTGTATGAATGAATCTTATGTAAGATGTAGCCATTATAGTAAACTGACTAATTTTATATATTAAAACTTGGTTTCAATAATTTAAAATAACTTATAATAATGACTGTTATATTCTAGACATGAAAATTCAGTGAAGACACTATATTAAAATGTGACTAAAAACCTATATTGCCTAAATATTCGTTTGAACTTTTGAACTCTACCAGTTATTCCTAAATCAATAATAAAAATAATAACAATAATAATACAAGATTGGGCAGAGAAACGAGAAGCCAATAGTCCTTCATGCTCATCCCTTTAAATCCATTACTATCTCTCAATTGTAAGATGATCTGTAAAGATGAAAACACAATAAAAAGAGATGGTAAAGCAGAACCCAACATAAGCTTGGATAGTATCCAGTGAGAGGAAAAAGCTTTATAATTGGTAAATACTATAATGAAATATGTTAATTCATATCACAAGGATTTAGGAGTCAAGGCCCATCTGTGTGAAACAAATACCACCAATAAAGATGTTTTCCCACCTGGATTATCAAAGCATCAAACAGTGATTTTTACCACATTTCAGAAACAAGACATATGTTGAAAAGTCTCTCACTTATCAAGGGCATAAACATGTTATAAGGGCATATATTCAGAAAGATTAGAGAGGATATTTTCATGCAACTCTTAATTGGTTTCTAGTATTTTATTTTCCAGTCTTTTC
Source organism: Hyperoodon ampullatus (assembly GCF_949752795.1). Lineage (NCBI taxonomy): Eukaryota > Metazoa > Chordata > Mammalia > Artiodactyla > Ziphiidae > Hyperoodon > Hyperoodon ampullatus. Next base: position 19,551,346 of record NC_136930.1, read on the forward strand.
ACTGATCTTTTGTGGGATAGCTCTATCTTCTAGCTCACCATAGTTTCAGAGGTACTGTTGAAACTCTCTAGGACAGCATTGTTAGTTCATACTTTCTGATTAAAAAAGGATGCTAATGGGATTGACAGTCCTTCTCATGTCAGTCTCTCCCCTCCTTTATTTTCCTTTAAAACATTTCTGGAAGCCTAAGAAAGCTACAACTATTTCTTTCTGGGTACTTTGTAACACAATTAAAATATATTTTGAAGCAGAGTATTGTGCATGCAAAGATGGTTATTAATTATGCAAAAACCTGCTTGTTTGGGTGCATATTTTGTGTAGAAAACGGTATAGTAGCCGGACCACGTTCTTTACTGATGGAAAACATGTACCTGCTTACAGCTACGAGTCCAAAGGCCCAATTTACTAAAAATTAGCGATCCATCAGATTGATGGGCATAAAGCAATCTGCACTGTTGGCGCCTTGAAATTTCTTGCATCAGTCACTAGATCATGATTTACTAATAGGGTTTCAGGGCTTGCAAAATAGCACAACTCTAACCACATATTAATATTTAATCTGGCATTTTAAGTGCACCTAACAAAAGACCCCAGAGCTACTGACAGAACCCTAAATTGTGAATTTCTTTAAAAGGAATTGAGCAGGTCCACAGTGATCTTATGAAAAATAGAAAAAGGAAAATAAATGGGTTCCAACATTTCTTATGTAGACCTCACCAGCCAGGGCTCTCATTTTTTTAAAAGTATTTATCATGCATTTTTAGATATTTTATTAGAGAATCACAAGGCTGTTTCTGGCACATGGCTGCAGAATCCACAATTAGATGACAGCAGATGCATTTTGGTTAATAAATTTTATATTAGACAATTTGCTCCTAAAATAATCCATTGGCACTTCCAAAATATTGCTAAATGAGAGAAGATCTAGCCTATAAATCACTAGAATCGCCGTATTACATGCTTTTAAGCAACTATATCTGTTCTGCAATAGTAAGTTGAAAAAGGCACTCAGTGGGCAAATGGGTTTGCTTTGCAACCATATTTTCAAGGCTGAAGATGCCCATTAATGTCAAGTTTCAGAGATATCCAGAACCACTTCAAACAAGAGAGCGCAAAAGCTGAGGGAATGACCACCTGCTGATGATATTGAACACATATAATTGCTGTATCTAATATCTGTGATGAGTATACAAAATAGGTGTTGAATTACTTCCATTTGTGACAAAAAATATACCATAATTTACAAAAGATGTTCCTATAATAACAAGATGCCACCTGTAATAACAGAATGTTTATTAGTGTACAAATGAGGGTTATAAATATTTCTTTATCTGTGGAACAAAACACAAAAGACAACTTATTAGCAAAAGATAAATTGCATAGCAAAATCTCAATGACATGCTAGGTTTGTCATGAAAAAAACAAAAGCTTTTTATTTTCACAGACCAATGCCTTTATAATCCATTTAAAATAATATACTTGCCACTAGGTGGCTATTTCTGATCAGATCATTTTACCATTTTAATTATATTTTTAATATCCTGGCTGCATAAACAAAGATAAATTACAAACCCTGCACAATCTGGCTGCTAGCTCAGGCATAGTCAGTAATAATATCAGCTTTTGTTTTTGAGTCATCTAATTAGATTCTGAAATCTAGGCTTTGTCAATCAATAATTTTAATTTTAGAATCGCCTTTTGATCTTGTATTTCATGTTTGTTTGGCAAAATGATCAGTAGGACAAAGCTGATAATTTATGCAGAAACAATCTCTCAGCAGAACTATACGCACATTCCTCCCCATCAACAGAAGCCTGCAGACTAAGCTTGGCACAGGTCTAATTAGCATGCAGATATGTGTCACCTCATTGGCAATTCAAATTGCTTTTTTATAATGTACCTCAAATTATGCTACTCAAACATTGTATTTGATTTCCAAAGCCCCCTGGGCACCCCATAATGTCTCCCTTCATCCTGGGTATGAAGCATTTATTGAACAATCTGCTGAGACTGGCTGCCTTTTTGAAAACACCCAAACATGGTATCCCTGGGACCAGATTTTCTTCTTGTCAGAAAGCAACTTGTTCTTCTGAGGAATTCCTTGTGCCCCATTTGTAGGTTTAGAGATGATAGGTTTCCTCAGGAGTTGCTTCTCCCACATGGTTGATCTATAAGGGCTTCACTCCTATGCCACTCATTTTTAAAGTGGTGGGAGGCTGTCTGGTGAGCACACATTAATATGCGACACATAACCACATCTCTGAATGCCAGTCTTCCATTCTTCATTAAACAAAAATGGCTGGATTGTAAGGATTGCTTTTCCTCTCTCCCACATGCAGACACACACACACACACACACACACATTTGTTTTCTCGGGCACACATATGTGCACATAACCTTCTCCTGCACCTACACACCCCACCAAAGACACCCAGAGCATATCATGTCAGGATTGAGTTGTGTGTGAAAGTTGTCTGCTACACACATGACAAATAAGGAGATTCCAGCATACATACACTGGAGCTTTTTTTTCCCTTTTTTTTTTTTTTTTTTTTTTTTGCCATGCAGCAACAAGTGGCAGAATCAATGCTGTACAGTTATTCAGCAATGTAATTCATTTCACTGGCTTTGGCTCCTGGCCAGATCCGCCATCTGTCTCTAGCACTCCCTCTCCCCCTCTCTCTCCCTCTCCCTCTCTTTCGCTTGAATTTGTCCTACATTTCGTAATATTACGTGCCTGCCATCCTTATCCTATGCCAGAGGTACAACACCAGTCTCACCCCCATTCCTGCGTGGAGTTCTCTGAGTTCGGTGGCACTTGGGATATTCCATTTCAGTGCCATGGGAAGAAAAGGGTAAGGAAAAAGCAAAAGGATTAATGCAAAAAAAAAATAATACATATATATAATGTTCTGGTATCCAATTGCTCCTGCTTCAGCCTTTTATCCAAAGCCTTGAGATGGATCTGCCTCATCCAGGAACTTTTTCTGCTTCGTTAGAGTATCTTCGTTTTCTTTATCAGACGCCGGCACCCCACGCCAGTGCACGGCTCCATGGAATGCTTGCTGTTGGACACTTGCAGGGCTCTGCCACCAAACAACCTCTTGCATTGGAAATCGGGGGACTACTCCAGGATCTTATGCGTGCTTGCTGTTTGAAGCTGCAGAAAAGTGAATAATCAATTAAGTATTGATTTCTTGTAAGATTTGGTAAATTTCAAAGCAAGACAAAGAGGATGGCTTAAGGAAACACTGCAGGGACTTGGCGTAAATTAGACAACTCACGGAGGCGCAGAATAAAATAACACCTCAACTGAAGATTTCCTTGGAAGAATTAGCACTAGCTATTGGAAGACAATGGTGGATTTAATCAAAACAGCAGGCATGCAAGAATTTTACCCTGAACCAGAAAAAGGAGCTAATTATAACCACCTTTTTAATGGAGCTAATTTGACTGAATGGATGCAAATGTGCTTTATTTATGGATGAAGAAGCAAGCTTTACTGCAATGATCTTGGGATCATCGTATCTGCTAAGCTTTGCAGCTCCTGTTACCTTCAGTACATTTTTATTTCCAGAGAAGGTATTTATATGTAAACAACAGCTAACCATGCAAAAGATTCATCGGAACAATATACTATGGTGTATGAGATATAATCATAATTTTTCAGCCTCTCAGGATTTCCCCTAACTTGGGGTTTTGCAAGCTTTGCGTGCATTGGGTTATGGTAAACAATAAATGAATGATGTTAAACTGTTGTGATTTTTCAATGTGTAGTCTATTAATTTATCTTTATTAACATGTTGATTCGGAATTATTTGGCAATTAATCCATAATGAAAGGAAGGGAATTGTTGGGTGGGGTTTTAAAAATGCATTTGCAGTCTTCTTAGAGATCGGAATGTGTAGGTCCCACCAGCCCATGAGCTCTATAATTATTTAAAAATGGTAAAAATTTTTGACAATTTGAAGAATTGGTTTTATAATGGGAACAACGTGTTATAATAGGTAAAAAGAGAATTGTTATGTTTTCTCTCTAGTTAGAATGTTCTTGAGTGGTTAACTCCTCTGTTGCTGATGAGAAGTAAATATCTTATAAGTTGCAAGAAGGAGAGATTGTAATGACAATGCTTTGTTCTGATGCCTCCTCACATTTCAGGCTGAAGTGCATTTTATGCATTTCCTTCTATTTCTATTAGTTTCTTTCTCTTCTTTAGTTTTCTTCTTTTCATCATATTTTGCTGTCTTGCTATCTACATTCCCTGAGCAGCCATAGGAACCAAGTTACATTAAGCTTCAACACAAAGACCTTGTAAGAATAATGAATCCTCATTTGCATCGACATTTGTATTCAGATTTGCCAGGCTATAAACTTGGCAGATCAAGCGGAATATTAAGTAGAGGCTTCCATGGTAAATTGTGGCTCTTGAAATTGCTAAGTGCCCCCCTCCTTTTTTCCTCTCTATCTGTGGTGGCAGGTGAAGTCTCATGACTACTAGCTCCTTCAGAAGTGCATTGGCCCCTTCATCTTTCAGTACGTGATGTCAGTTTCAAGCAGAAGAGAGAAAAACCAGTAGTAGGTATTCTGGCTGAAGGTACAATATGACGTGTCACTGGAGAATTAACTCTAGAGCCCAGAGACCATGAGAGAGGCGGCTTTAAGCAATTAAAGGGTGTGGGAAAATTAATTATCATGTGTGGGCTAAGGTTTGATTTTCCTGGTATATTCAAAATATATTAATCTCGTAAAGGTTCACACTCATTTTTTAACATTTTTAAAGGTTATAGGAGGACGAGTGTAGCTCTTTACTCATGAAATAATTCAATTATGCCATTGAGTCATTGCCACTCGTCTACTCATACCCATTCTTAAAATACTTGAAATGCCTTATTTTAATGTCATTATGGATTGACTAACTCAATCCTTAGCTTTGCTTGATTCTGAAATGGTAAAATAGGAATAGTCATAGTTACTTCTGTATAAGTTCAGAAATATGACCTATAATACAGTATTATATCTATATCTATTATATAGTAATATATCTATTGAATACAATACAGTAAACAATGGAGTGAAAAATGTAGACTTTACTTTCCATGTTTGGTCCAGTCTATGTGATGATGCCAAACAAGTGAGTAATTGGAAACATTTGTGCATGACTTAATTTTTCATGCATTATTCCAGTTTCAGAATCTTGTAAACAGAGCCTGAATCTATGACCTATTAACAAACTCTCACTTCACTAGTAGGGAACAATAAAATGTGTTAGGAGATCAGCCTTGCAACAAACTTGCAATGGACATCTGAACAAGGCTTTCCTTTTTAAAATCTTCATTCTATTTAAATAGTGTAAATGATGAAATGTAGACTGTTTCTACTATAAAAACACATATTTATGGTATATCATAAGGAATTGTGAAATCCTAATAACTAACATAAGCAACTGACTTAAATAACTTACTTTAGGTTGAGGTAAGGTTTAATTGTGTGGGGGAAATGGGAGCTGTTTCTTGGAAGATGCTGGATTATTTTTTTTTGAAAAAATATACCGGTAAATATTTAGTCTGAAGTATAACATTTCATAAGTTTTCATAAACTTGTAAAAATATTTATAAGAATACTGCCAATATATATAATAGATCACAATGTAGTCTGTTCTAAAGCAGGTATTAGATATCTTAATAGTATCTGAGTTCTAAAAACTGAAAAGTAAAATGCAAATCATGATATGCTTGCATTCCACAAACTCATCATTTTTAAGGGAAGTGAACTATTAGATAATTTGATACTAATCATAACTATACTGAAAAACAAGGGTGTTGCCACTAACTGGCAAAATTTAACTTTTATATTTACTCTTTAATGTGAAAAAATGAAAGCATAGTGACTATCATTAAGTTGCCTTGATCTAGAGCAATCAGGGATAAACAACATTTAAATAGAGTTCCCCTCCTGAGGGAACTTAAAGATATAGCACCTTCTGATGAAGTATAACCATCAAATTTATAACAAAATGCAAGCAAAGGTTAGAGACTGATATATTGCTTGGAAACAATGTTGTTTATAATGTCAAGCAAAGACATCGACGCACCTTTTTTTTTAACATACTTGCTATTTCACATAAATCTGAGATTCAATTTAATAGGCTTCAAAATGGTGTTTTACCAATGTGGATTGGGGGAGGGGGATACGTACTGATCCCTTTTTCATTGAAAATATAAAAATACATTTGATTGTGTTCAAAAATACATTTTGGTTGTATATTCAAATAGGATTTAGAAAGGAAGAGATTTATACTTATACCTTTCCTCAAGACTGCCCATCAATTTGAAACTGTCTTCTTTAATAAATGCTAATGATTTGGTTGATTACATTTGTGCATGTACTTACCATGCAGTTTTGGGAATCAACCGCTGATGAATCTTATCAAGAAGAGAAATTATAGCATTAGCTGATTTGCTTTCTAAACAGCAGGAGTGAGAATTCTATCCAAAATGATATTAGTGACATTGCTTTAACATCCACACAGAAAAGTGTGTACTATTTCTCGCCTTCTTTCTTAGTATTGCTTAGACAAGGCTCTCATTTATTAACTATGGTCTCTTCCTTCTGGGTAGGAATACAAGTGGATGTATATTCTAAACCAGGAAATCAAAACTAACACCAAGAACAAATAAAACACATTTAAATTTAAGTATTTTATCCAAGTTTGATAAAGGAACAAGTGGAGTTGTGAATGGTTTTTTTCCCTACAATAAGAAAAGAGCAAAATGACATGTGCCAGGGTAATTACACTATGTCCTGTTACTGTTTATATTAGAGGATTTTTTTTATTTTACTACCCGGTAAAAATGCACATGACTGTGAGGTTTGCCCCACCATAACTTCTATAGCCACTGTTACACTGATGTGCAAGGTTGTTAGCCACTGGCACAAAGCCCAAAGCACAGGGCTGAGCCTCCCAGGCAAGTTAGTCCTTGTCCTGTATAGATTAGAGTAGCGCAGCCCTGTGTGTGTTATCCTGAGAAACTGGGCTTCGCTGAGTTTAAAACCAACCTGTTTCATTGGTCTGTTTTAGTAGGATGGCTGAGAGCTTTGCCATATTTATGAGGCAGGCAGAATTGTGAGACTTAAACCACATCACGGAATGCATCTGTGCTTATGACTTGACCTGTAAATTCAGTTCAAGATTTTCACTTCTACTCAAGAGGGGAACAAGAAACAGAATGCTGTTGATTGTATTTTCTTCATATTCCTCTAGACAAATAATGAAGGGCAAATTTCTAGGACTATAAATATAAACACAGAGATGATATAGATATGTCTTCCTATATTTGAAAGAAAAGATTATATATGTATATAAATATATGTATGTATAGATATTACAGATATATGTATGATATATATCACTTTCCTCTCTAATTGCAAAGTGTATCCATCATTGTTGCTTAGAGAAATATTAGCAGTTCATAACCACAAACTCTTTAAATTAAGAATAGAAAATGTGTGTATACATATATGCCATATGTATTTGCATGCATATACACAGCAAAAATTTGTTCTGATACTCAGACTGGATGATAGATCTATATAGACATCATGAAATTAAGAGATAAGGGGAAAAACAAACCAAATGCTTAAGATCAGTGAAAAATTATTCTTACCTATGGTATCACTTGACGGTCTCTATACTTAATTTAAAACCTGGGTTTAATTTTATATTTAAATACTTAGTTTGTTCATTTTATAGATAATTCACAATAGAGGCTATTCTAAGAATGAATGGAAAGGTTTACTAATATTGCAGTAATTTTGAGATTATTGGGGGATTTTGTTTTAATGAAGAAATAATACATGATATTTTGTGATGATTAAAATGACATAAGTGAATTAGATTAATGTGCATTTAATTCTCTGCTTTAAGAGTTCATTTTAATACTATAGTTACTTACCAATAAATTGGAGTGAGAATTTATCTACTTTATGTTACCAAATGTTAATGTAAAAATTTACATAATAATCCAAATAGTCTTTTTTATACTACTGTTTCTGACTTTACTAAAAATTGTTAAGCATCACAGCACTCATCTTGTTGACTGTAAGGAAACAGCTAGAGATTCCTATTTTTATTATCTTTTTCAAATTGGACCACAGGCAATATTTCCCAGCTACCTCAGGTGTACGGTCAAATATCTCTCCCTGTATACTCCCCACAAAAACTCACCTAAATATAATTCAACAAAATAATCATGGATTGGCTTCACTCTTACCTGTTGGATATTCTGGCATTAGTAGGCAAGCCTCAGTTTCAGAATTCAACTTGAGCTTTACTGTCTCTCAGAAAACAAATTTCCTAATTTTCTTATTTTGATTAACCTCCATGATACTAGCCTAAGTTGGTCAGCAATGATTTCAGAGGTGCATGTCCTAAATTTTAAAATAGCATGCAGCTAACTTCATGGTTCCTTCTGGGGATGCTACTGACTCTTCCCTTGTCTGTACAGGTAATCATTTCTCAGCTGACTCAGTTGTACATCTTTGACCAAGACTGTGCTCTTCATTCCTTAGTCCTCTCCCTAAATGAATTTACCTTTTTCCTCCTTCACTAAACTATTGACTGTTTTGAATATTATTTCACATTGTCCTTTAGTCTTCTGTTCTTTGTACTGCCATTGATGCTTGAAACTGCCTTTTTTACTTTTAAAATCCTACCTCTTTCATGAAGCATTTACTAATCAAGGGGATTTAAGGTGACACTATTTCCTCCATTCTCAAACAGCTAAATTTTCAGCGATCATGAGCTAATGTTCAAGATATATTTATTCATTTGCATCTACCCACGTCATTACGATGGCTCTGAGATTTTCATCTATATCTGATTGCAGAACACCCTTTGTGCGAGTGTCTATGTTCATTCAGTTATTCATCCAACCAATACAGATTCATTGAGGCCCTATTTTGTGTCATGCACTTTTGTGGAAGCTATATGACTATAAAGATGAACTAGATAGATAAGGTCTACAAATTCTTAAAGCAGCAAGCAATGGGACAATCTGCCCAGGAAGATACACAAAAGCTTGCAGTTAGGCATTTTGTGCACTCATATATATATATATATATATATATATATATATATATATATGAATGGCCTTTTGGGATTTGAATTATAATTTGAAATATTTCCTAAATGGAATATAAACTTCCCATTCCCGTTTGATTTGGTAATCCTATGGTGGTACAAACATCCTTAGCAATGACAGCTTAGAATAGATGTTCTCAAAACTTTTTTATCTCACAACCACTATAAAAAATTACCAAGGTGACAACAGCTTTTATTTATGTATGTTATAGTTATTGGTATTTACCATATTCTCAAGTAAAGCAGAAACTATGTTTCTAAGTTATTTATTAATTCTTTAAAAATAACAACTACAAACTCATTAAAAATGTTCACATATATAATATGCTCCACTAAGATAATCATATATTCCAAATTAAAAAAACAATGAAAAGGGCATTGCATTACAATTTTGTGAATCTCTTTAATGTGTGGCTTAATAAAGATACTGAATTCTCATATTTTCTTTTATGTACAACCTTGCAATATGTAATTAGTGTTGAGGATATGAGGAAAATCCACCCTCTCACAAATATGTAATTGGAAAAGAGAAGAACATTTTAGTAGCTTTTTCATCTAATTGTGGATATTTTTCTTTAATATACACCAAATATTGACAGGTGGTAGTTTCTTAAAAGTCAGTTGCAATGTGGAATCTGAAACAATGTCAATGAGCTTATCATTCTTTTTTATGTTAAAATCTAGTATTTATCTTGCATTCTTAATTGATCTTTGACCCATGCATGATTTTATAACACTAAGAACTGGTCTGTTAGAAAACATTGGTTCACTGAGTTATGCAAATCTTTCAAATGTTGGCACATTTCATTATACAGTATCAAAAATAATCACATTTATTAATATCATCATGGTCTCATCAGAAATTTCATTACGTATTGGGACTCTGTCAAGCTCATGATGGCAGATATAAATTTTCCAAAATTTTAATTTTCCTTGAAAGTTAAATTTTATCAACAATATATACTGTCAATTGTTTCCCTTCATGTTACAGACACACTTTGTTAATTTTCAAGTAGATATCTATATATACCCAAGTCTGAATAATCATACTTTGTAGGCCATGAAAAATGGGTCTACTGTATATAGCTCAAGCTCAAACTCAATCACATAAGTACTTTACTTTGAGATAACCATTATAATTTGTACGTCAGTATGCAGCAAAAGTTCTATACTGTACTTCCCATCTTGTCATAGAAATTATTAAAAAGACATGTAACTAATACAGGAAATTTAAGGAAAATTGCTTCATCAAGGATCAAGGACTTATTTTATTTTTAGTTCAAATGTATAACCCTGAAGATTATGATAACTTTCAATACAGTTTTGTGCTACTTGACTTATTCTAAGGAAGCAAAACTGTTAAGGCTCCTGTATTATGTGCAGATTTCAGCCCAAATGAATAAAGAAAATAATAAAAGTATTAACATAAAAATAGTGTTGACTTCAAGGGCTCCTTGAAAGTATCTCAGGGTTTCTCAGGTGTCTGGGAGCACTCTTTGAGAACCACTAACTTCAAACAACCTAAAACATAGCCATAGATGTTCACTAATCATTATCTGATATTCAGTATCATCTAAGGGTTGACTAGGATTCATTACCACCTACAATAACACCTAGCATTTCCAAATTGTTTTGCAAATAATTTTGTATATATTATCTTGTTTAATCATTTCAATAAGCCAATAAACTATTATTATATTCTAAGAGAAAATTACAGCTGCAGTTAATGATTTTTGCAAGGTCATGAGACCTGTAAATGACAGAATCCAGATTGATATCCAGATTTTATGAAGCCCAGAGTTCTCATTTTACCATAGCTCTTCAATATAACTCTTTTACAGCCTCCTCTAAGTTAAGGAAGAGTGACTAAGTCCTGTACCATAAGCTTGATAGAAGTCTCTATTTAAGCACCATGAGAACAGTATATGTATAAATCTTATTCCCATTCCCAATCATTTATGGCATGGAAGTCCAATTTTACATCTATTTCATCACAATCCAAAATTGCACTATAGTTACGTGACGTCCCTTAACATACCTAGTTAGTTTTCTTTAACTGCTATAATGATTGATTGCTGATTTGGTCATTATATTGAACACAAAAAATCACCATTTCAGTGAATCACTGACCAGTTATTTCAAACTTCAAAATGAGTATATTAGCATACTCTTGTGATCGACTACATACTGGCTGCAACTGTGTTGACCAAAAGAACTTATCTAAGTCTTAGGAGGCACACGAATACAGGGAACAGTAGTTTACAAGATAATTCCTAAAATTTATGATGGGTTTTTGCATAAGACTTTAATCAGACCAACAGAAGCCCTGGATCCTAGCCCTGATGCTAACGAATTAGCTATGTAAGTTAAGAAAATATTTAACATCAACTCGTCTTGGTTCCTTGTCCATTTAATGAGAGGGAAGTATTATATGATCTCTTGTTTTGCTTACAACTGTAATATTGTATGATTTTGATACAGAAATGAAAGTATTTCCCTTTTTGGCAGTCATAATTTTCTTAATGTATATGTTCTCTTTCCATACCAGTGTGTCTTCACACTCTATGCTGAAATCTTCAAAATCTAATTCATTGATCAAATTTACAGATGAAAGTTTTATAGAAGCTATTTATTTTATCAGCCATTTAAACCCCTTAAGTAGGATCTACTGAAATGCTTTGTGTTTTCTTCCATGAAACAAAAATGAGATTGTTTTAATAACTTTATATTATGATAACTTGGAGGTGGGGTTTATGGAGATTGATTTCCTCCCCAGATGATTAATTGTAATCCGTCCTGATATATTAATAAGAAACCCTTAAAAACTATGTTGAGGGAGGGAGAGAAGAAAAGGAAACTTATGTTTGTTTGCAATTATTGAAATTATAGAAGCAGAGATCTTCCAGAGACAGAAATATAATTACAATTATCTAGCCTGTAAAGAAATTGTTTTTATTTCTGCAGTGAAGGGACAACAAATTATTGGTATTGGGAACCCTTTTTATAAAGAAACCTCCTTTGCATAGCTATAATTTTTTAAATTTCCTTTACAACAAAATTTATCCTCTTCTTTCTGATATTGAAATCAGAGACATCCTATTATCACTGAGAGTGTGTTTTAAATCAACAATGCTCTGGAACTTGGGCTTCACTGTTTGCAATCCACCTGAGTACATGCAGATGACTTGTGCCTCTAAATCTCTATGGAAGACAAATCCAGTGTCCCCAGGTGGCTGAAGGGCGTGTGAATAGAACATACAAAATGGCCAGGTCACTGTTGTGCTCCCAACACTGCTTAATTGCCCTCTGGATAATGAGAAATGACAGTACAAAAAGGTGCTGGCCCATAGTAGGTGATCAAGGCACACTGGTTCCCCGGGAGCATTCACGTTTATCCCTAAAACTAAATTGCAAACATTTGCATTTATGGAGTAATGTGGAAACATGATTATGAAAAACATTAAATAAGGATAGCAAATGTCAGTTTTATGCTATGATTTCAATTATATACATAAAACAAAATAAACAGTGAGCAGAAGCCATTGAATGGCCATCATTAGGGGACTGTTCAAATAAATTAATGTTTCAATATAATAGAATACAATGTAGCAATTAAAAATAATAATACAAAGCTATAATGTGTTCATGAGGAGTGATTTCCAAGATATGTCAAATGCAAAAAGCAAGGTGCAGAAGAATGTGTATAATATGGTCCCAGGTGTGTAAAGAAGTGTACATACATTTAAATATACAAATGACAGAAAAATCACAAACTGATGAAAACAGTTAAAGAGTTACCAAGAGGGAAACAATTTTCACTGAATATATTTTTACATAATTTGCTTTTTTTAATACATGGGTACACTAGACTAGTTTTAAGATAAACAGTAGTTAATTCGTAATGTAAAATAAAGAAGATTTATAGATTTATAAGACAAATCCTTGATATGTTCTCCACCCAAAAAACAAACACAAGTTGACAAAGAATCAGTTTATCATTAGTTGCTTAGCATCCTGTAGAACCAAAGAAAAGGTATTTTAAAATATTTCAATCCATGACTGCATTAATTTAGAACTGACAGAGCCAAAATATATTGTTGATAGGACAGTCAGATAAAATATAATATTTTTTATTTGCTAAATCTGTCAACCCTAATTGTTGAAAAGAGAAAAGTTGTTCTGAATTCTTAGGATACTATCTATATTCAATGCTAAACATTAAGATGTTTCCAGGTATACAATTTTTTTTGAGTTTTATTTTATTTTGTTTTTATAAGCAGGTTCTTATTAGTTATGTATTTTATACATATTGGTGTATCTATGTCAATCCCAATCTCCCAATTCATCACATCACCACCACCACCACACACCCCCATTTCCCTCCCTGGTGTCCATATGTTTGTTCTCTACATCTGTCTCTATTTCTGCCTTGCAAATGGGTTAATCTGAACCAGTTTTCTAGATTCCACATATATGTATTAATATATGATATATATTTTTTCTCTTTCTGACTTACTTCACTCTGTATGACAGTCTCTAAGTCCATCCACGTCTCCACAAATGACCCAATTTCGTTCCTTTTTATGGCTGAGTAATATTCCATTGTATATATGTACTACATCTTCTTTATCCATTCATCTGTGGATGGGCATTTAGCTTACCTCCATGGCCTAGCTATTGTAAATAGCTAGGGTGCATATGCAATTGGGGTGCATATGTCTTTTTGAATTATGGTTTTCTCTGGGTATACGCCCAGTAGTAGGATTGCTGGGTCATAGGGTTATTCCATTTTTACTTTTTTAAGGAGCCTCCATATTGTTCTCCATAGTGGCTGTATCAGTTTACATTCCCACCAACCGTGCAAGAGGGTTCCCTCTTCTCCACACCCTCTCTAGCATTTGTTGTCTAGGTAGACATGTTTCTATTATTGTTTAGGTAAAATATATTGCTCTTTTAATTGAATTTTTAAATAATATTTTTGAAAATATATGAGAAAATAATAAATGGTTCTCCCAAGTTTATGATATTAAAGTTCATGCAATATGTAATCTGGTTCTAATCTAACTTTTCAAATTTATATTTCAATACTTCCTTATGATACCATTTTACTGAAAGCAAATTAATCCTGTCTCTTGTTCAGTGACCATTCTTCCTGAATACTCACTCTAGCTCTGACTCTTAAATCTCCCTGCCTATGTTTATGCTTCCATGCATCTGAAATGTCCTCATGAGTTCTATTCTAACTGCTTCAGTTGAAAGGTTCTTTTCATTCTCTGATCTCATTAGCACAGTCCTTGTTTTACAATGTCTTCTGTTATAATAATGTGTGTACAAATCAATGTCCCTAATAGATAAATAGAAGCACCATGAAAGTAGGACACAAACACTTCATCCACATCTTTAATCTTTAATCATTACACATGTTCCAGGATGGACACTGGCCTAGTGTCCTACACAGAGAATTTATCCAACAAAGTCCAATAGATGTGTGGGTAAATGGCAATAAATAGTTCAGCTCCTCTGAAGATTAAACTCCAGTCAATTTGGAATCTCAGAAAAAAATAAATAAATAACTACCCCCATTCAGCATATCATAATCTCTCTTTGTAGGTGAAAATAGTTCTTAAAAGGATACTTAGGCATATTCTTGCAAAGATAAAATTATAAGTTAAATTCCATGTCCTTTACTTAAGATTTCCATTTTATTTTCTTATCCCTTAATCATTCTGGCATTGTTCATCTGAGTCCTCAATTTCTTCTATTGTTCTTTAGGCTGAAGAATGAAGAGCAGGACATTGTATTCTAGTGAATTAGAGCCATGCTGAGTGATTTCTTTCTTCACGTTAAATTCCTTTTGAGTGTTCTTAGTATATTTTTTTTTACAAAATAGTATATTAATTATTCATTAGGCCTATATGCAGTAATTTCCTGTATTATACTTGAACAATTTATTTCTCTTTTAAGTGGTCTTTATTAAATGGTCCTTGCAGATTAATTTAGACCTTTTTTTTTTTTAAAGCAAGGTCGTTTTGATTGCTATTCCTAAACAACAAAAGGCTATTTCTCTATTACTTTGATGCTATTGTAAAACACCCTGGGTGTGCAATTTGTCCTGTCTTTCAGTCAGTGATGTTTAAAACAATGATTCTCAAATCTCAGACTGGTGTTATTTCTTGACAGTTTCTACTGCTCTGTGGTGGAACAGAATAATAAATACATTGTAAGGAGTTTTGTATAAAACCATTTTTGTTCTCTTTTTGTGTCTTAAAATACTTATCTCATATACTTGGTTGTAGATGGTAGTAATTATTTTTCTATTGTCACTAAAATGCTGGATACCTTATTCCAGTTCTCTATTTTTTTAATTTTTTATGCTTCTGCAGAATACCAAATTTGAGAACCACTAAGTTAATAATAGCTGTAGAAGTAGTAATAATGATTAAGAATAGCTAATGCTTGAAGTTAGTTATTGTATATAAAGGATTATTCTAAGAACTTCAGATATATTAACTCACTTAATACAACAACTTTCTGATGAACTTACTATTATTGTTCAAACATTAGGGATGAGGAAATTGAAACAGAGAGAGGTTTAAAACCAAACTACACAATAAAAAGGATTTATGATATTTAACATTAGTATTCTTAGAATATGAAGTAAATTATCTGAAAGATAATATTATATAAATATTAATTAAAGATATAAAAGAATTCAAACACCTAGTGAAAGATCAGCACACTATGGGCAAGAGCGGAATTTCTAGAAAAAATCACTGAAATTAGAAACTCAATAAATGATTTAAATACCAGATTAAATACAGCTAAAGAGTAAATCAGTATTGGAAGATTTGTCTGAGAAACTTACCTAGTTCAAGTCATGAAAAATATGAAAAAGTTGGAGGTGTGTGAAAGACAGAATAAGTAGATACAATATCTATTTAATAGATGGTTAAAAGAAGTGAATAAAAAAATGATATCAAGAAAATAAAGATTGAAAATTCACAGACTTGAAGAAACATACACATACCCAGATATAAAAGCATACAAATCATGTGTTGGGTAAATCAGAGTAAATCCACACTCATGTATCTAGTGAAACTGAAAATTAACAAAGACAAAAATATTAAAATTAGTGAGAATTAAAAGGCAGATTTAATAAGGAAACAACAATCATACAGACAGCAGATTCTCAGCCGCAATAACAGAGGCAATAACAGAAATAACAATGTCAAACTGCCAAGAACAAATAATGACCAAATAAGAAATTTATACCCAGATAAACTACCATTCAAAAGTAAAAACATTTTTCTCACAAAGGGGTAAAATTTTCTACACAGATCATCACTGAAAAATTATTGAAGTACACGCTTCATTAATTCAAAGGAAATAAATGAACACAGAAGGCAGTAAGAAACATGAAACAGCGCTGAGGGGAAAAATCAGTAAAAATAATAAATTTTTAAAAGTTAAAAATAGTTGAAACTATATAACAATGACATGAAGGATGGGAATGAGAATAATGGGATTTAAATGTACAGTCCTCGCGGTGTTCACTCTGATTTGTGTGCTGCTGTATCCTTGGTGACAGGGAAGTAGCATGTACTCAATTAATATTTGTTGAATGACTGACAGAATGAAAATTCCATAGCTGAAGATGACCAGAGATCTGACCTCCAACTGCATTCCTCAGATTCTGAGGATACCACGCAGTTTGCTCTGGGACAATCCATAGTGTGCCAGCGGACTTGGTGTTTGAAGTTAGGCAGGTATGTTGCAGTAAGTGTGGTAGCCCTTGAGATCTGCCTTTGAGGGAACATGCTACACCAGCAGAGTCCACTGATGACCTCCAGCTGCCACCCATCCATCAGCTATGGCTTTAATACTGAGGCTATGCTATGCTAAGCCTGCTCGTAACCATTTCTGAACACAGGAGATGGAGGTCCTAGTGCAGGCCAGGTAAGCCCCAGGCAGGACTACTCAAACCCGCCACCTTTGCTTTGGGACCTCCCATCGACCTGGTCATGATTTTTTGAGCCTCCCTGTGGACTAAGTCTCACTCTAACCAATCTTTCTTTTGCTCTCTATTCTAAGGTATCACATAGGCATTGAGGTCAGAGAAGTCTCTTTGCCTTTTCCTGCTCCCTCTCCCTTTATTCTTATAGAAATTTCCACCAATCTCTTTCATGTCTAATTCTCTCTTAATGTCTGTCTGAATCTTGAAGGAACAACACTGACATATCAAGGCAAGAAGGTAGACACTGAGTTAGGCCTACTAGATCAACAGCTTGGCCCTTCATTGAACAGTGGTCATGAATAACTGGATCCACTCAGGGAGCAAACTTCTTGAGTGGAAAACCTGTGGTATATCTCTTACACATGATTAACTGCCTAAGTTCAGGAGAGCTGAGACGTCCTTTCAGGCAACAGAATCTATGTGGCCTAAGACTTGCTTATTTATGTACTTACTCAATCTATCCTCTAAGTTGAGGAGGTGCTTCAGTCTTAAGATCTTTAAAGCTTATTATCCTCCTAGTTTTCTTGGGGGACCCTGGCCATAGGCTATACCCTTTGAACACTCTCAGGTACTGCCATCCTCTCACTCATTAAGATTCTGGAGACTGGTCAAATCTTCTGGCCCATTCCAAATCTTGCTAGCCCCTGGTGAAACCATTATATTTGTGAGTCATCCGTACTACACACTAGCGTCTAAATTTCATGCCCTTATGTCCACTCTGATGCAGTCACTCAGTGTTCTAGTTATACCTGGACCATACACTCTCCCTGATAATTTCAATCCAAATCTTCCAAATAAACTCAATCTCTTATGCCTCCAACTTGCTAACATCATTATGTCACAGCACCTGTTTTTGACTATTTGGTAGCTGCAGTCATCTACCCTTCTATATTCTTCCTATGTCTTAGTACTCTGTTATCTTTACTTCCTACTATATCCAGTCTTCATTTTATGATGAGTCTTTTCAATCATTTTCATGTTTTGCATTTTTTATGTCCTTGAAACCTACTATAAATAGTAAATGGGTTAACAGCAAAATAACAGAATATTAGAAAATAAATAGCTGAAAGTATGAGATTTTTTTGTTTTGACTTTGTTTCCCTCATCACAATGAGGTCCAGGATTTTGAGTGTTTAGTTGGATGTAAGAATCACTCATCCTTTACGAAAAAACTATTTTTTCTGTTGCTCAGTATGCAAAGCAATATTATTTTATTGTGTGTCAGTTGCATGTATCTTTATTGAAAGCTACTGTAGACTATACTATGTCAAAATTCAGAGTCTAGTGAAAAGTGCCATGAATAAGAAATTGTTTAACACATTTCTACGTTGTAATTTGCTTAAATATTTTTCATTAGTTTTCTTTCTACCATGTCCATAAGATGCCAAGTTTAGTTTTGAATTCTTATCTCAATCTTTAGTAAAGACTGAATTAGTTAAAATAAATTACCAGAAAGCTCAGTCTTTTTCTTTTTTTTGAATCATCTTTCTTTCATGCACTTTGTTAAAGGTACCAAAAGTTGTTTTGACATTTTTGTAGTTATGTTTCTCTCTTGTGTATTACTGGAGCCACAAGAATTGAAACACCATGAGTAAAGAACTTACTGTGAGTGTAAGATCTATTACTTATATGACAAAGATGGAAACATTGTCCAAAATAATTCCATCTTAATTTATATACATTTTATTAGTTCAGAAAACAGGGAAAAACCACTGAAACTTTGTGGCTGCTAAAGCTGTTCATGTTAATTAACTTCTTTGAGGCTATTTCATCACATTATGAAAGCACATCACTGTTAGGGTTATAGATGAAAATTCTAGTTCCCTAAGATCAAGATAATCTAACAATGGAGTATTTTTAAAAGCATAAATTATCCAGAATTCAGGGACTCTTAAAACTAGCTCTTTCTGCTCTGTCTTTTCTGACACTAACTCTTAACAAGTAGAGTATCTACTGCCCCATCTCTTTATGTCTACTGCCTGTGATAAAACAGCTAGCCTGGGAATTAGAAGAACAATTTATTTTATATGAATGTCAGAACTTTAAAATGTTTTGCTACAAATTATAAAGTAAGTCTTATAACCTCCATATAAATAACTTTGTATCTCTAATATATGCATGGAAGCTTTTAATTTTTTTTAAAGATTCCATAGATGGCAGGGAGAACCAGTCATATTCTTATAAATAAGTAACAATTGTCATGTCTGTTCTGGTAATAAAGGTAATGACATACTTGTCTGTACCTCTTCCTTTAATAGAACATTATGGTCTTATTAAATGAAATAAAGCTAAGGCTCATAACCAAAGTTAAAAATCTCCAGATATGGAAGATTACACAACAAACACTTAAAAGACTGTCTTCTTCCAAGTTGTACAGCCAAGAAACATGTGGACCCCAGATTTTTATTTATAAATTACTTCAGATTAGTCTTTCACTCCTATACCTAAAATCACCCATTTTTAAAGAGGACAAATTATACATTCAGTTACATTATTTCAGCCATATGACAGACACCTAAAATAATGCACTAAAAGCAGACATTACTTGAAAGCTATCACTTGAAATTCAGTTTTATTATGTGCACAACAGCTCAAAGAAAAAATAAACCCAAAACAACCTCACGCAGCCTAGTGGACTGCGAATGTTTTAAGGCTAAGGGAACACACAAAGGCTTTTTCCCGCTTCTGCTACATTTTTATGTCTCAAACGCACTGAGTGAATCCCAGATAATCACCAGTCCAAAGTACACAAAATCCAAACGCACTCCCCACATTAACCCTGTCCCTGACTCCAGATGTATTATTGTAAATCACAAAATAAATAAATAAAATGAAAAGTCCCTCTATTGCAATAGCCTTACAGAGTTTGTAAGAAGGTCTCAGAAACTAGTTACTAGATTAAAGAAAAGAAAGTGGTTAGATTATGTGGTATGTGGTTAATCTAAGTTAAAATTTTCATAGCTTTTATGGGAAATCCTCAGAAGCAGAAATTCTAAAAGGAAGAGTGAAAAAAAAGTCATCATGGGCACATGCATTTCTAGAATAAATTATGACTTCAAGTTATATGAAAATCTAAACTTATTTGACCCAAGTTATAATATGTTTTGTAGAGTTTTTTTTTTTAATGTTATAGGGAGACATTTGTGGAAAAACTCTTAAGCTTTCTATTTTGTAGATAGTATGGTATATTACTTTAATTATCTTTTGGTTCACTCTTTTGCCATCTGAAAAATAGGATAAATTATGCATTCATCCCATCTGGCACATGACTAGTTGACCAAATATATGTGTATGTGTAGATATTCACATGCATGTACAAATACATGTGTGTAAATAGCCAGTTTATCATGCTCGCTATGAATTACCTTATCCTTATTTCATAAAAAATATTCTCTCATACCATATAAAATCCCAACTGGAAAGTCAGACAGAGGTTGCAGTGACCAGGTAATCTCAAAAGGATCCCATCTTGGGACAGTGAGTAACTTTTGTCCCAAGAATAGCACTTGGTCTCCTGAGAATTATCAATTCTTCCTAATCTTCACTTTATCATTTGTTTACTTTCTTTACACTAAATGTGAGCTTAGATTGATAGATGAGTAAACTGCCATGTTTAGTGATAAATACATACTTTGGGTTGTTGGCTAGATACATGGCCTGCTGGTTAGAATCAAAGAAGGACACAGGTACTAGATGATTTACCAGGCTAAAGGCTGGTAAATAGTACGAGTAGGTGTTGTGTAGATACTTGCTCTGTGTCATGTCTGTTCTAAATGATCTACAGATATCAACTAATTTAATGCTCAACCATGAGGCAGGTATTATTACCTTCATTTGCAGATGAAGAAATTGAAGAACAGAGAAATTAAGTAACTTGAGCAAAGACACACACCTTAGATTGTGGTGGATCCAAATCAGTGGATGGATCTTGGATTTGAACTTAGGCAGGCTAACTCTGGAGTCCACACTCATAACTACATGAGTCCACCTTTCAAACTTAGACATTCATGAAGGCCTTCAACATGAAGGTTTTCAGAGAAAGTTGTTGGTGGATTTGTTGCTTAAAAATATTACAGCAAATTCTACCTTTGACATCCCTCCCCATCCCATATCCAAATCCTAGACACCATTTTAACTAGAAACATGACTCCATAAAAAGGAATAAGAAAACAGTTTCCTGTTTTAATTAGAAGGTATGGAACTAGAAGTAGAAGAGAATTAAAGAGAATAGTTATTTCCAGGAATTAATATAAAACAAATTTACACATAGCATTTTTATTTATAGTTTTCAACTCTTCTTAACAATGCTAAGTCAACAAGCCATTTCATATAAAACTAGCAACTAAATAAAAGGAAGATGCAGCACCTTAACTAAGCCTGGCTGAGTGTGGTAGACCAGGCAAGTGCCTAAGTGCATAACCATACCTGTGTGAGTCAGTAGAGAGCATGGCCATCTAGAGAGGTCATGTTTTAGCTCACAAGCACAGCTACCACTCAACTCCAAAAAGATTTTGGCACCTGGAAATCTAGGCCCAGTGTTGACTTCTGTTTTTTTAAAGAAAGCTGTAAATCCAGATTTATATGTTAAATCTTATGACTATAAAATTTTGTTTCAAACTTTAAAAACACCAAGTACTATAAACATAAAATATCTATCAAACTAAAATCATTTCTATCTATGAGATTCATATATATCTACCTATGTATCTACATGTATATTTTAATGGATTTGTTAACTAATAAGTCTTATTCCTTATTTGTACATTGAAAAACATTACAAGAAATTACAAGTATAGTCAAATAGTTATAGAAGCATAGAAACCCCAGTACATACATTCAAACAGGCAAAACCCATTGTATTAGTTTCCTATTGCTGCTGTAACAAATTACCACAAATTTAGTGGTTTAAAACATCATTTCTTACAGTTCTGGAGGTCAAAAGTCCAAAATCATTCTCACTGGGCTAAGATCAAAGTGTTGGTATGGCTGCATTCCTTTCAGAAGTTCCGTGTGAGAATCAATGTCCTTGCCTTTTCCAGCTTTTAGAGGCCACTGGGTGTTCATAGGCTTGTGGCTTCTTCCTCTGTCTCCAAATCCATCAGCATAGCACTTTCAAATTAGATATATAATTAACTTATTATATATATAATTGTATATATAATTGTACATTTGTGTATATAGTCACTCAGCTATTCATCAGGGGACAGATTCAAAGAAATAAAAAAAATAATAGAATAGATCTAACTCAGTCTTTAAGAACTTTCCATCTGCAACACACTGAATGTTCGTATTCCCACCAGAGCTCCTATGTGGAAACTCATTCCCCAATATGATGGTATCTGGAGATGGGGCCTTTTGGAAGTGATTAAGTCATGATGGTGGAGCCCTAAGTGTCCCTAGAGAGCTCCCTTATCCCTTCTAGCATTTGAGGACACAGTGAGAATATGCCATCTGTGAACCAGGAAGTAGGCTCTCACCAGATACAGAATCTGCTGGTGCCTTGATTTTGAACTTCCCAGTTTCCAGAATTGTAAGAAATAAATGTTTGTTTTTTATAAACCACCTAGTCTATGATGTTTTGTTATAGCAGCCCAAATGTACTAATGGAGAAGTGGTATACATTGGATATTCTAGAGTTGAAACAATCAATAGGGATTAGGCAGAATTAGTCTATCATGTTTATTGACACCACTTAGTCATTTCATCAAGGATGGCACTCAAATTGGAGTCTGCAGTGGGTGCTCTGGTGCATAAACTAGATATCTCTTCACTGAGGGCCAAAGTACTCATCTCCCCAGATGCTGGAAACATTACCTATCCATGACTTAATACTTAATTACTCCTCAGGAATTGTCCTTGGCCAAGTGAGCTTCCTTAGTTATGTCACCTGAAGTAGGGGAAGATTTGTGGAGGGAGGAGAAACCCATAACTGATGGCTGGATGATGCAGGGGACAAAGTGCTGACTCCTTTTCCCCATTTGGGACCTTTCTGAAAGGCCATCTCAACTCAACATAGAGCTCTTTATGAGATCTAATATGGCTTCTATGTCAAATGTATTACAATTTTTCTCCTTCTGCCCAATTCTGCTTCCTTAAGTCCCTCACAGAAGTTATGTCTCAAACCACTTACCTATAAACATCCTGCATGCATTTCTCAAGGAATCTGAACTACGACAGAGGTGTTCCTTTATAGAGGAATAAACAAATAAATAAATAAAATACTGAGTTGTGCTGTCCTTTCACACACATTCCATGAAGGATTTGAAGCTTTTTGGAAGGGTTGGATAAACAATCATATTAAAGGCATTGATTTTGAGGTTTGGAAAGTCTTAGAGAGACCCAGACCAGAATTATTTAATCATTGACGCCACCTCTGTCCCAACACACATACATACACCCCTGTATAGCAGTCAGAAGTCAAGCCAGTTAAAAAATCCCAAAGAAAAAATTAGGACAAAAATATGATTTTCTTTCCAACTTGGCCTTCAACTTGGTTTGCAACAATTAGTATTGAGCAGGTGATGATTAAGAAGAAACTGAGCTGGAACAAATATTTAAATGTCTGGAAATCACTATTCAGATCCATTCCAGATCCATTTTAAGAAATGAGAAGTTGAAAACTATAGTTGTACATAGACCCAAATTTAACTCAGTGGATGGGAATGTTACAAATTATTATGCAATATAGTTATATTGCTGTTATTCACTTTTCAATATTGTCTTCTTTGCTCCACTTTTTAATTACTTTACAACCTGGTGCATTTACATGGCAAAAGCCTGTTGATGTGCTGACAAGATGAATTTTAACTTTGACCATCTTTCAAAAACTATGCAGATTCTTCAGGAATCTACATATCCCCGGATTTTTTCTATCTTCCTCTTTCCGTCTCTTCTATGATTTCATACATATGTATAGTATAAGTACATAATAGTACAAAAGTTAAGGTAATGTATTTAACTACAACTACACTTAGTAATGAAGAGTTGCCTTAGGAGATGCTAAGATGACCTTATTATAGGAGTCTAAATAAACTTTTGAAAATTGCTCACCATACAATTAGATTGCTGCCCAATTGATACAGTTGAACAATTAAGATAAACTTAAGCAATCAGTCCTGTATTTCAGTGATTCAACAATGAAATAAGATCAGATATACTACATTGCAAATGATTGCTCAAATTCTAGTATGTTTATTGATAAGGAGTAAAAAGGAAGAAAGAAAACAAAAACTGACCATATCATAGTTGACATTTACTAGATAAAAATTAATGACAAAATAGCAACATTTGTACTGTTATAGTTGTACTGATATAACTACAAACATTTTCTAAGTATTTGCTATCTGCCAGATACTTTGATAGGCAATGATAGACAAAAGTCTCATAAGATACTATTCTTCACTTAGAAGGAGTAATACCATAAATATTTACAATATAGTGTATGTGTGTTGCAATGTAAATATATGTGGAGGGAGAGTGCAAGGGGTTCACAGAGGAGAGACTAACACTGCCTAGGAGAGTTGAGAAGTCGAAGATTGAAATAAAATGAGTAGGAGTTTGCCAGATGAGGTAGGAGGGTAGGAATTTCAGCCTATAATGTGTTTAGAAGGGCAGAGTTTTAGAAATGTGTCTGGGTCATAGAAAGCAGGAAATATATTTTGGCATAAATGTATGAAAGGTTTGACATACCTGGCTAAGAAACTTTGAGTTTTATCTTGCAGACAACAAGGTGACCCATAACAACTTAAATGAGTTAAGGGTATTGGGTGACTTCTGATCCAGGAGAGAAAGTCAAAGATGAGAAATATGTAGACAAAAGCTTACAGGGGCTACACAGCAAGGACTCTATATAATAAAAGAGATTTATTGATTACTTTTTATAATAAAAAAAGAATCAATCAATTCCAGAAGCATGTAGTTACTACATAAAATTATGGAATACATATACATACCTATGCATATAATATCCATCCATCTCAGGTGCCATGTGTAAAATATAGATCAGGTGCATAATATTAATGCCTGATATTTATATAGACCCTTATAGTTTACAATCTATGTTCATTTAATTGTTAGAGTTTCTTTGAAGGAAGGCATTATCTCCAGGTAGTTAGAGAAGTCAGAGAACTCACTCAGAGCCACCCAACAACTAAATGACAGAGCTGGATTCTGAACTCAGATCTCAGACTCAAATTTCAGTGTTCTTTCTATCAATGCAACAATATATACATAGAGAGATACATTAGGGGAAATTTAAAATGTGTATAAATTCAGATTTAGTTTATGTAAGCAAATGCTGAACAGCCTGAGCATCAAAATATGAATAAAGGAAGAACCGAAAAGAGACATGGGTACATTAATAAACAGAGCAAACAATTCAGAATTCTGTATATTGGTTGTAATAATTCATCCTCTTTGGGGGAGTAAGACTGATTCTTCTACCTCTTTACGTCTCTCCCATGTCTACTTCCTCACACCAAGCCTCTATAGTCCAAACTGACCAAACATTACTTTATAAGCACTGCCTCACAAAGAGAACTTGAAACTTCTAAACACACACACACACACACACACACACACACACACACACACACACAGAAAGAGAGAACTAAAATATGTCTCAAATTAACTTGACCAACACTTTCATTTTTATAATAAGAAAAATAAAATCCAAGGAGGCTAATGGCTTGACAAATATGGCACCTTAATTGGTGGTACAGCTGAGTGTAAACCCACCCATGCTAACCTTCCACCTATGGAGGTTTCCACAGCCTGTGGCCAAGAATCATAGTGGATATTCTGCCAAAAAGGAAACTGGAAGGAGGAGGGATTCACAGCAGTGTCCATCTGGGACTGGGGAGGGAGAAGGAAAGGGTCTACGGTAGTGCTTCCCAGACATTTAGATTTCATGGGACAGTAAAATTTCGAATAAATATATAAGTTCCACCTTTGAGTTCCCAACAATTTAATCTTTACCAAGAGAAGACACTTAAAAACAAACAAAGGGAAAACAAGTATAAACGACTTTCACCACCATTTCACATAAGAACAGATACTGCCCTAGCAAAGTTTAAGACATTCTTTGAAATGAAATGAAGTCAGCTCTATGAAACATTCACCTTCTTGTGGCTTTTCTTCATTTAGCTGGGGACGACCACATCCTTCATCAAGGACCAGCTATAGGCCAATGGCCAATATTCTAGAACTACCAGTATGTAGGAATAGACCACAAATTGAGGTCAGAGAACTGGGCATTAGTCTATCACTCAAAGACTGTGTGACATGGACCAAGTCGTTCCACACCTCTGGCTCTCATTTGGTCATTTAGGAAATGAGACCTTCTGACCAGCTCTGTATTTTGAGCATTCTAAGAGCAGTAAACTCTCTGAAACAGACCAACTCAGCTGATGCTCCTGAGAAACTGGGTCCTTCAGAAAGTCCCTTTCCCATGTCTCATCCTCTCAAGCCTCAGTAGAAAATGCTGGCAAGTGAGGAATGGCCTAAAGTTGCTCTACCTGACACTGAACATTTCACAGAAGTCCTCAGTAGCCTTTTAAAAAAAAAAAAAAAATTGAAGTGTAGTTGATGTGCAATATTATATATCATAAGTGTACAATATAGTGATTCACAATTTTTAAAGTTTATACTCCATTTATAGTTATTATAAAATATCGGCTATATTCCCTGTGTTGTACAATATATATTTGTAGCTTATTTTATACATAATAATTTGTGCCTCTTAATTTCCTACTCTTATATTGCCCCCCCCCCACTGGTAACCACTAGTTTGTTCTCTGTATCTGTGAGTCTGCTTCTTTTTTGCTATGTTCACTAATTTTTTGTATTTTTTAGATTCCACATATAAGTGATATCATACAGTATTTGTCTTTCTCTGTCTGAATCATTTCACTTAGCATAATGCCCTCCAAGTCCATCCAGGCTGCTGTGTGGCAAAATTTCATTCTTTTTTATGGCTGAGTAATATTCCATTGCATATATGTATATATACCACATCTTCTTTATCCATTCATCTGTTGATGGACATAGGTTGCTTCCATAGCTTGGTTATTGTAACTAATGCTCACAGTAGCTTTTAAATTGTCTTTCATGAGAGAAAATGTCAGACTGGATGGGACTATATGTTTTAACATTATCAGTCACCCTATTTTTGTGGTAACTATTATTCCCAGTGCCACTATTGCTACTATCTTTGTATATAAAAAAAAAGGCAACAGAGAAGGAAGGGGGAAGGGAGTGTGGAGCAGGCACTGAGGTGTGGAGAAATGATGGGAGAGAAGGATGAGTTGGAAGGTATGAACCTTATTTAAAAGTAAGCCACATCAGGCACTGCTCTTTATAAAGAGTCCCGATCTCAGAGTCACTGCTGGTACATTCAAAGCCTCATGTGTCCATAAATGAAAAAGAAAAAGAAAAAAAGTAAGCAGGAGAATAGAGCAGAACTTGACAATGTATCAACAGAAGAATGCTATTTTATCCTCATTGTCCTGGGGTCTGCAGAAGGGATTATGAAAACCTGCACATTCAGCTAAACTTTAATGAAGCCTTGTAGAGTTAAGCTAGATGCTTTGGATCAAATACAGTTTAAAATTGAGAGAAGAAACCACAGGAAACCTAGAAACAACAAGGTAGAAGCAGATTTAACTAAGAATTTCCTTCGCTCTGTTTTAGTCACACCCATAATATAATTATAACCTAGCATTTGCATTTAATTACACAGTGTTGAGAAACACTGGATTTTATAGCAAAGCTGAACCAAATACAGAGCTTTATTGCCAATAGGTTTTGTACTTCTGAGGAATGAATTTCAGAGCAGGCAAATACAAAATCTTGGCTAAATAAGACAGAATGAAGACGTCTTGCCAAACATAGACATATTTGCACCAAAAAATGGTACAAGTAACCAAATGTTACAAATTTGCTTAGGCAAATAGTAAGCTCTCAATAAATGTTAGGTGTTATTATCATCATCATATTTGCAAAAAATGATTCAGTATTTTTTCTTTTTTTACTTCCAGGCCCATAAAATAAAATCTACAGAAGGGTTAGTGTAAGGCCTTCGAGCTACTTTTTTTTTTACCAAAAACCCACAGCAATCAGTGGAGCCATATACACCTCCTTTGGTATTATTCCACTTCCTTTTTTTTTTGTCCTAAGCTCCAGAGGTGTTAAAAAGAGAGCAAGGTCCTTCCTTGGGGTAGATTTTGTGGTACCAACCACAGGAATTTTTCATGACTTTGGTGTATAAGTAATTGCTATCATGAAAATTACTGATTTTTCAAAAATAAATGATGCATAAAAGGCACATAAAAGTTCAGTTAATAAATCCCAATGCGTTCAAGAACCCATCTTAGCTCAGCCAGTGGAACTAGTTTTTTATTCAGTGGAGATCTCTTAAATGCATTGCCTCAGTGCACAGTAAATCTATTCTTTTAGCAGGTTTATTCCTTTATCTGGTAGTCAATTAAGTGGCCTTTCATGAAATGTAACAATGACATACATTGTGAAGGGAGGTATATTCTTATAACATGTCTGATTATCTTTCGGCTTTAGCATGTATTATTTATGAGTATTATTCCTTGAGCTGGTTTATGCCTTCATCAAGTAATCATGAACACATTTTAAGTATAAATATGAGTCTATAGCAAGTGGAAACCACCATGGTTTTAACAAGGTTCATTCTTGCACAAATATCTCATTCATTTTGGAGAGAATTGTATTTTGAGAATAAAATTTATTTAGTTATTTTCCCTCCTCACTTTCCAAATTGTAATACCTATACCACAAAGGAAAGCAATCAACACTGTTGCATGCATTCGACTAAATATTTCTAGCTATAGAAATGCCATTAGCTTGTTTCATACAACTAAGATGAACTGAGAGAAAAACTTTTAAAATGCAACAGCATTGATGATAATTCCTCAACTTGCGAGGGACTTCACAGAATAAATGTCAGAAAATCTATTGATACACTTGTGGGAGACAGAATATAATCAGCTTTTTAACGTTCTGGATATTCGAGTTTTTTGTTGCTTGTTTTTGTTAAACGTTCAGTCTGACAGGTGAATCACATTTTCCCTACTGCAAACATTTTTTAAAGTAAAAGTTATTATTCTATCTTCAGAGGTCAAATCTTTAACTAAATTTTGCCCAATTTCTTTTGCACACAAACAAAACAAATGAAATATTAGATAGATTAAAAATTGTATTTTTCCCTCTAATCTGGTTATTAAGGTATTATTTTAAGCAACCACCTTTTGTTTAATTGAATATCTTTGTCACTATTAATTTGGAAATAATTAAAGTAGCAATATGGTTGGATAATATTACAACACAATACTGCTATCATCTTTATATGTAGGCACCAAGCCCAACCTACAGATGAATTAGCTGCTCTTAAAAGAAGGAATATTATGAGTCAGTAATGGTATGACATTCTTTTTTATGACTATAGCTTGGGTTATAATGTGACAAGAAAAAAAATGTAATGTTTCCAAAATGACAGTTTTTTAGATTTGTGTTGCCTGAGGTAGTTCAGCTGAACAATAAACTACAATTTGATTGATGGAAAATTGATGTGGTTCATCTAATCTGCCAGTCGCCTACCACAGGCTTTGATTTTGCATGTATGATGATGTATCACAGTTTTACAGATAATGTTGTTTGTATTAGACAGGAGATTTGTTTTCCTCCCACATAAGAAAGGAGAACTTTATTACATAGGGATGATCAAACTGTGTCATGGATTAGCATGGAATCAAATTTGTTGGAGTATAAATTTGCAAGTTCAACTGTGTAAAACTCAATGATATACATAAAGCCTTAGAACACAGTTATTTTTGGGGGATAATCTGGCCATCTACTAGCTGGAGAATTATTCAGCCTGAGGTGGATTGACTTCTGCACCTGCAAAAACCAATAAGACAATAGCTATTTCACCTTTATTTTAAACAAATGTTGCCTTGATCGAGAAATCTTACAAACATCAATTATATTAAGACTCCTAAACTCTAGAGAGAAAAATACATTTAAAAAAAGTAATAAAAGAGTAATAAACAAAGCTAAAAACCTTAAACATATGCAAATCCAAATAACAAGTTGGTAATCAAAGAACATGAGGCTATTTATAATTAACTGCTGAATATTGATGATTTCTCAGATTTAACCATGGCAAATTGAAATTAAGATTCCTGAGTTAATTTCAGAGTATAATTTTAAACAGGATGATTCCACCTCATCTTCTGTTACTAGCAGCCAGTCAAAACAACGTTCAAATATTATGTACATAACTCACAAATAATAAGAAAAGTGTCCAACTATTTTTGTCTTCAAGTTAATTCAGAAAATTAAATGTATAAAGATGTTTCAAAGTGACTAAAAATTTTACTAAAATCATCCAGGAATTCTAAGCAATGCATTTTGGAACATTCCAGTTATGAGTACATCTCCAAGCAGAGAAGATAAATATTTTAAAAAGAAAATTACAGAATTGGAATGGGAAATTTCATGCATAATTTTCTATTCAGGAATAAATAGTGATCACTGAAAAGAAAACCATAAAAAAAATTGGGGTTTGATATCATTTCTGTCCTATATAATTTATTCAAAGTAAAATAACAATGGAAGCATTTTTCACCAATAAATTAAGAAAACATTTAAAATGTTTGTTAACATTTAAACAGTCAGTACTAGCCACTTTGTTGTGAGAAGAGTGCTCACGTAAGAGGAATGGAAGTGTAAACTATTACTCCCTTTCTGGAAAGTAATTTGAAAATATAAGTATCATTACTTGAGTGCTTACAATCTTCTAGGATCTGTGATATTCGTGTATTTGCTCAAGTATAAAGTTTATCAGTTTCTATCAAGAGCCATAAAAATGGTCAGAGCTTCTGACTCATTAATTTTACTTTTAAGAATATATCTTAAGAAAATAAAAATTATACGAGATATGTATATAGTCATTGAAACACTACTTAACGTGAGAAAATTGAAGATAACCATGGTGTTGAGAAACTATATAATCATATCCTTCATCACATATTATGTTTATGTAGAAATTGAAGATTATTTTATGTAGAATGTTTTATAGTATGGAAATTATTTCTCATATGTTAGGTTAGAAAAGTAGGAAACAAAATTATATTCATTATATATATTAAAAGAAAACTATACAAAATTAGAACAACAAAAGAGTCTAAGGAAGTAGTTGGTAGAAATATACAGTTTTCCTTTTCTTTTTAAAACTTTTTTATATTCCCAAATATTTTCCAATTAGTATGACCTACTTCCATACCTTGGCAAGAAAAGTCACCATCTCCATTAATTTGATTTTATTCCTATCTGCCTACATAGTCATATAAGGTTCCTCACAAGACAGTGGAAATTGTATAAGCTTTGGGGTCAGGTAGACTTGGCTTGGAATGCTAGCTCCACTACTTAACTAGCTGTGTGGCCCTGGGCATGTTATCTAACCTCTCTGGGCCTCAATTTCCTCATATGTAAAATTAATCAATAAAACAACTTAGTAAAAGTGATAGGTTGTTTGAGATTGACATGTACACACTGCTATATTTAAAATGGATAACCAACAAGGACCTACTGATAGCACAGGGAACTCTGTTCAACATTATGTTACAGGGGCTTCCCTAGTGGCGCAGTGGTTGAGAGTCTGCCTGCCGATGCAGGGGAAACGGGTTCGTGCCCTGGTCCGGGAAGATGCCACATGCCGCGGAGTGGCTGGGCCCATGAGTCATGGCCGCTGAGCCTGCGCGTCCGGAGCCTGTGCTCTGCAACGGGAGAGGCCGGCGTACCACAAATATATATATATATGTTATAACCTAAATGAGAAAGTAATTGGAAAAGAATAGATACATGTATATGTATAACTGAATCACTTTACTGTATACCTGAAACTAACACAACATTTTTAATTACCTATACTCCAATATAAAATAAAATGTTAAAATAAAATAAAATAAAAACAACAACAATAACTTATGTAAAAGATTCAAAGAGGAGAGATGGATCGGCATTAACCTTAATGAGGAAGAGGGTCCTAGGAAAGGTTTCAACAAGAAGATAATGTTTAAGCAGCCCTGGAGGATGAGCCGCCTGTATAGCTATGACACCAGAAAAAAGATGTCCTAAGCAGAGGGTGCATACTGAAAACAGATAGAAGCAAGGGATAGAATGATGCAGTCTGGAACTGGCTGCCAGTCTCTGCTGCAGAGTAACAGATGCAAAAGAGGTACACAAGTGAAAGAATATAATTCTCCATATCAGGACATGAAAGAAGTTTCCCCAAATTTACATATCACTGCATTCAGACATCAGTGTTCAATTATTTTAGCTCCGAAGTCAATTTGTTTGTGTTCTTTTGGAAAACCGCTTTGATTTTTCCCTCTCCTGGGATTCATAAAACATAATCGAATCGTGGAAATTTAGAGAGAGAAGAGACATCACACTCTCACCAAGACCACATCAGCAGATGAGAGTAATGAGGTCTAGAGATTTAGGATTTGCCACAATGCTTGATACTACAAGGGAGAGAGTGAGGCAAAAAGACAGAGACAGACAGAGATGTTCTAATGGACACATGAAGCAGAAGGTCCAGGACTCTACCTATCTCAACTTCCATCCCCAGGGACAAGTTGTGGTATATGGCAGTGAAACTCAGGGCTCTAGAGACTGTGACATGACATACTCACTGGCACAGAGACTCCATTACAAGAACTTACCATCACTGTGGCCCAAGGAATGGTTGTCACCTTACAAGCAGACATAGCTCGTTAATCTGATTTTCACTCTTTTCAGTACCTCGACCCTTACTTATCCACTCGGCCACTCTTTCCCAACCTGTATACCTCTAGTCCACATTAATATACATAATAATTTAGGGATAAGAGATGTGTTCAATCTCCCTTTTTCAATACCTTCTAACTGCATCTATTAGAATTCAGCCAAAAGCATGGGCCCTTCACCTCTCTGCTAACCCAGAAGTAAACAGCATAAAATTTTGTCACAACTATGAAAATTCTAACACTAACAATTTATTGACCAAGAGTTAAACACTGAAGTTTCAAATTAAGTTTCAAATTATCCTAAGATCGTTATCTGTGACAAATCTATTCTTAGATATAGTTAACAAACATGCATCATTTCATTCTACTAACCATACTTTAAAATAAAACCTATTGGCAATTTTCCAGAACACTCTGGGCTGGCACGATGGTCTGAAAAAAAGATATTTCTCATAATTTCCTGCATTGCCTATATCCTAAGGATGCAAAACTGGGTGTGTGCGTAGGTGAAGCCCTAGAGCTGGAGAGGTGGGAGGTGTAAGGTCTCCCTTCTTGGAATATCATTTTATTTAAAAACATAATTTAGAAAAATAACATAAAACAATGCAGCACCCTTCTACATGTATAACAATACTGGGGAGTAGAATTAGAAATTCACACCACTTTTTTAGAATATACAAGACAAAGATAGGCTTCATGGACTGTGCCTTTAGCCCTCTCCTCACCTTCTTATCAACCACTCCCCATTCCCACTAAGAATTCACACTTTGCCTCAGGACGCACTTCAATTAAAAAAAAAATTACAAAGAACATCCATATTAAAGGCATTTTGTACATAATGGCTAAATATATTCTGCACGTCCAGATACGTCAGGTGATTCTGATCAAGTCATTTACCTTTTTCACCCTTCAACTACCTCATTTCTTAAATGAGAAAATAGTATGACTCTCAAAACAAGTAAATCATTAAGCTGTTATTAAAAGAATTTGAGAAACAAAACAAAACAAAACAAAAAAAACTGTGTACTGCCTTGGCAACCTACTCCTGTCCTACAAATAGAAATTGGAAGGAAGACTTAGAGAAAGAATATTTAGAGCCCAGTAAGCTGAGAATATTTAAACAAACTGAATGAAAGAGGAAAAGATCATGAATGACATCTAGTCAATTTCTCTATCAGGCTTTCTGTGTCTACTCACATCTCTCTACCAGAAGCCACTGCTAATTATATACACATGTGAAGGTTTAATTTCTAAAAAGCATATACTTGTTCACTGGCATCATATAAAAGTCATGTATGCATATTTTTGTATACTTTAAAAGGCATGTAAAGTCTACTTACCATATGAGGAAATCAGTGAATGATGTTAGTTTGATTGTGGCACAGGTATTTAGATAAAGAATCACAATAGTGTTTTTTATGTTTTAAGCACAGAGAGTAACTTAACATCTGGAAGTTTTACAGGGCAGGTATTGAAAGTTGTTGAGTTAGAAAAGAAGTCCCCTTATTATTCAGCAAAAAATAAGGCTCACACAATAACATTTGGATAAGCCACTTTTTTGTTAATTTTAGAAAACTTACACTCCAAAGCAATTTAGCGTTTCTGTGTTTGTTGATATTACCTTTTAATGTGACAACCATGACACCATTTTCCAAAACAGATGGATTAATGTCATTTAAAAAAAAATTACTTCACCTAGACAGGTGTTTCCTGTGTATGTTTGACATGAAATTAAACATAGCTCCAGATGTTCTGTTTGTAGCAAAGCCAGTTAATTTTATTAGAACATTTAATCACAGATCAACAGTGTAATAGAAGGGCAGTGAACGTGAAGCAGAGATTTAACAGAACTTCCTAATGAATTGTGAATTAGCTTATAGAGGGAGATC
The DNA here is from genome assembly GCF_949752795.1 of Hyperoodon ampullatus. Classification (NCBI taxonomy): domain Eukaryota; kingdom Metazoa; phylum Chordata; class Mammalia; order Artiodactyla; family Ziphiidae; genus Hyperoodon; species Hyperoodon ampullatus. The sequence goes on from NC_136930.1 coordinate 19,586,207, forward strand.
TACTGAACTACAATACTGCTTACGTGAATCCCATAAATATATTGATTTGAGCATGGCATTTTTCCTGAATTCCAGTACTGTTCACCTTTAGAAGTATCACTAGAACTGTAAAGTTGTGTATGTGTGTGTTTGTGTGTTTTGAGCTGGCAATGCAATACATTTTTTTAAAGTCTAACATTCGCGATGTTTTGTAAACACTGCTCCTTAGGCGTGAATGAGCTTGGGATCCACTCATATGCCTCAAAGTGCATTTGGGTGTCCCTGATATTCACAATAACTGCTCTGCCTGCAATGCACATACTCAAGAGGCAGCAGCACAGAGTTCAGCTATGCCAGGTTTAAACATCATTATATGCCTAGTTATTTTTCCTCTAAGATTAGCTATAGATTTCCCATTAATTATAACATCAGGTTGATTCACCATTAATAGAATAAATCTCAGTGAACTGTCACTGATTTCTTGACCAAAATGAAAACAAATGAAGAAAAACACGTTCCTGTCTTTGTTATGCTCTTATCAAATTTGTCTTTGCAGCAGCATGGTCATTCCAGAGCTGGAGCAAAATATTCATAATTTTCTACTTTGAAATATTAGTGTGCCCATATGCACTAATAAAAACTTAAAGCCCTGCTATGATTGATGTTTTTTGTTGGCCCGTCACCTCATTGTATAGAAGTTTGTTTTAATGAGTTTCTCTAATGAATATTTTATATTGTTACTTGGATGAATGGCATATGGTAAATGCAAGGTAAATTACAGCTCTTTAAATAAATATTTTTCATAAATTATTTATTTTGTGATGCCTATATTGGTAAGATGTCATGTCAGATAAAGATTGGAAAGTATTTACTGTAATACTTATTTGTAACTTGAAGAAGTAAAAATTTTAAATTATTAACAAGCTTCCAATATACTCATGAAACTTATGGCAAAATTAGCATAAACTCTATCACATTACAAATTTATATGGACAGCTTCCATTCTAAAATGCAAAAATAAGATAATCTCTTATGTTTACAATAATTTTTATACAGTGCTATATAAATAAGAAAAAAAATCTATCTACGAGGATAAAAAAGGGGAACTTGGTAGGAACGAATTTAAAAGGAGATTTAATCTTGAGAATTATTTAATCTCTCAATTATATTATATTTTAAAAATTATTCTCTAATTATTTTAATTCAGTAACTGTACATTTTTCATGGTACTTCTTATTTTCTTTGGGGATATATTTGAGTGAATGGGTTTTCATCTAATAAATATTAATAGCTATTATTTATTGACTGCTTTTATAAACATTATCTCATTAAATTCTCATGATAATCATGAAAATACAGTAGTATTATCTCTAATTCTACGTATAAGAAAATTGAGACTCACATGGCTAGGAAGTAACAAAGATCTGAACCCACAGTAGATTGGCTACAATGCCTATGGCCTTCTAGCTAAATTAATAGAGCCCCAAAATATGCCATCTTCTTCCCAGACCAGGGCTTGAACACATGTCCCCTGCATTGGCAGGCAGATTCTTAACCACTGCACCACCAGGGAAGTCCTTCTACTGTTGATACATACATTTGAAATTGAATGGTTTTCAATATTTTAATTCCAAAAAAGCAGAAAAATAAGCCAATGAAAATAGCTATGTGCTGAAATTCAACCACATAGGGTATCACACTTGCTTACCCCAAATTAAATAATAATAATAATAACTTGTGTGTACAGATGCAACAATTATTTGGGACAAAAAAAGAAAGAAAAGAAGATTTATATGTACCTGTATGCTGGCTACACTCATATCTTTAGTTTTTTTTAACACATTTGTCCATTTAGGTTAATTGTGTTTACACTGTCATTGCTCCATGAACATTTATTTAAGGTTCTATCTCAAATACTTCAAACACATTAAGTTCAAAGATGTATAGATCCTATGCTAACAATTAAGTAAGATAAGAAGTCACATTTTGCCCCTCAGAATATCACTAACACTATGATAAGTATTTTAGAGTAATAGAATAGAAAACCATTTCCTTAAAGGGGCCAATAAGGTGAAGCATCATTATTAATTAAATTAGGTTGATCCGCAGGAAATAACTCATAGGCAATCATTTTTCACCCAGAAAAAATGGCAATTTCCTGTGGTTCAATCAAACTGGTTAACTTGAGAGTTGACTTTCATACCATACCTTACCATACCTAGATTACCAATTTTAACCTACAGCAAAGCATTCATGTTATGTTAAACTCTGCAAGGTGCAGTTGAATCTTTCTTTAGTAATTTCAAAAGGCATATGAAGATTTTATAGTAGTTTCAGGGGTATTGTTACAACAAAGTCCTTTTTTACAGCTTTGTAAACACCACACAAGCTAACATTTCTAGTTAGTCCAACGTCTTGGTTTTAGAGAATGGAAATTTACTATATATATCTTTTATTATTAATACATAGATTAGTTCCTGTACAGTTAAAATTTTACCTTTCGTTCTCTGCAGGTTAATTCAAAGATCCAAATGCAAGCATCAGCAATCAAAATTGTCATGTAGTTTGGTGACATGTTTTGAAACATATTGATTCCAAAATATCTAGATAAACAAAAGAAATTCATCCATATGTTGTTGTTGTTTTCCTTTCTTCTCTGACAGATAGCATGCTTGAGAATAAATAAAACAAATGCCTTAAATCAGAAGAGTCCTTATGTTTATATCTCAATTCTGACTAACTATATGAATGTAAAATATTATTTTATTTATTTAGATTTGAAGTATAGTTCAAGAAAAACCACAATAGATTGTCACTGATTATGAAACGAGGAGGGGGGGAGAAACAAAGTAGAGTTTTCATTTTAGGACCTGCTTTTTCCCTCCTTATTCAATGGGAAGCATGTCAATTGTTTTGTGATAGACTCCAGCTACAGCCTGGTGGGCACGTCATGTTTGAAAAGCCACATTGAGATACTGCCTTCACTCCTCTGAAGACAGCTTAGCAAAATATTTCAGCTTTCATTGCAGTATACTTCCAGAGGTCTTTGATTTTTATTTAATGTTATTTTAAATTTTGTTCTAGTAGCCAGATACCAGGGCAATAGATAAAAGAATATAATTACTGGCAAAGCAATGAATATTTGCAGATTAGGTGAACATTGCTTGAGAGGCAGGACATTTTTCAAAAGACTCAGGATGTTTTAAAGTGGCTATTTCAGATAACTGACACCATCATACGTAAATAGACAAGAATGAATACCAAAAGTAGAACTGGGAAAACAAATGCAGCAAGCATTACATGCTTGCGAGAGCAGAAAGCAAAGCTACTGAGCAGAGCAGAGGTTAGGAGTAACAAGTGCCGAAATCTCTCACCCTCACATCCCATTCTTCCTTCCTAGCACCACAATCATCCCTTTCTTTCTGGCCACGTTTGAGATCTGAAGGGAAAATGCTGGTGGACTACAGAGAACACAGGCAGCTAGGCTGTGGGCAGAAGTTGTGTTCCGTGGAGGTGGTGAGTACTGGTATCTCCAGAGCTCAGCATTGTCCCTGTCGATGGCCATCATCAGATTCCAAGTCTGTGTAGGGTTGGCTGCAGCAGGTGACTGCTTTGATGTAGGAGTTTGGGAGCATGCAGGAAAGAACTATAGGAATGGATATATTAATGCTAAGTGAACAAAGACCCAAATTTTAAAACTCAAAAAGTATGGTTTATCCCATATAATCACAGACTAGGGATCTCAAAGTAAGTGTTTATTTTATTTTTTTTTTGAGTGGAGATTTTATTTTAGTTTAGTTTTTATTTTACATTGGAATATAGTTTATTAACAGTGTTGTGTTAGTTTCAGGTGTACATCAAAGTGATTAGTTATACATATACATTTATCTATTCTTTTTCAAATTCTTTTCACATTTAGGTTATTACAGAATATTTAACAAAGTTCCCTGTGCTGTATAGTAGGTCCTTGTTTGTTATCTATACACACTACTATATTCAAAGTAAATGTTTAAATAAAAGTACACAGTGCCAAATAAAACCGACTTTCTGAGACTCATCCACATTTATAAAGGAAGGATTATTTGTCCTAGGTTCTAAAGTAATATCATAGAATTAATTCATATATATATATTTTTTAATTTCTCAGAAAATTTGTATCCTATTTTGTCCACATTCACTACATAACAAAAGATACTCTATTTTATAAGTAAAAAATCCTTTCTTTTCACACTTTATATTTTCCCAGGCAACCATAGACCAATCCTTGGGGAGGAGAAGTGGTGGGGAGGGATTTCAATCAAAGTACTTTGACAATCACTGTCTTCAGACCTTCTAAGTTAGAGTGGTAACTCAATCATTGGGTTGAGGGGGCAGTTTCAAAATCACCGGGGAACTCTCTCTAAATTATAGGTATGCCATCATTGTCTCCACCCTCCCACACCATTGCTGGAGGGCACTATTCTTAATAAAAACTATGTTATATCACTCAGGTGTTTGGTGTGTGGGCAGGAGTGGGCAGGGTGCGGTGTTGAGAAACCCCAGCAGCTCATACTGAAATTCCAAACACTGTGATTTGCAGGTGAAGGCCATCCTAAAACTTGATTCTAAAGCAGGGTTTCTCAAATGTGGCACTACCGACATTTTAGATAAATCGTTCTTTGTTGTGGGTGAGCTGTCCTCTATATTGGAGGATATTTAGCAGCATCCTACTCTTCTACCCTCTAGATGCCAGTAGCTAGCCACCCGCCTCTCCCCAACGCAGGTAATACAATCACAAAGGTTTCCAGATTTGCCAAAAGTCCCCTGGGTGGGGTCGGTGGGGTGGAGGGATCACCCCTGTTAAGAACCACTGAGCTGGGCTTCCCTGGTGGTGCCGTGGTTGAGAGTCCGCCTGCCGATGCAGGAGACACAGGTTTGTGCCCCGGTCCGGGAAGATCCCGCATGCCGCAGAGCAGCTGGGCCCGTGAGCCATGGCCGCTGAGCCTGCGCATCCGGAGCCTGCGCTCCGCAACGGGAGAGGCCACAACAGTGAGAGGCCCGCGTACAGCAAAAAAAAAGAACCACTGAACTAAACAGGAGTTCCCTGGTGGCCTAGTGGTTAGGATTCTGGGCTTTCACTGCCATGGCCTGGGTTCAATTTTTGATCGGGGAACTGAGATCCTGCAAGCTGCACGGCACAGCCAAAACAAACAAACAAACAAACAAAACGCGCTGAGCTAAAGATATGTGAGATATAAAGAGGGAGAAGGATGCTGATTCGAATCAGGCTGGAGACATCTTAATTAAATATAAATGATCACAATTAGGGAGCAAGACAAAAACTGGGACAAAAGGCTGATTCCAACAGTCACAGTGTATTTTGTCAGGATTGGAAAAAAGCAAACAAGCATAGCTGCGTTAGTTCTACTCTAACTTTGAGCAGAAAGTTCTAATCCTAGGACACATAGTTTGTCTATCGAGAAAGAGAGGACTGCTCACTTTGCCCTGAAGAACGTGCTCACTGTTGATTAAAAAAAAAAAAAAATTAAGTCCTTTTAAACAAGATAGGTATTGTGAAGATGCATATAAACTTTTGTGTGGGAACAGAGCCCCATACAGAAAACAGACTTGCCCTAGTGAGACGGTGAGTCAAGGTAAATCTTTGATGTTCCTAGTTTTGTAAGGATTGTCTATCACGCAGTGTGCCTAAGCACTCTGTGTCCTTTGCGTAACTTCCTTATATTTATCATTACAAAATGAGTGAAGATATGAACAGACAACGTTTAAAGGAAAAATTACATGTGGAAAATATAAAACTGAAATGATGCACAACTTCACTAGAAATCAATACCATAAAACGTAAACAGCATTAAGATCTGATTTTCACCACCTGTTAGATTGGAAAAATGCCATATTTTCTTGAAAGTATGGTATCATCGGTGACAAAGCACAATCATGATTTTATGTATCAAAGAGAAAGTGAAAGTGCTCCGACTCACCTATTACACCTTGTTGATTATAAAACATATTCAAATTTCAGAGCTGCTAAAGCTGGAATAAAGAATTGCATCTAAGAATCAATGAAATCTGTACTTAAACATTTTATATGACCTAATGTCAGTACGGGTACGGAAAATAGACATTCTCCTACAATATTGGTAGCACTGTAAATTGGTACAGATTTTGGAAAGAAATTTGACAGAATAATCAAAGTAATGAATCCATATACCCTGTGACTTAGCAATCTAATGTCCAAGAATCTATCATACAAAAATGCAAACACAAGAGTATAAAGATACATGTATAAACATACTTAATAAAATATTATTTAAAAAGTGGCTTTGGGGGCTTCCCTCGTGGCACAGTGGTTGAGAATCTGCCTGCCAATTCAGCGGACATGGATTCGAGCCTTGGTCTGGGAAGATTCCACATGCTGCGGAGCAACTGGGCCCGTGAGCCACAATTACTGAGCCTGCGCGTCTGGAGCCTGTGCTCCGCAGCAAGAGAGGCCGCGATGGTGAGAGGCCCGCGCACCGCGATGAAGAGTGGCCCCCGCTTGCCACAACTAGGGAAAGCCCTCGCACAGAAATGAAGACCCAACATAGCCATAAATGAATGAATGAATTAATTTAAAAAAAGTGGCTTTGAAAAATTAGAAACAACTTCAGTGTCCACTGGTCCACTGGTCATTGTATTATAAAAATAGGGAAACTAGAAAACAGAAAAAAAAAGTGAGATTCTTTTTTCTTTTTTAGTTTATTCTTTTCTATTTGTATACAAAAAAATAAAGTTTTATATATTGTACAGTTTTTCATTTTATTTTGGAATGTCTCCTTAATCTCCTTGCATTTGTACAAGTCTAATTACATAACTTCAAATATTTTACTACTTGCTCTCCCTTCTGGTAGAATTTATACTGTTGAGTAAGAAGAAGGAGTTATAAACAATCTGAGTAAAAGCAGTGTTGCAGTGCCTTGACTCCAACACCTGAGTCCGAATCCAACAAACATTTTTCAGCAGTGTGACCTTGGGCAAGTCACTTCCCATGTGCCAGATATTGTTTTAAACATTTCACATATATTAACTTGTTTAATCCTTGTTCCAATGGGTAAGCTTGTTATGACTGCCATTTTAAAGATGAGGAAATGGAGGCACTACTAGAAATCAGAGTATCCTGCCCCATGTTATTAAAAAGTTGGAGGTGTGAAATGAGGAAAACAAATCCTCTTCTAATCTAGAATAGCTCACAGTCCATGGAGAGTATGGTTCATTGTGTCCTCTAAGGAGAAAATTCTCAGCCTTGGTGTAGGGGAGGGATGCAGTATGTATGTTGAATGAGTGTTTTCCAAGGGCCTGGGTTCACTTTGAACTCCAAGAAAAGTACAGAATTTGGGACGGTGGCTATATCTGAACAACTAGACTTAGTTTAGGGCTTAGGTTAAGAGTCAAGGTCATCTCAACACTTACTTTTGTAACTGAAGATTGATGACTTCATCTATGTATACAGGTGGTTCCTAAGGTGCCTTGGAATGACCCACAGCCACTGGGCTGCAGGCAGGGAGAAGTGAGAGAGTCCATTTATCTTCTTAGAAAGTTTGTTTTAATTCAAGCGCCTGATAGTGTCGTTTTAAGCCCTTCAGTTGTATTAGCAGTAAGTAAAGACCACTTGCATTTATTCAGCAACTTCGTTCATCTCTCAATACTCCTTCAAGATATGATTTGTTATTCACAGGTAACTGTCTGTAAAACTGAGGCTCTGAGAAGTAACCTGCCAATGACCACATAGACTATAAGAATCGTTAGCAAGATTCAAACCTTTGTCTACCTGGCTCTAAAACCAGTGCTTCTGTACAAAACCACATGGCCTGATGGTGATGATCCAAAGTCTAACGTGCCTAACCTGGTTGCCCAATTATAGCTAGATCAAGTTATATATCTAGATCACCTAAAACCGTATTAACATAGATTTCAAGCTTTATTTCAAAACTGCTGAATCAATCTTCCTGGGAGAGAGGCCCGTAATCACTGTTTGCAGCAAGTTGCCCAGGCATAAACTATTAAAATAGCTGAAACTTCCAGACAAATGTTATCCTTTTCCCATGGTTTACACACATCAATGTTAAATACACAATATTTTATGTTCAACAAAATTATGACTATTATGTTTACCTAAGTATATACAGTAATTATAGGTATAGAACAAATACACCTAAGTGCATTTTTAAACCGGAAGTATGCAATCTATACATTTGATACTTTTCAGTTAATCAAAAAATTATGTGACAATGTAACATGTCAGGAAAAGTGGAATTCATATTTTTAAGTGGAAATATGTATTTTATTTTGCACTGCCATTAGGTATGCTAACCATGGACCAGGAAAATACAGGGGTGATTTAACATGCAACCAGAGCTTGGTCATTTGATTTTCTTTATTTCCACCATTCAGTTAGAAAATAATTAATGAATCACACAAACAATATTTTTAAAATAATCTGTAATACACTGAAATGCATATGATGCTTTGACAAACACCAAATTTCCTCTTCAGAATACTGTTTGTTATGCCTTGCAAAGTATTGCATACTTCTCTCTGAAAAGCTTTACATCAGTGATGTGACAACCCCTCAAATCTATAGCTGAACTTTGTGTGTATAAAATTGAAAGTATCACTGAAAATTAGATAATTGCATTGAATGGCCATAAATCGTGCATTTTTTTAAAAGCCCTATTTTTTAAAAAGTATTTTGAGTCCAACCGTTCCCTTTAATGCCTCTGGACAGTATTTTCAGAACTCATTTGTTTGAGGGGTTTTTAATATGAGGACATTGAAAAGTTACACCCGCTGTGCTGTCGTCAATCACGCCAGGAGGAAAAATAGTGGCATGATTTGTTATCTGTTATTCCCCTTGCTGTGGTGACTGTCTCCCAGTGCCAGCTCTGTCCTTAAGGCCATCACTTATAGGGACCACTGTCTGTCAAAACCACAGCCAACTTTAAGGGCTGCCTTTGTTGGAGCAGACAAATGAGTATGACCTTTAACAATGAAATAGGCACCTACTGAGAAAGATGAAACGGCAGCTGAAATTAAGAACACCATATAGCCATTTCAAACACTTGAGAAAAGTTAGAAGTTGGACTAAAACTTAATTATAAGAGTAAATGTGGGTAGACATTGTCAATAATGAAACAGACATGGTCAGAAGTATCGATTCGCCGCCTGAACTAAAACTTCATCCAGGAATCATCCTACTTTTCGTTAATAATGAATGGTATTGATGGGGTTTATTTAAAAGGGGGGATTAAATTATGATAGCTAAAGGTTTATCAGGGGGTGATATTTTCTCAGTGGACCAGAGATATACAATTTGTTAATGAATATTCTAGAAGGGCAAAGGGGAAAAATTAAGAATACACTAAACCTTTGATTCGCACTAATAGCTACTTCAAACAAACAGCAGCAAAGTGCCTCCGCCTGGATAAGTATTGGCTGAGAACTGGTCATTGATATTTCGTAGTGTTTCAAAGCTTAGTGTAAGTATTCCAGGCATTGCATTGGAAAGACCACAGCACAGTTTGTGGTTTGAAAGGCTCTTGTAACCCAACCTGGCAAGTGGTCAGTGGAGACTACATTTCACAGAGAACACAAATCAATCTTATTGAGCACTTTTCAAGTAATATAATATTCTGCCTGTGACAATAATGAAATTAGTCTATGGATTTTGTTTAAATATTGAAATGCCATTTGAATATTTAATGAAACAGTACTTTATAAATATACATATTTGTGTGGTTTTTACAAAAATGTCATGGATTTTTACAGAGAAATCATTGAGAATAATTTCAGAAAATCCTTTTTAATCAAAATTAGTGATAGTTGTTAATTCAGCAGTACCTGTTCAAGGTAGTTAAGGAGTTCATGGATTTTCCCATCTACAATTCTATCATCTCCTGTGTGACAGACATTTGGGTGACTCACCTGTATTTCTTGTTCTCCTCCTTCGGTTTATGGTGGGGATGGGAAGTGGTGGTCATTTAAATTCCCCACCCCCTTGATACTGTTAGGCCAGTGAAACATGAGTGGAAATGATGTGTCATTTCCAGGTGAATGTATTTATTTACCCATGTGAGACTCTGAGCTGTTTCTTCCCTTGCCACAGAAATAAAGGAGAAAACCCTGTGTCAAGATGTTGAGGAAATTGGATCACTAAGAATGGAAGACAGATTCTTGCAGCCTCCTCAGGGCTCCTGTGAGGGAGAACTAAACAGTATTTGTTCAAATTCATTGAGATTTGGAATTTCTGCTACCCAAGTACATCCTAGGTTCTCCTTAATATATTCTAAGTGGGCTTTTTAATGTTCAAATTATCAAAACACAATTCTACCATGATTTTGTCTATATGATCTGTTTATGCATATATATGTGTACATGTGATTTAGAATGAGACATTTTAGAGCCTACATATAATTTTTCTACATTTTACGGCAGCTGTGTTCCTAGCACCATTTATATTTGTACTTCATGAGTTTAACTTGAGTTGCTTTGCCCCATAACTCTTCTAGCCCAAAATAAAATCACAATACTTTCAAAAAAGAAAGGATCTAAGGTCTGGGTTCTAATCCTAGAATTGGCTGCACCTGTAATAAGTCCAGGGTTCACAATATAACCTCTAGTACAGAGGTGTACATCCTCAAAAGTACATAGAATTTGTTATAATCAAAAGCCTGCACCAATGTAAAGGCCCAGGTTTTTAATAGGTTTGGAGTTTCCATTGTAACCTCACTCTGAAGTGGTTATCCTTTCAGCGCAGGGTTAAAAAGCTTTGACAAAGCACTGCAGGGAACATTGGATTGCCCTCACCTACATTGTACCTAGCTTGGGATGGATAAATACAGTTTCATTCTCTAATGTTCCCGACTGTCTCCAGGAACACTAAATTTTAAGAGAGAAAAACATGAATCCTGTATTTCAAGAGAGGTAGAACTAAGCCATTGTTAACTCCCCTTAAAAAGGATATTCAGTGGCCAGTTCAGTTTGCCCCTGAGACACCTAAAGCTGCATTAAGTACTTGTGAAAGTGAAAATCCACTGGGAACCCGATTCCAGTGTTTAAACCTCAGCATGAATAGTAGAGTTCCTAGCAGGGTGCACTTTTACATGTCTTTATAAGCAGATTCAAAACTTACTGTATGCCGGGCTACACTATTTTTATTAACCTATAGCTAACCACAATCTTCCAGAAAATGAGCAATCTAAATATCAAACATTATATAACCTCTGTAAAATTCAAGGAAAAAAGCTGATGAGCATCTGAAAATCAAGAGTCTGTACATTATGTGTCACTTAGACAATGTTTGAACAATAAAATGTAATAGATTTAAGCATTTAAAATCTCTAGGGTCTGTCTTCCTACCAATAGGGCATAATATAAATTCCCTAAATTTATTTTAAAATAAACTGATATTCGCTATTGATTGGATCATATATTTCTAATAAATACGTTCCACAGATAGGTGCTTTATGAATGCTATTAATAACTACTTGGTAGCATAAAATGGTTCAAAATTTACTCTGTGTATTACATGAAATTAGTGAACATATAGTTTTAAATTAATATCACAGGTACACATATATTTATTTATTTCAAAGAGCACATGTCTAAAGGTAACCAAATTTCAAATATTTGTGTTATTTTGCCTGAAAAGTGAAAAGATTCAAGCATTCTCCCTAAGTGTTATGCATATTCTGCATATTTTAAGCTGGTACTTGTACAACCTAACAGCTATTCTATCAGAAACTACTGATAAGTCTGCATTTCCTTCAATATTGTTTAGCAAATGCATTGTTATTCTGCTTTAAAATCAGTTTTAAGCATAGCATCTTGATTGCTATTTGACAGTAATAGGTCAAGCATAAGATATTTTAGATCTTATTAAAAATTTTCAGGTCTAGCAAAAGGGGACAGAAAAACAACCATTACAGGATCTTTATTATATATGATAGGACCACAGATAAACTTTGCATCCCAACTCCCAATGTGTCCAGATGTGACTGAAAGCTAAAGGGTGAGTTTTTCTATTGATTTTCACATGTAAGCTAAGAGGAAAAATAACCCCGGCTCATTAAAGGTGCCAGCGTGGTGGATGATTTTGTGCCTTTTATCTTCTGAAAATAAAATCAGCTAAATCTTAGACATATGCTAAGGTTGTTAGTGGAAAGAACAGCACAACTAGAAGTACACACTCCACGGACCCCAGTTTCTTAAGTATTTCCGGCTCTGCCCATTTATTCTTACACTTCAACATTTCCAATCTGCAGAAAGGAGACTGACTTTTGACCCGTGGCCACAACATGTTGCTTTATCTTTTAATAGACATATCACTCTCAAAGTTTGGCAAATGATTCCTAAATGTTGTTTGTGAAAAAGTGCATCGTTTTTTTGAAAGAGAGGTCTATAAGAACTTTATGAATGGAAATCTTTCAGAACCTGTGTGTGAGAAATAAATGCTACAAATTTACCTTTTCACATCTAGCTCTTAAGGTTTAGTTCCAATTTTTTAAAATATATTATCAAACAAACAAATAAAACCCCTTCGTGCATATAAAAATGAGTGATTGGGATCATTTCCCCACAAACGTCACATGCAAAGAATACTTCCCTTTTCCTAAAGTGCTTCTACTGCATTTGTTTGTTTGTTTTTGGTGAATTCATTTATCTTTGTCTCAGTTTCATAGAAACTTCTCTTACAAACTGCACTTCTTGAGTCACACACTTCAAAGAGAGAAGGTGGCCAATGATTAGATGGGGAAATATTCTCTGAAACAATATTTAAATTAAAGAATATAAGATCACTAAGGAAACTAAAAGCTCATAGCAAAAATTGTTTTGAATTCTAAAAGATAGAACAAAGTTAAAAATTCCCAGTTCTACCTCTAAGTCACAGCCTATCCTCTTTAAAAACACAATATATTTTTAATGTTTAACTTCTAGATACCTAAAAAGAGTATTTCAATAATAACGATTTTATTTTTCTTTCCAATTTATAAAATTTCCTTAAGAAGTTATTTACCTTGGTAACCTTATTCTTCACATTTCCACTTCTCTTTCCTCACATCTGTCTTTCCAGTATCATTCCCTCCTCTTCCTAACCTACCCTATTCCAAATCAATGCTCCAATAAATATATTTCTCTACTAAGCAGGTGATGATCACAGAGTTAGTTGTGAATAGGTATTTTAAAAAGCATGGATAATCCTAATACAGAAAAGTAATTTTTAAATACCTTCAAGTTGTAAAACTCTGGTGCTAGTCAACAACTAATACATAAAGAATCATAGAATCTCAGAACTAAAAGGAAACTTCAAGGTCACCTTTAACATACCACTGATATACTCACAGAGAAAAGACCCAGAAGGCCTAATGGGACCATCACCATGACCGTCAGAAAATGTGTAGCACAGTGTTTCTCACCACCAGATTGAATGAGGTCAGAAAATTAGGCAAACAACATAACCTTATTTTTAAAAACTAGACATATTGTTTTATGTGCTGTGAAAGTACTGATTAAGGTAGAAATCATAACTTTTTTGATGGATAAAGAAATACAGAAAATTTTGACATGTTATCTACTCATCATAGGAAAAATCTTAAAGAAGTATTGAAAGTCCTTTGTCCAATTTTTTCTAGATCCTGCTTAGAAACTACAACTAGCAGCAAATAATATCAATCTCCTACTTTTATGCATCATTGGCAGGTTCTAAATCTTAAATTAGACCCTATACTTGGTTAAAAAGAAAAAAAATTATCACAGGATTAGCATAAATAATATAGACAAAATGACAACAAGAGGACATGAACCACCAGATTATGATTTAAACCACTCAAAGAATTGCAGAGGAACCCTTGCTTTGAAACACCAAGGATTTTGGTTTGGGATTTAGAAAAAGAACTGAACCTTTTCAGCCCCTGGATTGACTTTAGAATCCTATCATAATTAAACATGTGCTATAAACTCCCCACCGGGAATTTGTTAATGACTCAGGTCTGACTTAAATGTGGAAGAAGGATTTAGTTGCTATTGTTCCCAAAACCTCTTAAACAAGCTGCAAATTTGCATGAAGGTAAAGCACTCTTTATCGATAGAATTATTTCATGTTAGTGCATTTAATGAACTGTGCTCCTTTCCAAAAATGATTCGAATCAGTACTTATAGAGCAGCAATTTTTAATCATTTGGGTGAGGGAAAGTGGGTAATAGACTCCAATGAAAAACTGATGAAATACACATTGGCACCCACAATATCTAGGATTTTTAAAAGTTCAGCATTTTCTGAAACTCATCCATGGACTACATATTAGTGACAAAAAGTATTTTTGAAATCTGCCTCCAGCATTAAATAAATGATTAAATAAATGTAAATACATGATTTACATGTATTTATAGAATTAAGTTAAGGAAATAATGTATGTAAGATGTGTACATAGAATTTGACATAAAGGGCTCAATTAAGAATAACATATTACCATGAACAGACTATTTCCCTTTAAGTGTAGAAGAAAATTATTCTCAAATACAGGAAGTTTATTCAAACAGCCGAAAAACAAAGGCATATACATTCCCAGCAGTAAATATAGTGTTGCTTTTTTAACCAAATACACAGAATTAAAAATAAATGAATAATAATAACATTCATTGAATTCTTATGGTATGCCAGAATTCATCCTCACAACAAGGTTATGGAGGAATGTACTACAAATATCTTCATTAAACAGGTAAGTGAACTAAGCCATAGTTTATTCCTAAGGGTCTACTGATAATATTCTGGAGACCTATATTCAAACATATACAAATCTAAAATAATCATCTTTATTCAAAATGCCATTTCCAGTGAAGTTCCTGGTGGTCCAGTGCTTAGATTCTGTGCTTTCCCTGCCAAGGGCTCTTACAACACGTGGCCAATAAAAAAATAAGTACAAGCTATATATTTTTTTTTCAAAAATAATTTTCCCTTGTCTTACCAGAGCTCTTAAAATTCCATCATCTTGAGATATAATGACTCAAACTGTGGAGTGATGTTTCGTCTCCCTTCACCCCATATGGCCTGTTAGGAACGGCCGCACAGGGCTCCCCATCTCTCCCCATCTCTCTCCATCTCTTCCCATCTCTCCCCATGGCTCGCATTACTGCCTGAACCATTCCCCCACCATGGATAAATTGTCTTCCATGAAACCGGTCTCTGGTGCCAAAAAGGTTGGGGACCATTGCCATATGGTGAGGCAACGTAAAATGTTTTAAGAACCGGGACTTAGACATCAGACTGACGCCCGTTTGAAGCCCCCCTTTGTGGCTTCTAACCTCTAGGAAAGTAGGCAGGCTGTTTAACACCTCCGAGTTTCCACTTGTTAAATGGACACGAGGACCCCTACATCACAGAGTTTAAATGTAAGATAAAAACTGATAAAGCATGTAACCTGGAGCACAGCAAATGTTCAATTAAAATATAACTTCCTTACTATTAATTCATTCTCCAACATCTCTCAAAACTGCTCCTTTCTCTTTCTTGTCATAGCTACCCCTAGTTTCATCCTAAAGGATCGTTATATTATTCTAATCCAGGAAAAAATTCGATTATTTTGTACATGGAGCTTTGAGGTCTGTGATATCTTTTCACTGAGTAGATCCCCTGGGGCAGGGTTGTTTTAACAGGATAGGATTACTCCGCTGGCCAACTTCATGGTCTTCTTTGTATTGCAGCCCTGTGGGTTTTCCTCCCAGCCTCTGCTACAGTCACCAGATCACTCACAGCACTGAGCAGCAATGCTCAGTTGGAGAGTGTTGGGTGAATAGAGATGGGGGTGGAGTGGAGGAAGAGAGGGCTCTAAAACAGTCCTGTCCCCCCAAGGCTCATCCTTTTGTTCTTGGTCCCCAGTGAAATAGTTGTTCTAGATAACACCTAAAAGCATGCATGCCTGCCTTCAAGTTGTCCCTTTGAAGGTAAGGATGTCAGATTCCTGCTCTACTGAAACGAGGCTACAGTTTCATTCCCATTCTGGACCTCCCGATTGTCATTACTTAGTTTATTCAGAATGCCATTTATTTATGAGTTCATTCACTCAATTATTGAGCATCTTCCCAGGGCTCAAGGACAGGGTCTGAGGGCTCATTATGTAAAAGGACAGACAGGCATCTAAACAATTAAGGTAACACAGTGGGTCAGTGCAAGGACAATGTATGGGAGTAGCAGTGAGGAAGAAACAATGAACTGGAGTGGGGGGGGTAGGTGGAAGGTTTCGGAAATCTTTACTAAGGGGTTTGAAACGTCTGAGCCGAGTGTTCAAGATAAACCCAATGTTTAAAACGCTCCCTGACCCCTGAAAAGGCTCCCGACCTCCCCACGCCACGCTCAGCTAGCCTGCAACGTACTAAAATGTTAGCGTTTGCTCAATGAGCAAATGAATGAATAAATGATTTGAGTTTAGATTTAATTGGCAAGGTAGTTTTTTATTTTTATTAAACTGAGTAAACATAGTGGGAATGCATATCTAGGGTAGATCATAGAGATAATGGAAAATATCTCTACCCTTCACCCTCTCCCTCTGAAGTGTCTGTGGACACTGATAAAGCATATAAACTGGAGCACAGTAAATGTTTAATAACATATAACTTTCTTACTATTAATTCATTCTCCAAAATCTCTCAAAGCTGCTCCTTTCTCTTTCTTGCCATAGCTAGTGTCTGAAGACACCATTTCAGCGGCTCCCCGATAAATAATATTAGTGAGACTAGTTATTTTTCCTTCAACATGTAAATACCAGACTCGGTATTCTGCATATATTAATAAATCTTCAAAATAGCATTAGTCACTCCATTTTAGATGTAATTTAAAAATTGCAGTTCAGTGGCATGCTTGAGTCACAGTAAGTGCCAGAGCAGGGATGGATCAGCAGATGGGCCACACTTCTGTTTCTTGTGCACACAGAAAGGAATCTCCCAACTCAGCTCTTCTGGCTGGAGGTGAAATGGGCCCTTCCCCTTCACAAATCTAGAAGAAAGAGCCAAAGCCATCGAATTTCAATAACTGTGTATAATCTCAGCAGAAAAAGGGAAAATATACTCATCTAAATTAAAAACGCAGAAATGCTGTTATGTTTCAGCAGGATATTTAGACCTGTCCCCCTCCACGAAATAAAATGTATTGCCTTGGGCTTCCCTGGTGGCACAGTGGTTGAGAGTCCGCCTGCCGATGCAGGGGACACGGGTTCGTGCCCCGGTCCTGGAAGATCCCACATGCCGCAGAGCGGCTGGGCCCGTGAGCCACGGTCGCTGAGCCTGCGCATCCGGAGCCTGTGCTCCGCAATGGGAGAGGCCACAACGGTGAGAGGCCCGCGTACTGCAAAAGAAAAAAAAAAAAAAAAAAAGTATTGCCTTTAGCAAAATCTTTATCTTTCATTGGCAAATAAGTCATAAACTGAAATCAGTTCTGACTTGATACCATAGACATGACGTCTTTGCAAGATTCATACATGGAAAATGATGAACTGGGGCTCCCTTCATAAAGGCAGTGTAACAACTATGGTTCACACACGGTTCCATCAAAGGACAGATCTCCTTACTGACCTGGAGACCTGAGCGGCCAGAGAGTGATTCTTCCCAACTCGGAGAGAAGAAGCAGCACATGATTAGGAGGTAGAGCAGGTAGGATGGTGAAGCGCTAAATCAGTAGCCGAGCGATCAATACACAGCAACAGGTCAAATCAGTTAAATTGAATTAAATTGACCTTATATCTTTGGAGAAAAGCCTAAGGACAGAGAGAAAGAGAACAGGTTAGGGTTGACTGGCCTTGTAACAACAAAGGAAGTCCAACAGTGGAGGAATTTTAGGTTATATCCTTTCGAAGCCCAGTTAGAGATGTATGTATCCTCGATGTGATGGGGTTTCAAATAGGGGGGAAAGCAGTATTGTCTACATAATACAGTATTTGCTTATATAGAGATTTTCCTGTGCATCTGTTTCCCTCTCTCTGTTGGTTCCTTTTCTAAACCAATAAACATAATCAAGCCTCTTCTACTTCCTAGTTCTGATACAAATTTGTTCTTTCTTTTCTCAAGCTTTCTTACTTCCTATTCTCTATGTAATACACTTCGATATAATTCCTCACTGCCCTATTGAAACTACACTACTGACTCCTAATTGCCTCAGTCCCTAATTGTAGAGAAGTCTTTATCTACACACTCAGATACACAAGAAATATCACAATTTAAGTGTTACGTATAAAACATACACAAGACTTTTAAAGATACGTTAAGTATAAATTAGCTAGTAAGCCAAAAGTTTGTAAAACACGGGCATAATTGATAGATAAATATAAGGTAAGTATTCAGTGTGTAAAGCATAAAATAAGTAGTTAGCAAGTAAAGCATGTGTGTGTTAAATATAGAAAGGCAAGGAAGGGCCCCAAGACACTGAATATTGCTGAGACACCTGAGACTAAATATGCTAGAGACACTAAAATATTGACGATATAATAATACTAATAATTAATCCCTAATAGTCAAGTTTTAATCCAGACACTCACGGATGAAACCCATTCTGGACCCATGTGACTCTGGACCCAGAAGCATATATACAATTTATGGGTGTTCACCAAGGTAACTGGTCATGTGTAACTGACCATACACGCTTGTCCTTCCGTCTCTTTGATAGAGGAAGTGGGTGCTAATCGGCCCAGGGCACCTTCTGTCTGCAGGTTATCTTACTAGAACCTCAACTCTGACTTTTCTGACCACACCATCAGCAAGGCAGGCTGATGTGGCAGAAAGAGAGATTCAGAGTTTGTGGTCTTTTACCTCCCTTGTTCCCTTTTCGAACTGTATTCATTTACTCTATCATTTTCCCAAAATGCTTCTTGCCATGTGGTTTAAAACTGACTAAATAATGCACTGATTCAAGTGTTTTCATTCCTTCTGTAAATTTTTCTGTTGTGTGTCTTCTGGGATGGCTTACCTGTTTGTGTGCTTGGAGGTTCCCATTGCATCCAATGCTCTGCCGCATGACACCCTCATCTCTAAAGAGTTCTTCATTTCTTCTCATATTAGCCTTCTAACTGACCTCCCTTTACCTGCAGCACAATCTACCCACTTCAGCAGTCACACAGCAGCTGGACTGACCTCCTTAAAATGCAGTTTGACCATCTTCATTCCAAACAATACAGGACACCCCCCGTGTGCCAGGCACTGTGCAAGATCTGAGGACACAGAAGGGATCAGTAGAGATACAGCCTCTCGGCCCTATTCACAGCTTTAGGTTTAGTTTCTTTGGGGATAAGGATGGGATAACCAGTAGGACTGGGTTTGCAGACAGCAAATTAGCACATAAGTAATTGAAATATCTGATTAAGTGTTATGAAAGAAAGGTCGAGCTTATAAAACAGGATTGACTAATAAAGATTGAGGAGAAGCTCAGGAAATTCCTTCCCTAAGGAAGTGAATTGAGCAGTAAAAGGGTAGTAAAAGGGTTAGAGTTGGGACAGGGCAGAGGAAGGACAGTGTTCTCAGCTAAGGAATAGCCAATGAGGGAGGCTGGGGGTCCAAAGATGCTTAGTGCACTCTGGGGCTCAGCAAGAAGGTCACTGGTGCTGACACATGTGACCCAGGGGCTGAGTGGCCTGAGATGAGTCTATACAGCTTGAGTGAAACCATGCAGAACTTCACATACACGTTGAGGACTTTTATCTTTATTCTAAGAGCAATGAGAAACTATACAAGGGTTTTAAGCAGAGGAATGACATACAATGATTAGTGTTTTTAAAAGGTTAGATTGAGTATTGCTCGGACAAGGGCAAATGGAGAGAAGTGAAGATGGGAATAAGCCTTTACCAAATTAGAGAGAATGGTGGGCAGACTTAGGCTGTGGGCAATGAAGGAGAAATTGAGGGTTTACAGTTGAGATATAGTTTATGTATTTAGAATTAGGCAGAATGAATGAATATTATTGATAAGCTTCTTTCTAGCAAGAAGGAAAAAGGAGGTTAAAATAAGAATATTATACCAATCATAAGTTATTATGGTAAAATATAGAGTAAACTAGTTCTTATCATCTCCCCACATGAAGATATTTTTATTTTATGCAACTTACCTTTATTTGGCTTATCCAGTTTTTTTGCCTTCCAGTTTTATTGAGAAATAATTGACATACAGCACTGTATAAATTTCAGGTGTACAGCATAATGATTGGATTACATACATCATGAAATAATTATCACAATAAGTTTAGTGAACATCCATCATCTCATATAGATACAAAATTGAAGAAATAGAAAAAAAAATGTTTTTCTTCTGATGAGAACTCTTAGGATTTGCTCTCTTAATAACTTTTATCTGTAACATTCATTATAGTTATAATGTTGTACATTACACGCTTAGTATGTATTTATCTTATAAACGAAAGTTTGTACCTTTTGCCTGCCTTCATTCAGTTCTCCCTCCCCTCACTCCCTGCCTCTGAAAACCACATACCTGATCTCTTTTTCCATGAGTTTCTTTGTTTTAGAAGTATAATTGACCTGCAACACTATATATTTCCTCTTTGTTAAAAACTTCTAACTTCTCACTCTGTTCATCCAATCTTCTCCTGAGTTTTTTGAGCATGTTTATGATCATTACCTTGAATCCTTTATTGGGTAAATTTCCTATCTTCACTTCACTTAGTTCTTCTTCTGGGGTTTTATCTTGTTTCTTCCTTTGGAGCATAGTCCTCTGTTGCCTCATTTTGCCTAATGGTGTTTTTATTTGTATGTACTTGGTAGGTTGGTTATTTTTCCTGACCTTGGAGAAGTGACGTTTTGTATGAGGAGCTCTATGTGTCCCAACAGCACACTCCCCTCTGGTCACAAGGGCTATATGCTCTAGGGGTGCACCCTATGTGGGCTCAGTGGGTCCTTCTGCTGTGGCGTGCTGACTACTGTGGGTGGTCTGATAGGTGTGGCTGGTCCCGGTCCAGTTGGTTGCCAACCCTGCTTTGCTCAGAGGCTGCTAGCTGCTAGTGTCTGGGGCCAGGTCATGAGGCAGCTAGCTGTGGGGCCCCAGGGGATCCTGGGGGTAATGCTGATCCACTGATGTGTTAAGCTGTGTTTGAGGTGGGCGGCTTTGGAGCTGGGAGTCTTGAATCTAGTGTTGGTCTGCTGGTGGGTGGGGCCAGGTCTTGGGCTGGCTGGTTGTCAGAGCCAGGTCCTGGAGCAGCTGTCGGCTCAGGGGGTCTTAAAGCAGCTGGCCTGCCAGTGGGTAGGACTGTGTCTCCACCTGGCTAGTCACTTGGCCCGAGGCATCCCAGTACTGGTGCTACTGTATGGGACCAAGCCCCAGTGCTAATGAGCTAGAGGGAGGATCCCTTATGGTAGAACGAGCTCCTCTAAATGTCTGCCACAAGTGTCTGTGTCCTCAGGGTGAGCTCCAGTTGCCTCCTGCCTCTCTGAGTGGTTCTCCAAGATCAGCAGGTAGGTCTGACCCAGGTTCCTTTCATATTACTGCTTCTGCCCTGGGTCCCAGAGCATGTGAGATTTTGTGTGCACCTTTTAAGGGTGGAGTCTCAATTTCCCACAGCCATCTGGCTCTCCCAAAATAATTCCCTCTGGCCTTCAAAGCCAAATGTTCTGGGGGCTCATCTTCCTGGTACAGGACCCAGTGCTGGGGAGGTCGATATTGGGCTTGGACCACTCACTCCTTGGGGAGAATCTCTGCAATTGTAATTATCCTCCTGTTTGTGGATCGGTCTTAGCTGTACTGCATCCTCACCCCTCCTACTCATTTTATGTGGTTCCTTCATTACATCTTTAATTGTAGAAGATCTTTTCTGCTAGTCCTCAGGGCATTCTCATCAATAGTTGCCCTGTGAATAGTTGTAAATTTTGGTGTGCTCCTGGGAGGAGGTGAGCTCAGGGTCTCCCTACTCAGCCATATTCCAGGTGAGACTTCTCATCCACTTTATCTCACCTACAGAAGCGGATTCCAAACTGTCTACAGAATCCCAGTCTCCCTTTTCTAATCCCTTCCTATTACAACTAATGAGTATTTAAAAACATATCTGATCCTGCATAAAATATCACTGACGGCTTTGCATTGTTTAAAGAACAAGTTTTAAATAATCTAAACCAAAAAATTGTTTTCAAGTTTCATACAGGGCAGGTTTAAGAGATTTATCAGAAACACTACAATTTTATTTTTCTTTAAGCAACTCAATCTCTCTTTCCTCTATCTATAAACTCCACATCAAACCTGAAAATTCCACACAGCCCAGTTATGACCTTTGATTCATGAAACTAACTTCCACAATTTGACTCTAAAATTTACATTAAAATAACATCACCTTCTACTTCTCTTCACCATACCATTCTACACACATTTTTTTAAAGAAAAGTGCCATTAAATTACATTGGTTTATTCTCCCTGGAATGACTTTCATTCATTTTTCTCTAAGTGCAGAAAACCTATCCATAATCAAGTACATAACAATGGCTATGGTTTTTGACACCTTTCCCATTTCCCTAAGCAAAATTCTTTTCCTAAAGGATACCACATTCTTTATTTTCTTGCTATGGCGAAGGTTTGGCTTGTTTCATTCAGCTCATTTCTGCCGCTCTGAAAACAACATGAAACTTTGGAGGAGGCAGAATGTTGACAGTCTTTCTCAGGACCTTGTCCATTGCCTGGTGCAAGGCTCACATTTCATCACTTCTCTACAAACATTTTCGATTTTAATATTTTTCTTTTTGGATCTGTGAAGAGGCAATTTACAATGGGTCTCTTGCATTTCTGCACATCTTGTGAGCAGAGGCATGGACTGACTTTGCTCTGGATTATCATTTCAAGGATGTGTTTGCATAACAGACAGATAAAAGTTAGAGACAGTGTCTCTCCCAGGAAGAAAGGGCAGCTCTGCTTACTGTTCATTGCAGTAAACAGTGTCTCCCTCTGGGGCACAGATTAGGCAGGTTTACTGCTCATTATAAAAGATTCGGGTTCCCAGGGCTCAGGCTTCTCTCTTGTAACATAATCCACTGTGTGTGCAGGTGTCACTCAATAATGTTTGTTTCACCTTTTGGGAAATGGGGCTCACAGAACTGGCACAGGCTGAGACATTGACTACTGCAACTGCTGCTAATAATAAAATCATTTGTCTCTGACCCAGGAGTCTCATGTCTTCTGCCAGCATGCGTAAAACTGTGGCAGGTTTACTTATTAGTTGCAAGTAAAATAAAATCTCAGACCCTTCAAGGTGCTTCACAATGATCAGCCAGTTGACTGCCTCAGGTCTGCCTCCTTTTGATTTTTATTGGAACCAAACAAATGTTAAGAAATTTCACCTAAAATTGGTAAGGTTGCAAAGAAAAAGGAGATAGTTTTCCTGTGTTTTCATGCCTGTGACTCATGCGTTGTTGATCTATGGGAAAGACTACCAATCAATAGACCTGAAGCTCAAAATTATAAACAAAACTGCCTTAATGCATCAAAGATATTAAGCTTAAGTACCTTCCAAAATCAGCACTGTTCCAGTGTACAGAAAATTAAATTCTAGAACTTTGAACATACATTTTATGTTCTTTGATTATTTAGTCAGACAATATCTATGGGGCCAAGCTATATATTAGGGAATCAATTCAAGAGTTGTATTTTTTTTTCAAATCCTGTGTCATATTGCTACTTACCCAGGTAAAAATTTTGGTTTTTTGTAAATTAAGTAAGAAATAATATTTACAGAAAAATAACATAATTACTTCTTCTAAAGTTTATACCTAAATAACTTGACTGTCTAATTGCCTTCCCTAACAGAGAGGCATAGGGAAAAACATAAAAGCATTTTCTAGACTAATGAAATCATTTTAGTAACATATGGCAATAAGCATCCTAAAAATACATGGAGACATTTAGCTAATTATCTTCAGAGATATCTTCACATAGTCCACCTCAGAAGTAAAGCTAAACTTATATTATTCCTTGGATTTGTGTTAAATTAATCCATCAGGGAGGGAAAAAAGGATGGGAGAATAGATAAAACAAGATGGCAAAATGCTGAAGTTGAGTGATAGCTACCACTTTTGGGGGGTTCCATATACAATTCTTCCTACTTCTCTGTTATGTTTGAGATGCTTTATAACAAATTATTTTTTTAAAAGTCCCCAGTTTAGAATATTTCAAATTATTATCAGATGCTAACGCAGTCATAATAATTCACTGCTTTCAGCTGCATTCACAGCTATTGAGGACATATACTCCAAATCTAATGTTTTAAATATTTCATAATGAAATCATCTTATGGTCAAATGGCTAGTTAATAATATCCACCTTTAAATTATTTGTGAGCCAAAATAAAATATTCCTGCTTTTTAAGGCAGTACATCAACATTTCATTTATATATGTGTCCCTGTAGATAAGAAAATTATACTTCCTCAATTTGGGTCTGTCCACACATATACCCACAGGCTATATTCCTACGGGGGTGGGATGGCCCTTGGCCTCAGCTTGAATGTCTCAGGCTCCCTAATTTTAACACCACATGTCATCTTGGCACCTATTTACATTGGTTTTAAAGTATAGGATCTTCCGGTATTCAACTCGAAAGCATGATGATTTCAGGCATTTGTCAAAGAGGTCAGCTTTGAATTAACCAATATACAGCAGAAGGGTGATGGAAATAGCCTATTTGAAAGAGCACCTTTTTACAGATTCTCTGAGCTAATGATGACCAGTAATCAAGATGAAATCATCAGGAACAGAGAGGTGTCCCAAACAGCTGGAGATCCAAGGAGTCTCAGATATGTACGCCATTGCTCAGTCGGGAACCTGGCCCAAAGCAGCAAGTCTCAAGAACCTCTACTTCTGCCAACACCCTGAAGCCTAAGACTGCCAACAACACATGCAAGTCAGACAAAGTTAGATGTATTCCCTCCTCTGAACAATAGAAACAACACACTACGGGGAAACTGCAGGATGTCCCTGTAAGCTTGAGTTGGAAGGGACTCTGAGGGTTTGGGTTCACATTAGGTGATTTTGGGGGAGTGTTCAAGGAATCAGGGGTTTGCTCTAGTTTGGGTGCTCTCAGAAAGGGGACAATACTGTGATTAGGTAACTTAAGAATATGTATCAAGAAGAGAGAGGAGTATAGCAGTGATGAAGCTGTGATGAGTGAGGAAGCAGCATTCTGTCCTGTTAGTTGGTAGAGGGAGATATTTGGTAATTTTTGAGGTTTGCACAGCAAACTGCTATTTGTTTGTGCTCAAATACAAAAGTAGGCTTGTTTTTGTCTCAATTCACCATATTCATAGAGCAACCTTGTCTGATGTTGGTGATCTTTAAGATAGCTTATGTTCCACAGATAAACTCCGTAGCCAACCTGTAAGCACCCGGCCAGCTCCTAGCAACCTCAAGATAGATATATTAAGCCTGGCTATTAGGGATTGCTTTTCTCCTTTTCAGAGCTCTATCCTTCTATTAGCTTGAAACATGGTATAACCGTTTATGTGCATCAAAAATGATCGATATGGACAATTTCATATAGTACAACCTACATCAACTTAGATCTAAAGGGTGTTATACTTAGTCTACATTAGGTTAAAATACAACAAGTATGTCTTTGTTATATTACAAAATTTAAATTATGGATGCCATTTTTAATAAAGAATCAATATACAGTAGGGTCATGTCAAGAACATGATCTATATTCTACAGCTTGATATAGTAGAAAGAACACATGTGAGCTTTGGAAGACAGATTGAATTCAAGTTCTGATCACAGCATATTACTTATATAACCTTGGATAAATTATGTTATTCCTCTAAATCTCTGTAGGGTCACTTATAAAACATGCTTTAAAAATACTAATCATTCAATAAAAATTAGGTCTAGCCTCGCCCCCCTAGATCTGCAACTTAAGACAAACTCCATTATGTTTGCTCAGTGTTCCCTATATAATTATCATAATGGACTCTTCCTAAAGAATATAGTTTAAGAAATACGTTTTTAAGATTTCAAACAAATGCATGATTTCTGGTATCATAAAATTTCCTCATTATTTTATTTCCCTTTAGGGCCTAATTGTCAGGAATGTCACACTTTCAGAAAGAAACATAGTGGCAATCTTTATTTCAAATATCTTCTTCTAAGTATGTTTCTATTTTATAAAGCTACCTCATATTGTATTTGAAAATTGGCAAAGTATGATTTTTAAAAACTAGTCCAGTAAATTATCCCTCCAAATACATATAAAATTCAAGAAGATAAACAAAAAGAGTGACCATTAATCATGTCATGTCTTTTGTATTTAGCATAGAACATGAATGAACATATAATAGTAGTTTATAATATACCATAGTAATTTTGTGTGCACTTTACACATTTATGGAACATGGAATAATTTCTGATTGTTCAAAATTTGGGGGGAATTTATTAGAGGAGGGTTAGTTGGGCAAACTCTGGCTACCATTATTGTAGTTGGTCCTGAGGCCAAACTGATAGTCATTACGTCTTTCCTACCCCACCCATTAGAGATTCCCTTCCCTCCAGCTAGAACTATTGGTTTCATCCTGATCACTTGGCTGTTAGTGTCTCCTCCACAGTGGATTCTCTCTACTCTAATAAAATTAACAGACAGTTTGCTCATTTTCATAGGTCTACTTAGATACCACTTTCCCAGACTTCCTTGCATCTTCATCAAGACCCCTGACTAACTAAGTTATTTGCTCTTGCCCGTGAGTCTGTGAATATCCTTGCCTCAGGCCACTTCTCCCTTCACACAAAGTAGATGCCCCATCTGCAATTTGATACATTGACAAGATTTCCACTACCAACCTCTCTCTCGGCCACACAAGTAACTGCAGTGTAGCATCTAGAGTACTTGCCACTTCTTGCTCATCTTCTCCAGTTGATGTATTGTCATTGATGACACCAATGTGTTGCTCTGCAGAATGTTTAAATACAGTCCAAGTCCCTTTGGGTAAGACCATGAAGAAATTCTGTGAATATGAGCTGTTTCTGATAAATTCCCGATAGGTATTAAAAAGAACACATTAACGTGATTGCTACTCACTTACCACATACCATAGGCTATGTTGACATTCTCTAGTAAAGATACAACATCTAGCACAGTAGCTGAAACTGAGGCTAATTAATTAAGTCGATAGTAGTCCATTGTCATGTGAAGCGATCCATCTTATTTTTGCAGGAGCCAAACTGGTAAATTAAGTGAGAATATGATGGGGAGAAACACTCCGGCATCTCTGAGGGTAGCGTTAAACTCTGTCATTTCCTCAAGGGGATGATACTTTCTTTGACTTACCTTCTTGGCTGAGAACGTTAGGGAAGTTTCAGGGACTTTTATGTGGCCTTTCCTACCATAATATCTTTTACTCTATTGCATACTTCTTAATCCTAAGTCAAAGAACCAGTATGAGAATTTTGACAACAGCTAAGAGTGTCTATTTCAATGATGCATTTGGGAAATTGGAAATGGCCACCAAATTTCCCACTGTGAGCTGTACCTGAATGAGCACTCCATTTGTTACCTGATTCACATGTGACCCTACTCTAACAGGGCTCTACACTTATACTTTGGGTTCCCAGGTATCAGAGACAATTTGAACCTAGAATCTCACAACTCTTGAAAGATATAAGCCTTTCCCTTCCCCTAGTATATGGTTACCTAAGTAAATAGCTATAATCTCTGGATCTGAGAATTGATTCAGGTTTGGAAACTAGACAAGGATTCATGAATATCCATTGGAGTAATTAATCTCAGCCTTTTACTTATTCATTTCTTAACTCTTGATTATATGTAGTAAGCAATCACTTTGTTAGCTGCTTATCTGTCATTCTGCTAGGACACCATGTTATAATAGTCCTTTTCATATCAGTTATACCCCATGGCTGCTATTCTCACTCTGTTACCCATTACAGTAATTTTGTTCACCTTAGTTCTTATGGTCAAGTGCTGCATTTACTATTGTATTATCCTATCATCTCAATTTCTAGTAGAATCCCAGATCTATAAAATCAACTCCCCTGCAACCCAAGCCTACAGAGGAAAGCCACTACTGAGTATTAGATATTTTTTGTGCCCCTTAACCAATGCACTTCTTATTGCTTTGTTAACCAGTGTCCTCCTTGTCATCCTGAAGATTAACCAGTAGGTTTTCTTATAAAGTATATACGTTTTAGTATTCTTTGGGCATATAACCCCTCCTCCAACTTGGAGAGTATAGCACTTCCCCAGTCATGTCCTGCTTATTATCGACCTGGTGGCTAGAGGGGAGGTGTAGGCAAATTTCATAGAGGACAATTATTGTCTTATAAGAAACCTACTTTATTTGCTACATTACATAATTTTCAAACAAAAGACAACCGTTATCCTCAAAAACAGGAGAGTAAGTCAATGCCGTATATTCAGAGTGTTCCAGGTTGTCTGTG
The DNA here is from genome assembly GCF_949752795.1 of Hyperoodon ampullatus. Lineage (NCBI taxonomy): Eukaryota > Metazoa > Chordata > Mammalia > Artiodactyla > Ziphiidae > Hyperoodon > Hyperoodon ampullatus. The sequence continues at coordinate 19,614,617 of NC_136930.1, forward strand.
GTTCAAGCTTCTCAAACCAGATATCCCAGATATCCTTATACAAAGTCTCAGAATACAGCTCTTACCTTGTTAAGACTCTAACATAAAGGATTTGTTGGAACTGCTTTCAGTCTCTTTACAGATAGATCCTGAGACTGATTTTCAGTTTGGCCTGATCTCCAGCTTCAGGAGATGAAAAGATTTTTTAATGCTACGAATTTGACCCCCTCGTCTCATCTGACTTTCACTTGTGGGTTTTAATTTGTGATAGATTTCCCCACACCTGTCATTTTCTCTCTTCAAAGCATCAGTGGAATTCATTAATACCAACCAAGTACATAGTTCTTATTGCTACTTCCCCCAAATATTAGAAATATATTTCTCAACACTCTCAAACTCTAGAAATATTACACATGCCAGTGCATCCCCTTTCTCTTTTATGCTATTCCAATTCAGCACTGATGAAAGAAAGTCTTAGCAGGTGCTTTACTATAGCATGTCAGGGAATTTCAACACTCCACCCTAGCACTACTGATAGAGTCTTCATTGTCAACTGACCAGCTAGTGATCCAACTTCCAAATACTATTCTTAGTATTTTCTTCTGGTACAAAAGAGGAAGAAAAAAAAAACTGCTAAAATTTGTACAAAATCACAAAAAATCCCAAATAGCCAAAGTAATCTTGAGAAAAAATAAAGCTGGGAGGTATCATACTTCTTGATTTCAAACTATATTAAAAAGCCCTAGTGATCAAAACAGCATGCTACTGGTATAAAAACTAAAAACAGACACATGGATCAGTGGAGAGCCCAGAAATGAGCCCATGTACATAAGGTCAATTAATTTTCAACAGAGGAGCCATGAATATACAATGATGGAAGGATAATCTTTTCAATAAATGATATTGGGAAAACTAGACAGCCACATGCAAGATAATGAAACTGGACCCCTATTTTATGATATATACAAAAATCAATTCAAATTGGATTAAAGATTTGAATGTAAGACCTGAAGGGGGTAAGCTCCTTGATGTTTTTCTTGACAATGATTTTTTGGATTTAGTCTCAAAAGCAAAGGCAACAAAATCAAAAATAAGTGAGTGATACTGCATCAAACTAAAAAGTTCTGCACAACAAAGGAAACCATAAACAAAATGAAAAGGCAAACTATGGAATGGGACAAAATATTCACAAATCACGTATCCAATAAAGGGTTAATTTAAAAATAGACAAGGAACTCATACAACTCAATAGCAAAAACAAAAACAAACAAATGAAAAAACAAACACACAAAAAAACAAACCAAAACAAAACAAACAAAAAACGAATAAACCAATTTTAAAATGGGCAAAGGATCTGAATAGACACGTTTCCAAAGAAGACATACAAATGGCCAACAAATACATGAAAAGGTGATCAACATCACTAATCATCAAGGAAATTCAAATCCAAACCACGATAAGATATCACATCATACCTGTCAGAACGGCTACTATCAGGAAAACAAGAGATAGCAAGTGCTAGTGAAGTTGTGGAGAAAAGGGAACCCATGTGCATGGCTGGTAGAAATGTAAACTGGTACAGCCAATAGAAAATGGTATGGACGTTTTTCAAGAAATTAAAAATAGAACTACCATATTATCCAGCAATCCCACTTCTGGGTATATATGCAAAGGAAATGAAATCACTATCTTAAAGATAGTGTTCATTGCATATATATATATATATATATATATATATGTTAAACTCAGAAACAGAGAGTAGAATAGTGGCCACCTGGGGCTGGAAGAAGGTTGGTAAAAGGATACAAATTTTCAGTTATAAGATAAATAAGGTCTGAGGATCTAAGGTATAGCATGGTGACTATAGTTGATAATACAGTAGTGTAGAGTTGAAATTTGTTACAAAAGTAGAACTTAAGTCTTCTCACCAAAACAGAAAGGGGAGTTTAAATATATGATATGATGGATGTGATAACTTGATGGAAGGAATCCTTTCACAATGTATACATATATCAAATCATTGCATTGTACACTTTAAATGTATCAAAATTTTATTTGTCAATTATACTTCAATAAACAAAAAAAATTGCTGCTAGTATCAACTGCCTTAGGTTGGGTACCCTAGAAGCAGAGAGCCTGAGGCAGAGATTCATGTACATATGCTTTATTAAGGGCACACTCTCAGGAGAAAAGGAGTGAAGGAAGAAGGATACTGTATCAGAAGGAACTAAGCACAAATGTTGTCTCAGGTGAAGTCTAGCCTTAATCTAATCCCTTAGAAAATTTTGGAACATAAATGGCACCACAGTGTTGGTAATAATTTGAATAAAGATGGCCCCATAAAATGAAGAGGGAAATAGTCCTTTTTGTCTCTGAGTTTGAGTAAGATTGGAATTCTTTTTGCACTAAAATTTTTTTGAATTCACTGATAAATTCAATTGTGCCTAGAGTTTCCTTTATGAAAATATTTAACAATAGATTTAACTCTTTAACACAAATATAATATTTATATTTTCATTAGGTAGGATTTTAAGTCATGCTTTCTAAGATCTTTGTCCATTTTATCTAAAATTTTTAGATTTATTGGCATAAAGTAGTTGATACGCTATCATTTTAATGTTTATGGGAAATTTTTGAAGTCCTCTTTTTACTTCTGATATTGAAAATTTATGTTATCTTTTTTTCTTATTCAGTCTTTCTAGGGATCATCAATTTTATTAATCATTTCAAAGGACAAAGTGTTTAGTTTGTTGATTTTTCTCTTCTGTGAATTTCTTTTCTATATTATTGAGTCCTACTCCATCTTGTGCCCTTAATTCTACTTTCTTTAGGTTTCATTTGCTTCTCCAGTTTCTTGATATGGAACCTTGGATTATTGATTTTCTGTCTTACATTTTTAAATATATTCATTTAATACTACAAAATATCCTTCTAAGTACTGCTTTAGCTAAACCTAACAAGTTTTAATATATTATATCTTTGTTGACAATCAGTCCAAAATCTTTTAAAATTTTATTGTGATTTCTTATTTGACCTAAGAACTATTTAGAAGTATATTGGTAATTTCCAAACATTGGCATATCTTTTGACTTTTAAAAAATTTTTGTTACGAATTCCTATTAATTTCTTACTTGTTTTAACTGTGTTCAGAAAGCATACATTGAATTGTTTCAGTTTTTGAAATTTTTGTTTTGTGCTTAATCTGCATTTGAAAAGAATGTGTATATTCTGTCACTGTTGGGTGCAGTTTATATATCATTCAATTAAGTCAAAATTTTTAATCATGTTTTTCTGATCTCAGTTCTTCCGTATTCTCAGTGGTATCCTGTCTGCTTTTTCAGCAGCTACTTGTGAAAATTTAACAGAATATTTAAATGGGGATGTGTTACACTAACAGTGGTAATTATGAAGGAAAATTTTGGTAGATTTGACTTTGTAATTAAAAACATATTATAAAAAAAGTTAGAAAGAAAACAACACACAGAAAATATCTGCAATGAACAAATTGTTAATTAATATCCTTAATATACAAAGAGATAAATGAACAAATAACTACAATTTTTAAATGATGAAATATAATTGGTCAATAAATATTTGACAAAAATACTTACCTCATGCATAGGCAAATAGATGCAAATTAAATTATATTTTTTAACCTTTCACATTGATAGAAAGTATAAAGATAGCAAACCATATTGGCAAAAACTCTCAGAAACAGGTTTTGTTTTTAAATTTTTTAACCCTGCTGGTGGAAATGCAAATAGCTACAACTTTTAAAAGCCTTAAAAACATGAGTTCTTTCTGGCAAAAAAACAGAGCTATATGGTTAAGAGTGTAGACTCTGCGGCCACTTGGCTAAGTTTTAAATGTCACCTCTGCACTTAAAAACTACCTAATCTTGAGCAAGTCACGATACTCTATTAATTCTAATGTGCATATTTAAATATTTCTCAGAAATTAATTGGCAATATTTGTTTCCTTTTTTAATTGCGTATAATAGTGGTGTTTCCTACAGTTGATGGCCATTCAGTCAAATGTGGTCTTAACTTTTTTATGCATCAGTATCTTAATAACTACCTCATAGAGTTGTTCTGAGGGTTAGATGAATAAAAACATATAAAGCATGTATTGAGTAAGTACGCATTTGTAAACTATTATCATTCTGCCAGTATACTTTAAGAAAACCTAGCCTAAGGCATAATTAAAGAAAAATCTATGCACATGCATATTTGCCATACTGATTTGTATAATAGGTTGAAAAAAAAAAGAAACAATCAGGATGCACAACAAGGATTGGTTAAATAAATAATGGTAATAATAGAGGTAATAATATGTGTTCCTAATAAATATGTTTATTTACTTATTTAAATATGTCCACAGTAGATGGTTATATATAAAAAATATTTACAAATTGCATATATACTATAAAATCATTTTGTAAACAAATATTATAGTCATATATATTCGTATACCTACACTTAGGAAAATAATTGGAAGGATAGAGCAAGGGAGAGAGAGATTTCTCATTAGTCACATTTTATGTGACATTTTTATTTTTTATTTTTCTTGTTTGTACTTTTAAATTTTACTCCCATGAACCTATATTACTATATCTCATTTTAAAATGATAATTCAAATAAATACGTTTTACAGGTTACTTTTTGGCAGGAAAATGAGGATTTGAAATTCCTTTCATGGATTTTAAAAGGAGAAAACAAAAGCAACTTTACTCTTAGCTATTCTTACCACACCCCACATCCCACGTCCCCACAGCACCTGATACTTTCCAAGTGCCTAATTAACGTTTGTTGGGGGGGTGAAAGGAAAAAAGTATTTCAAACCCTCCACCTGCAAAACGATTACAATTAACTGGTGGCTCAGATGATGGTTAGCACTTTTTAGCAATTAAGTATTATTTTAATTAAGGTATGCATCTTAATTGTTGTTTTAGACATAAGGCTATTGCACACTTAATAGAGTACAGTATAGTGCAAGCATAACTTTCATATGTACTGGGAATATGGCCTTTTAAAAATGTATGATGCTATGGGAAATCACAAGGAAGTGGAAGGATTCCACAGAGGAAATATCTCTAGAGTTATTTATCAGGACAAAAGTAAAGAAGCACTACATATTTCCTCAGACCTTTTTTACATATTTTATATTTTACACATTTTCAGTTGTAAGCGTTTGAAAATAGCTCACTGAAATAAAGGTGGGGCACAGATTAGTTAATTAACAGGCTCCAAAGAGGAATTTGTTTATTATTGTTCATTTGGTTTTTCTTCATTTACCAAATACTCATTGATCCTGACCATGTGCCAAGCAAGATGCTGGATGAATATACAAAAGAACAAGACAGAAGATACTCCTCCTGCTTCAGCAGAGATTGTGTCTCAGAGGAGCGCTTAAGACAGTAAACAAGTAAACAAACAACACAAATACAGATTGGGTGAGTACAATGAAGTGTATACCCAACATGCTCGCAGAAATAGCAAAAGGGGCTCAGGGTGAACTGTGAGCTAGAGAGAATGGTCTGGAAGGCCTTTCTGAAGAGTCAACATTGAAGCTGAAGCCTGAAAAATGAGGAGTCTCGCATGCAGACTGCCAGGGACATAAGTTCAAGGCAGAAAAACAGGAAGAGGAAAGAGGAAAGTTGTGAAGGGCTTGGCCTGCTCTTGGAAACAGCAGAAAGTATCAAGAGCACAGACAAAAAAAATGGGGTGATAGCTACAGGTGGAAAGACAAACCTCAGGGCTGTTTGAAGGAAACATAGTATATTTTGAAGATTGTCTTTTGAATTAAGAAGGATTTTGTTACATAAAATAAGACCATATTTCCACATTTATGCCTTTTCTTATTTAAAATATGCCTTATCAGATCTCCAAAATAAATGAAGTGAAAAAAAGCAAGATGCAAAACTGCATGCCATCATCCATCTTTACATGTATAGAATATTCTGGAATGATACATAAGAAACTGATAACACTGGTTGCCCCAAGGAAGGAAATTGTATGGCTGCAGAGGGAAGAGCATTTAACGTTTGAGCTATCATTTCGTACCTTATCAATTTTGTGTCATGTACTTGTATTACATTTAAGAAAAAAATTACTAGTTTTTTAAAATATTTAAAAATTAATTATTTTTAATGTGTCATTATAGAGATTCAGTCCAAACTTGCTTAATTTTGTTCTGATTTCCCACTGACCTCTTTGAAGATAAAGGAGCATATTTACAGAAAGGCTTTCAGTGCAATACTACACAGATCTAATCTCCCTTTTAAAAAGCGTATTTTTCTGTTAAAGATCCCTTAGAATTGTCAGGGTAATTTTACTGCTTTAAAAAGATTTTTTGCTAATGAGCTTCTCACCATACCAGCTATTGCAGTATTTTGTGATTTTGTAGTGTTTTGAATGGGCGAAGTTGACAGTCAATCTAAGACTCCATCTCCAAGCCTCCAAACCGATGTTACTAGAAGTGATGTATTGATAGATAGTCAAATTCTGGGTCTTGCACCTCCTCTTCAACTTTCTCCTTTTCACTCTATATCTGAAGTGTAGATGTAATTGCAGAAACTAGATCAACTGTCTTAGATGACAGGATGGAAGTGATATTTGGAGGCTAGTAGTGGTAAAGCATGTGTCCCGACATTGTGGAGTTGCCATGTCAATCGTGAATTGCTGAAGATAAGATAGAGAAAACCTATCTTGTTTAAACCACTTTATTTCTTTTCTTTTTCTTTTTTTTTTTTTTTTGTTATAACAACTTAATTGTATCTTAAGTAATATAGGGTTCCTGTACCGAAGGAAGTCATACTTAAAAGAGAGAGGAACATGGTAATAAATGATTGTAACAGTAATTGGCAAGTCCTTTAATAATAGTATAGATTGAGTATTCCAGGGAAGAAAGATCAACTCACCCTGATTAAGAAAATCAAGAAAATATTTACAGAAAGAAAAATGACCTTTAGCTGAGTCTTAAAGGATGAATAGTATGTTTCTAGATATAAAAGAAGATAAGGGGCTTCCCTGGTGGCGCAGTGGTTGAGTCCGCCTGCCGATGCAGGGGACACGGGTTCGTGCCCCGGTCCGGGAAGATCCCACACGCCGCGGAGCGGCTGGGTCCATGAGCCATGGCCGCTGAGCCTGCGCGTCCGGAGCCTGTGCTCCGCAACGGGAGAGGCCACAACAGTGAGAGACCTGCATAACGAAAAAAAAAAAAAAAAAAAAAAAAAAGATAAGGATACTCCTGAAAAAAAAAATCAAATGTAAAAATTCCCAAGTCGTGACAAGACGTGTCTTGCATTGAGAATATTGAAAAGCTCATTGTGACTGACATTTGAGTTATATAAGGGAAGAAAGGCAACAGATGCTAAGCTGAGTGAAATTCTGGCAGCAAATAAGTCTGGCCTTTTTCTTTTAGGTAATGGGGAACCCACAAGATTCATAAACAGGAGAGTGACACCATCAGATTTGTTTCTTAGGAAGTTAACTCTGATGGCGGTTTGAAACGGAGGGAGAGATGTGTGGGAGCAATGCTAATATTAACTTCCTGGATAGTGTGTAACGAACAGGCAGGCATACATTTTTCATACTGGTTAATTAATTATTAAGTATATACAAGAAAACCAATCTTAACTAGTTTTCTTTCTTATTCTGGATTTACATATAAAAAACATTAGTGGAACCCCTATGAAAGGTAGTAAAATAATTATTAACAGAAGTAATAAATATGAAAGAAAACAATGTATATGTGAGCATTGATACACATACACATATGTGCAGAGAGAAAGAGAGAGAGAGAAAGTAGTAGTTAAATATAATGTAAGCTTTGCATGTGTATTTATATATGGATATCATTAATAAGCGAATTTACAAGAAAAATTTACATGTGTTCTGATCTGTATGTAGGTAGAAGACAGAATCAACCTAATAATTGATCTATCCCGTCAGATAAGCATTCCAAGAGAAGACCAATTACACTAAGGCCAAATTATACTTTTCAATTACACAGGTGAATCAATCGAACTCAACATGTCAAAGCATAAAAAAAAGTTTTAGAAAAGACAGGCAACATACTAAATTTCCCTACCCATTACCTAGAAGTAAGTAGTATTCAGAAGAGTAAAATGTCATTCTGTCAATATCCATGAGCTTATGGTTTCCCAACCCCATCCATCAAGACGCCTTCACTTCACTCTCAAATACTACCCCCAAATGTATTACCTTGTGAATTACCTTTGAAATGCTTTTGAATTCAAGAAAAGAAGGGAATAGTAAAATGACTACATTCAGAGACCCATCAATGTTCCCAGTATACATAATCTCAACTTTCTCTTTCTGTGTTTTATGTTTCATTTTTAAACCTTGCCTTCCTGAATTAGGGTGTGTGGCGCATAAGGTGAGGTTAATGCATCAAACTGTGTAATACTCAAGCAAGTAGGGTAAAAAGAAGAAAAAAAAAAAAGCTTGTCTACATATCCATGTGGTTGTGACTTAAAAGTTGAGGAGAAGTAAGGAGTGAGTTGAAGCAGGAGTAGTAATTTGGGGCAGATCATGCAGAGTTTTTAGACCAACTTAAGGTTTTGGTCTTCATCTTGATAATGATGGGATGACAGTGAAGGGCTTTAAGCAGAAATGTGTTATAATCAGGTTTGTATTTCTTAAAAGATCTCTCTGGCTCCAGTTAGGAAAATGAATTGCATGACAATAAGGAGAAGGAAGGACAGATAAGAAAGTAGGGAGAAAAAAGTGGCTTCAACTAGGTTGTGGGGAAAGCAGAGAAATGGACACATACTAAAGGTATCTCCAAAGTAAAATTGACAGGACTTTGTGAGAGATGAGATAAGGGGAATAGAAATGGGGAGAAGTTGAGGGTAATAATCCATATTGTATGTTTGCTATTCACAAAACATTTCCTATTTCTTTCACTCAATCCTGACACTATAGAAAGAATGACAGTTGTAATTACTCTCAATTTTACTGAGGAATAAACAGAGACTGAAAGAAGCTAAGTGACCTAACCAGGGTCTTAAGCAGCTGTTACTATTTGGAGCTTGTACTTGAACTCAGGAATTTTCTCTTCAAGTTGAGGATGCTTTCTATTGAAAATCACCCATCTGCCCTTTTATGAGAAGCTAGTCCCCGAAAAGGCCCTTGGATCAGCACTGGGTACTAATTTATCTACTCACCGCTCAATTCTAATCTCACTGGGCAAGGGGCCCAATCGATTTGGCAGGAACTTCAAAGCAAGGAAAGGCAAGGCCACAGCCACACAGCATTCAAGAATGAGAGGAAAACAGAACAAAGAGAAAAAGGAAAGCGGAGAACATTTTTGCCCCACAATCACCTCTAAAAGAAATCATGGTTGGACCTGGTTAAATTGTACCTAAATGGTATGTCACCAAAGTTGTGGAATAATAACAATAGAAGCTAATGTCTCTCTGAAGCAGCAAGTTCAAATTCCAGGTATCCAAAGCGTTAATGTCAGGCATATGTGCTGATGAGTTTCTTATACAGTAAACAGTGTTAAACAATATAAGCCTTTTTAACATGAGCATAATTATCCATAAGTATTTTTGAAACAGTGAATGACATGAGAACAAATTGATGCACCTGGAGCTAGCTTAATGGAATTTAGGTGGAAAGGTGTCTGCCTTCATGGCTCAGTACCTAGTCACGATGCCTCTGTCTTATAATGTCTTACATGGAGTGACTGGGGTAAATAAGTTTCAACTTATGATCAGGCAAGGAAGGAGGGAGTTGCATGGGATAACCTCAGTAATTCTGGAAATTTCCCTATCTAATAAACGTATAACCAAATGTAAGAAATAAAATATTATTGGTGCAGTTGAAGCTATCAATAAATTCCTCCCTGATTTGATCTACCGGCCATCAAATAGAGAGACCTCTATCTTGAATTTTGTGTTAATCATTCTCTTGCTTTTTTGTACTCATACCACATAGCTATGTATTCCTAAGCAGTATGTTATTTTACTGTTCTTTTTCTGAATCTTGTTTTTAAAATTCAATCATAATATATACAGTTTTCTCTGATTTGCTTTCTGAATTCAAAATTCCGGTTGAAACATGCTTTGTTTATTTAAAAATGTAAACCATTGGCATACTTCAGCATTGGCTGATTTTATTATTGGTGACATATTACTTGTAAAATACCTCAAAACAGACCTTGACAAAACCGTGCCCTGTGACACTGGCCTTGAGAATCCATCAGCCTAAAGTATTAAGACAACCAAAAGAATATGGCCATGCTTCAGAAACAGTTCTCATCCAGCCAGAGAGAAACTTAGCCATCTTGTCCCCCATCTAATACAGGCCACAGCCTGGCCATCCCCACATCACTGAGGCTCCTGGGTGGATGAAAGACTCGACCTGGTCTTTGTCAAGAAGTGTTGGAAACTGTCTTGAAAGGAACCTGACCTTTGAAAGCCTGAGCAGAGACTGGGACAAGAAACAAGTGGTCTGCTTTTCTGGAGGGCTACTGGGAGCTATCCCTGGTGCTGCCCCAGAATCAATCCCTCTAACACTGACTTTGGGTTGTTTGGCCCCAGTAAAAGTCCACCAGTGACCTGAGATAGATTAAGCCTCAGCTGGTGGAGCTACTGGAGCTGACTGAACCCCTCATTTCAGCTCTGCAAGTGACTGTGCTGTGTTCCAAGCCCTGTATCTCTACCACCCTCTCCCTTTGACTCACATGCACCACATCCTTCCTTCAGCATCACCACCAACACTACCACAACCATACCTTGAAGGGTTACTGTCTCCAGGCACTGCTTAATTATTTATAATAATCTCTCTCTTATCTAATTGAGAAAAAGCCCTGTATGGTAGTATATATTTTACAGATGAAGAAGTAGGTTTAAGAACAGACAAACTCAAAGTTATACATCTCATAAGAGGTAAGGCTTGACAATGTTTGCATGACTCCAAAGCTATAACTATTTCCCTACTTCTTTCATTATATACTGCCTTAACTACACTTTTTTCTAGACTCCTTGAAACTCTTACTCTTTCACAGGACAGGACTACTTTAGGCTGAATTGTAATAACACTATTTAGATACATCTTTCTTGAAAACATAGCTAACACATATTGAATATTTTATATTTGCCAGGCACTGTTCTAAGCATTTGTATGTAATCCTCACAACAATCCTATGAAACAGGATTTTATATTTTCTCCCATTTTATAGATCAGGAAATTGGAGCACTGAGAGTGTTATCAGATGCCAGGCTTTGAACATAGGCGTTGGAATCCAAAGCTCATATTATTAAGTAGCGAGCCATATTGCTTTTCTTTATCTTTAAATATCATCTTCAGTTAAATTGTTACAGAGAGAATCCTGTCTAAGGACTTCTAATTTTATTTTTAAAAATAATAAGGTCATGTTATTACTATAATATTGCTTTAGAAATTAACTTAGGAAGTAAAATAGAATGATCAATTTTCCTAATGGCCTTTTAAATGAAAAATTAATTATTAAATAAAACAGTTTAATATTATAAATTAATACAGGTGAAATGGTGAAACATCCAACATCTGGTTATTAAAAGTAAATTGAAATATTATAAGAATCAGATTTGAATACACGTTGAAAAATAGAAATGGCAAATAATATCATCTTTGAGAATATTTTACATATTCTTTCTAGTAGTCTTGCTTTTATTTTTAAATTTTTATATTTTTTAATGACTTTGAAATAAATTAGGGAATGTCAGCCTTTATAAAATCTATTCAAATGGAATGTCAAACCAGTAGGTTTCATTCAGGGCCGTGGGAGCTCCTTCGGTTGTTTCCTCTTTCTCCCTCACTTTTGAGAATCCTCAATCACTGCCATTTCTGATCTCAGCGGTCACAGCACAGCTGAAAAGGAAGCCCTTCTCAGAGAGAGAAATGCATTCCTTCCACGATGAACCTGAAATACCCTCAGGTGTGGCAAGGAAGGAGTTTAGCACTTGAACCTAGACAGTGTTGTTTTTTTGTTTTTTTCTCTTTAATCAAAGTGCACCATTTATGCTCCCTACTGCCTGTGGCACCATTTATTTAAAACAGTAAAGTAGGGGCTTTCCTGGTGGCACAGTGGTTGAGAGTCCGCCTGCCGATGCAGGGGACACGGGTTCGTGCCCCGGTCTGGGAAGATCCCACATGCCGCGGAGCGGCTGGGCCCGTGAACCATGGCCGCTGAGCCTGTGCATCCGGAGCCTGTGCTCCGCAACGGGAGAGGCCACAACAGTGAGAAGCCCGTGCACCACAAAAAATAAAAATAAAAAAGAACAGTAAGTTATATCAGAGAAGGTAAACAATACTAACAATAGAGGAATAACAATGTGTCCACAAATAACACAGGAAACCACATGGCCCCGGTACCTTCCTGAAATGGGACTTCAATATACATATTTCTTATATAGCTTTATGCATGACTTCATTTCTATGGTTTACACTTCACTGCTCTGTTGTGTCACTCTCCCAATAAACCTATACATCATGCAGAGTGAAATACGTTCACAGTCTCTTTATTTAATGAAAAAAGGAGCAGTGTGGTTTAGAAGAGTGAGCACTGAACCAGCAGTCCAAAGATTCAAACTTGAGTCCCAGCCCTGCCACTTTCTGGATTCCGGATATTGGGTGAGTTGCATCTCCTCTCTGCAATTCCATTTTCACACCAATGGGACATCTCTGTCCACGTCTCACAGTCCTTGTGGTAATGAGTTGAGCTAATTCATAAGAAAACATTCTGAAAAATTGCTATACATAAGAGGAATTTTTTGCAATGGGAGGCTCAGAACTCTACAAATAAATAAACAGTTTTACTTTTTTTACTCTACAAATTTACAAATCTTTACTTTTCTTGAATTTACTTACCAGTAAACTAGTCCTGGTATTTCTTTGTAGTTTATTGCTATTTAAAACAATACATTTATCTAAAATGGATGAATATTTTTGGTGTTTCTTTGGACATGTTATATTTTAGGAGCGATAAAGATTGAAAAGTATATGCTTAGGCTTGAATTATGTCTTCATTTTTCTTCAGTGAACTATAATTTCACTTTTAAATACCCCTGGTATTTTTTGCAAAGAAAAAAATAGCAAAGTGAAAATGCAAAACATGTTAACAGACATTGGTAGTTTTTAATCATACTGTATTTTATCTGACTGTGGATGTCAATCTAATTAGAAAATCATTATCTAACTTGTTCTATGTTACCAATAATTCTGTCTTTTAAATAATTCAGACCTGGTGCATTTTTTGGTAAGCTTTTGGATCCATGCATTTACAATGGCATTGATACTGTTTAAGTCATAGTACATCTTGGAAATGAGAGGTTAATTTTAATTAAAATTTTTGACTTTAATGTTGTTGGGACTTATCTTTTCTGATACAACTTTTTCCTATAACTTTAGTGATATACAAAAACATACAAAGCCTGTACAGAATGTTAAGAATATAAATATTTTCTAAGCATATATGATCCACGTGCTACATTAGGGTTGTAAATTAAGGTCTGTTGTGTTGCAGAAATCAGCCTTCCATATCACAGTTTTCCTCTCCGAATGAGGCAAGAGTCAGCCAGTAAATATATGTGGTCAACCTCAGATTTGCCTCACTGGGAGTTCACGTGTATTTTTAACTGCCTTCAGTTGTTAATGTATTCCTCAAATGAGATGCATCCCCTTGAAGAATGACTTTTTGGCCTCTGGGAATAAACCAAACAAGTATTTCATTCACTATGATAATCAGTTCTAACTTCAGTCACACGTAAACCCAAATTTAATAGGCACTGGTGATTAGGTTTGAAGTCAGAGAGTCATCACTGTCCACTGTACAAAATAATAAGAAAAAATACAAATTATAACAAATTTGCCTTCAGGAGGCCTTGTTAGACATAATGGGACCATAACTACTTCAGGAGACTGTGAATAAATGTTTTTCCTTCTCATTATAGACATTTTTGAATCACCAATTTTCAGTGATAAGAAAGATTTTCTTTAACTCATGTTAAAGAGATCTTAAGTCATTTGTTTTGTCCATTTAGTGTAGAATAGTATTGAAAGAAAGTAAAAAAAAAGGATGACTTACCATAAAATACTTATTTAAATCTTTTAAAATGCTTAAAACTATATAGAGCCATTCAAAGGGAAAGATAAATTTAATCTTATCCAAACCTTCCACCGTCAAAATTATCTAAAGCTTTTCTCCAACTTAAATTTTGCATTGAAATCAAAAAGAATTGTACAGGACATTATGGAAAATAACAAATCAACCCTTAAATCAGCAGCTCAGGTTGTGAACAGTAAATGATACAGTGGTTCCACTTTCCTGGAACTGAGTAGCAGAAGAAAATGAAGAAAGATACTACTGACAGGGCAAGGATGATGGGAGCAGGCTAGCATTATGAATGATATGTTAAGTGATTGGCTCCGATGGAATCATGGGATTGCTGCTGCCTTTTGCAGAAGCTGATTTTCATTCTTATTGTTCACCTCATAAGACTCCAACCTATGGGAGGGGGAAGTGAGCAGAGCAGCTATGTGTACATGCATTCCCTATATATATATACATATTTAGAAATATTCTGAACATTTGCCCAGATATACAGAGTGGTAGGAATAAATACCTAATGCCAAAAATATAGATCTTGTCAGCAAGGTTTATTAGTTTTAATATTCATGTATGCTTTCTGCATTCTTCCCTGTGAATTGAAGTGCCATATTCCTTTTTATTTTATAAAAGCAAATATATATATATATATATATATTCCTAACTCCAAAAAGTGTGAAATAATAATTCAGTTCTCTGTAATAATATATTGAAGATAAAAACAAAGATGTGCTATAGGCTGTTTTGATATGCTTAGAGATGCATTCTATATATTTCTTTCTTCAATCCAGTAGACACTACTTGATTCATTTGGTCTGCCTAGTGTGGTTTTGTGTGTGTGTGTGTGTGTGTGTGTGTGTGTGTGTGTGTATGTGGCCATGCACGTGCACACGTGTGGGTTATCAGGCTGAAGGGAAGCGGGGAAGGGGCTAAAGATGGACCAGCAATCAGAGAAAATGACTGTTACATGATGCAGTAGGTCGGAAATACAGGCATAAAATTAAACACAATGCTGCTGTCAAAGGGTTCATTTACTAAGATTTTCTTTACATAAATATGATTAACTCAGAGCTTTGATAAATGTCAATTCTTTTGTGCACCAACACTTAAATTTATAACATGACTAATGTTATAAGTTTTCTTATTATGAATTTCTGGGTCCAAAATGTCATCAAAATAGCCAACAATTTATTTTTTGCATTTTTAGAAATCCAAATGAGCAAATTAGCAACCTATCTAAGAATTATTTTTTCAGAAGGAAAATATAACAACAGGCATCACTAATCAAAAAAAAAACAAATCAGAGCAATTCAAAGTATGATATTATAAGCTTAGCAGTTGCTGTTTATAGACTTGGATAGACATGTGTGGGTAGCCATGCTAATTGGGGAGAGAAAAAATTCGGCAAGTAGGTGATGATTAATTCATTTATCAAATCTTAGACAATCAGCCATCTTCTTTTAAATAAACATTTTAGAAGTTATCTGAGGAGGGGCATGAGTAATTTTTATAATCAACAAATAATATGAACCTGAAAACTAATTCTTACTAGAGTATAGACAAAATTCTAGCTGAAAAATTGCCTTGAGAATTTGGATAGAAGGCAAAAAGAGTGTGATTTACGGGAAATAAGCAAAAGAGCAATCAGCAGACTACTATAATTACTATGCCTTCTAAATTGATGATAGAGTTATACACTTGTTAGTATTAGGGGACCCTACAGATTTCATTTTCTAAAATATAGCCTAGCAGGCATGTTCAGGGAAAAGGGTGCCTCTGAATCCCCCTGTACCACTCAGCTCACCCCCTGAGGGGAAACGCCACGTGCATTTAAATCAAACGTTTTCCTATCAAGTTCTCAACTAATGGTTTTCCTAGGAGACCTAAGCCTGTCAGTCACCTACTTCCTATTTAGACATGTTAAAACAGAATTTGTTGTTTATTTGTATTTCATTGAAGTGAGTCTGTTTTCTCATATTGAATTTGTATCCAAACCCCAGGTTGTCAATACTGCTTAGCTAGGGCTTCTGTTAGTTTTGTTTTTCTCTGCATGTAATCCAGAAAAAATGGTGCTGTTCATGCCAATTTCAACCCTTGTATAATTTTATAGGCAGTGCATAAATTAATTGTTTAAAGTCACTGGTGTTAATGGCAGAAGCTGAAAAACACACCTCTTTCACTAAAGGCTGCTTTGTCAAATTCGTTAATATACTAGAGCCACAGTCCAGCCTAAGTCCCCATATGGAAGAATCATTAAAGGAAAAGATATCTACATTTAATAATGAAAAGCAGGGGGTACATTTTTAACTTAATTATTTTCTAAGTGATTTAAAGCATAACTGGTCTCCTTAGAGAAAAATCCAGTAACATAATATCACATATTTGACCAGGTTGTGATTTGTGTTCCTGGTAGAGAAAAAAAAATTATGTGTGTGCATGCACGTGTGTGTGTATCCCTGTGCTTACAACATCTAAGTTAGTTTACTTGTGTTTAAGACTAAATGTAAGTATTAAGCATTCCATAAAAACAAGAACTGTTATGTTTGATATGCACTTCAAAAGCCTAAAAGGCCAAAGAAAGCCCTTCCTTAATTATTGAAGAGGTGTCTGTAAAGGAAACATGAGCAAATAGCATTCATGCTTTCATCCCCAGTAACCTTTTATTGTCCTTTTCTTCAGATGGCCAAGTCAGTATATTTAATAAAGGCAGCAGCAACCATCAAAGAAGGCAGGGCTCTAATAAATGGTCCTGATTAAAGGCCCTGACAGGGTATGAACTTTGCATAAATTTTCTTATGGTGTCAGGCTAGGATACTGATTGAAAACTCATTAACATAATCACACATTTAGAGGAAATGCTGTAATGTATCAAAAACATTTCCCTTAGTGTAATAATTTTAAGGACATTAAAATGCAAATGACAATAAGGAACTGTGTTTAGTGATCTTCTGAAAGCCTGATTATTCAGATATTTTGTATGAAGTATAGAGGTGCCTTCAGTAATGCATCCACGTGAATTTAAAAATGTAATCTATATGTGGACCCCAGACTCTTCTTTGGTCCTTCCAACTCTTTTTCCAGTCCAGAGACACATAAAATTAAACAAGAAAATTTGGCTTAACGATTACAGAGAAATACTAAAAAATAATTTTAAACCACCACATTAAAAAAAAAAATGAATGCAATCTAATGGGATCCTTTTTTTCCTATATTTAAAAAATACTGAAAAGCAGTTAACATTTTTCTTTCCGTTCAATGGTGCATTGAAAAATCTGCTGAAGTATTTTTAGTGTCCTTTTCCCTGCTTTTATTAAAATGTGTATAAAGCAACAGAGACTGTCCTAGGTCACAGCAGTGTTATCCCTTAATGCTAATTCTCAACAATAAAAGAAACACTACCCTCCCCCCACACAAATAGCCATAATTATGTAAAGAATGACTGCTTCAGACTGATGACTTTCAATATGCTCAAGTCTAGCATACTGGTATAAGAGGCCAGAAAGGTCAACAGTAATTCATAACTGCTATAAAATTGTGTAGCATCCCAGGGCTTCTGCAGGAGTCTGACATTATCATGCGTCTTCTGCTGGTTTGTATATGTAAATTTGTGATAGGAAGGGCACTGCTTTTACCGTATCACATGCAGAGCATCAATCAGGCAGTGGAATACATCAGAGTATTTTCATTATGCCTAGTTATTTACTGCATCAGAAGAAATTACCCTGGCAAGCCAAGCGGCCTTCTCTGGGTAGCATGATACGACAAACCAGGTTTCAGCTCAGGAGTCTTGTAAACATTACAGGATTAATCTCACAATCACAATCATCAATCTTTCCTAGTCCTGCCTGGGTGCAACTGTGGAGATTGGTAACCAGGCCATGTGGATTTAAATTTAACCCTGAACATCAAAAACTAGTTGTCAGATCTCAGCTGCACATGGCAAAACACCTGTGCTTTTTCCAATCTGGGTGGAAGACAATAGATGAAAGTGTACAATGAAGTAGCTTAAAGTTATATGTAATTTGTTGCTTTCCTTTTTAGTACATGCTTGGGAAATTAGAAGTTTCTTTTTAAAAAAAAAAACCTTCTTTTTTTTTTTTTTTAACATCGGCGCTATGTGGGAAATGAGAGAACATGTTTTACCCACATAAACAAACGTTATGTATGGAAATAATGTAGACACCACAGGAGGCTCTGCAGAGTCATGAGATGGGACCCTGGCCTGAGGTTTGGGGCCCTGCTCCAACTCCTTTGGCACTGGGCCAGAGGAGGTGACCGCCTTGGGGAATTATAGAGTTAGGCCCTAACCAAGAGAGCCTTAAACGCGTCTTGCTGACTCATAAGATGACGCTGTCATTGACTGCAGAAACAATGGCCTGTTTGCCCTCCTGCCAAAGCAAAAGACTGTCTCTCCTTCCCTCCCCTCCCCATCAAAGGAGGGGGAGACGAGATGGGTAAGACAGACGGGCTAAATGGACATTCTATCATTTTAAGTTTGGCAACTTCACAGAGCATAGCCTATTCTATTTAGATAATGCAAAAGATTATGTGCATTCATTTTTGAAAGTCAGGTGAAAACCATGGTGATAATGATCATTTTTCCATAGTCAAGAAACAATAAATATATAATGAGCAGGACACGTATAGACTGCCTGGCAGTTTAATTTGAACTGTGACCTTTTATTATTTTAATCCAAAGCACTTTTTACTGAACACATAGCACGGAGTCAATTCTTTCTTTCTTCCTCTCTCACTATCTGGCTGGCTCCCATCTTTGAATAAAAGATGTAGTAACCGTAAAAACATGCCTTTCCCTTTCTTCCTATAAAAGTTGCAAATCTAGCAGTTTATATTCATCTTATATATAAAAAGTAGATATTTCTTCTATATGGTTTAATCCCTTGTTGATTTAGTCAGCACTATAGGTTCTCTGCTAGAATTTTATGACTACAGTAAAAAAAAAAAAAAAAGTTATGTCATATATTGAGAATTCCATAAGAGCTATTCATCTCTACACAAGTGATCATTTTCTGACTTCTTGACTGTATGAAGTTTTTAGCTTTTAAAAATACTGAAAAGAATTAGGAATAAAATTCTTTTTCCCAAATAAATCGGATGACCATTAAAGGGAAAATCATCTTAAAGAGACTGAAATGACTGGCATTTTAAGCCTCCTTGCCTCTCTATTTTCTTTCTTGTTGTGTGGTTTTGTTTTATTTTTTGGTTTTGCTGCTGTGAAGGGCATTGAGGTTTTTTTGTTGTTAACGTTGTTGCTGACTTTTGTTGTATGCCTATCCTGAGGGAGACTGGCTTTAAAGTAGCTAATTTTTTTTTTTTTTTTTTTTTTTTTTTTTTTTTTTTTTGCGTTATGCGGGCCTCTCAGTCCTGTGGCCTCTCCTGTTGTGGAGCACGGACACGCAGGCTCAGTGGCCATGGCTCATGGGCTCAGCTGCTCCGCGGCATGTGGGATCTTCCTGGACTGGGGCACGAACCCGCGTCCCCTGCATCGGCAGGTGGACTCTCAACCACTGTGCCACCAGGGAAGCCCAAGTAGCTAATATCTTGATGCTGTGTTTATGTTTATAGAATTGTGTCTTCCATATCCTCCTTAAGGTTTTGGATTCTGTAGGTGGGGTTTTAGGCACAATGTCATGGTGCATCTTCAGCTTTTCACACGAGGGGAAATATGCATGTTTTTGGCTCTTGCAGTTTTACAACCAAAGAGAGATTCTGTTCTCTCATTCTTTAAGAGTATGATGTGTTATATGAAAATGATGATTTTGAAAAATCCTCATAACACATCTCTGATCAGCTGCAGGAAGATGGAAATAAAGCTGGTGGTGTGTGCATTACCATGGCATAAGTTTGAACAATTTCTTTGGGCTACTTGCTTGAATGTTTATAATATCCTGCCAGATTGTTTTCTTTGCTGAAGAATTGAAACAACAAATAGCTACTAGATATCCATGGTGGAGATGCTCGTCAGTGAAAAGGTTAGTGCAACCATCAGTGGATTGGCAGATAAAGAGCCAATCCCCTGAGATAGGAATGCAGGGCGGTGGTTACATTCCTCAGCAGGAGAAACCATCGGGGAAAACCTTGGACTGGAGAGTCAGGAAATTTGGATTTGGTCCTCAGCTCTACTGCTTCCCAGGCGCATCACCTTAAACAAATCATTTGACTCTACTACTCTCAGTTCTAACTTTTTCTTTTTATTTATTTGCTCAACAAACATCAGCTGGGCTCCTATGCACACCACTAGGTACTAAATAGTGAGCTGAGGGGACAAAGTTAAAAATGCAGGGTCTTCATCTTCAAGCAATGACAGCAGCTAGTGTTTGTGCCAGGCACTATGTAAATGCTTTATACTATTTATCACATTTAATCCTGGGAATATTTATCCTGAGTATGAAGTATGATACTAAACCTTAAAGTAGTTCCATAAATTCGTGGGAGAGACAAGACCTGAACCCAGGTCCATCTGATGCTGAATTTCCTGCTCAGGATTTTGTAGGACATCTCAAAGAACTTTTTTTTTTTTTTTTTTTAACATTTTACAAATTTTAAGTGAGGGTCAAATGAGAAAAAGCATGTGACAAAAAGTGTTATCAACTGTAATGTACTCTGTGAATATCTGTTGGCATTACCATTAACACGAAAATAACAAGATTTTTGCTCAAATCACTTTCAGCCTTAATAATCCCCACTCATATCATTTGGACCATCCCAGGTAAATGGCACCCACAGATGAAAAAGAAAATTCTGTCTATATTAATAGAAACAGTATCAGAGATTCCTTATCAGTGTTTCTAAGCCAGTTGTACATGGTTCCTCAGTGAATATTAAACAAATACAAACCCAAGTAAGACGTTTTTCTACATATGAAAATCTCTGAAAAGCACAAGTCTACTGTTTACATTAGACCTGGAACATCTTATTAATTCTTTAGGCATTTTAGGGTTATCCACCAATTAAGCGAGAATGATGACATTAGTAGAGCACTTGCAGAACTTATAAATTTAAAATGTTTTCTTTTAATTCAATCAGATTCTCTAATTTAATATTTATGCCATATAACACCGAATTTTCCTCTTACACACAATTTTTATATTTTTATCCCAAACCGGGGCTTTAAAACCAAAACGTGTAACAATAAGGAACAAAATGAAAATAAATGAGCAAAGAAGCCCTCCATCTCTCAGCTTTGCCTTCTTTATATCATTCCTACCATTTGCATTCTGTGTACCTTTAATAGAACAACGTGATTTTATGGACAAAGTGATAGGAGTAGGAATAAAAAAATGATTACCTCCATTGCTAATACAACACAAATTTATGATTCAATATGAAGGAAGATTTGCCAAAATTTGTTGTCTCATTTTTCAATTTCTCATATACAATTAGTAAATGCATTTACCTGAAACTCTTTATATGAGGAAGAACATTAAATAAAGGATTTTTTTATTTTGATATTACCAACCTAACTAGTTAAAAGGAATAAAGTGAAGTACATGATAGTTTTTTAGTTGTTATTTGATATCCATTGCCACAAGATAAAATTTGATTACTGGGATCTTGATTAAAGGAACTCATGAACGATTTGAGGATGAATTGTTGGTGGAAAATTCTATTTTTGACAGACCTGTTTTCAAAACTAAAGAAAAATAATATTTTTATTGAAAGAAAACAAATGTTGACCTTTGAAATTAAAATTGAGAGGAACTTAACAGATGCTAAAAGCAGAAAGAAATATACCAGATTTTTAAAAATGTCATAATTAGTTTTATCTCCAAAAATTATCTTTAAAAAAAAAACAAACATTTTTATTGGAATACATTATTTAATTAGTATCATTTAAACTTCTATTTCTTCCAAGTATTTTCAAACGACCAAAATTTTGTCATACAAGGTTAATAGTTGGACATGTTATGGTTCTCAAGTAAGTTCTAAAAGAATTTTCCATCATGTAAAAAGTACATCACTAAGGACAGAATGCATTTCAATTGATATTATAATAAATAGTATACAAATATTGAATTAAAATTTTAACTCTACTCGGCCAGTATAAACATGTGAGATTGGCCTTTATGTTTATAATGTTTAAAAATATGTGATCAATAGAGTTTTCAAAGTACACATTGGAAATTTCTTCACTGAAGAATGGGATATTTATAAACGTTTTCCTTGAATTCAGGTTTAATTTCCTTTATTTTTTTCCAAGCTGCGCTTGCAAAATTTGCCCAAATTTTTCTTTTTGTTGATCATAGCACCAGATATGTTTAAATAATTAAATGCTTACCATCTCTCATTCATAATAAAGCACACAAAGTTTGGATTTGCATATAGGAAATGTAATATTACATAACACTGAAATAATGTTATTATACCTTTTTTTTGCAATGCAGAGTACTCTGGAAATGAAAGACTTTGTTTTATAATGCTACTGTTCTCGATTTCAAACACAACACCAGTATAGAAATATTAGAAGTGAAGTAATGACAACCTTTTCAAAGATCGCATCATTCTAGTTTAGTGACACATGCAGACTTACCTTCTCTAACAAACTTGCAAAGACATCATTTACAAGTTTATTAAGGACAAATTGGATTATGATTTGAGCTGATAATAATTAATGACATTTATAAATGAGTACATGGAAGCTGTTCAATTCATCTGGGAATGTGGGAGTTTCTGTCAAATTAGAGATTTTCCTGTTTAGGTAACAAAAAATGAAGTATCGTCTTACCGGAAGGGTACTACCCATTCTCTAATAGAGTGATGGCCACATAAAAATGGTTAAGCACAGGCTTCTAGAACTTATTTATCATCATGCACAGCCATTGATGTGTAAATTTATTAAAATGATTACAATGGTTACAAAACAAACAAACAAAACAAGGAAATAAATTTGCAACAGCTTTGCAGTTTGTGTGAGGTTTTATTACATAGTAAAGACTGTTATATTTAATTTCACTGTGCTTTCAAAATTAAAGACACACACACATAATCTTTAATGTAGAAAATTAGCTACTCAATATGCATGTATTCGTTTAACATTGTGTCTTTTTAAAGAAAACTGAAATATTAAGCATGGCCCATCAGATAAAATTTATGAAAATTTACAGATTACCTAAAATGCTAAAAGTTAATTATAGTCTGCTTTCCCCGGCATGTCAGCTTGATTAAATTTGGAGTTTGGAGATGAATTGGACCAAATTCATTAGTGTTCCCTGGGTGCAGATGTTGGTCAAGGTCAAGCAAAACATGGTGACTATAACGTTAGAGACGAGGGGGGAAGGGATTCCAAAGAAGGTAGACTCTTAAAAGGTCTGGGGTTGCAGCAAGAAACTTTGATACTTTTTAACTTAATATATCTTGACAGCCTAATCATGGCTAAGCCTTTGCCGTGTTATTGGTACAGATGGCAAAGCTAGACATATTTAAAGTGATCTCAGCAGCTAGTAGTAAGAGAATGCTGAATCCAAATGCAGTGCTGGGCTCTAGGAGAAAGTAAAAGAAAGGAGGATAAAAAGCTACATAGCATTTCCATCTCCTGACATCTCCAACAGCCTCAGATACAAAATATGATAAGACTCCTGCTGAGCTAATAAGCCCAACAAATGTCTGTGTCCCTGAAGTAGATAAAGTGGGATCAAGCAGAAGGGCTGCTGTATGAAAATAAGCCAGCACCCAGGGTATAATGGCACTAGAGAAAGCTACAAGGTCAGGCTGATGACAGAGACACCAGTTAAGTAGAGACCCCTTCAGTAAGAAAGGTTTGCTTGCTGGATCCAAGACAGGACCATTAAAACAAAATGAACTACCTATTTAAAGGAGGGAAGAAAATAAGAAAAAGAAGGATACAAATAAACCCTGATAAGGTTTTTTTTTAATTTTATTTTTCTCACATATAGCAGCTGTATCCTTTGGTTTATTTACAGGCTAACTATTTAAAGCAGAAACTAGAATATTGAGCTAGGACTGGGCGATTGAGACTGGACATGCATGTCACAATGCGGTTAGATGTGTCGGTTCTACTCTACGATTTTAGTGGGTTCACAACCTAACCTGAGCATTATTTGTTTGATCCAGTACTGCATCAGAAAAACAGAATAATGACCTCTGCCTCAAGATCCACTAGTTTTCCAAGGGAAAAAGATTACTGGATGAAACACGGATTCTTCCTCAGCGTCTCCCTTTCTCTGTTTCCTTTTAGATAGAGAAGGTACTCATTCATTCTTAGTGTAAGGTAACATATTTTTCAGTAAAGTAAAGCATTGACTGCAGTTGAAATTATATAATTCAGAACAACAGATCTGACACAAGTACAATAAAAGGCAGCTAATATGCTTGGCTTCTGACGGTATGCTTATCTAGGATGACAAGCCTCCCAGTTTTTCCAGAATGATCCCAGTTTTAGAACTGAAAATTCGGTGTCCCACAGAACCTTTTATGCTCACTATACTAGCATGACTGAAGCAGCATTTCTGAGGCAAAACTGCAGCCAACTGTATGGTGAGTCTGTCTGGGTCTAGGAGCAAACAGTGTAGAAAGAGGGAGAGATTAGTCATCAGACAGACAAGCCAGATGATTCAGGGCAAGAAACGCTCATAGGAGGCAATATCATCCAGATTGGTTGTCACTTTGATCCAATTAGCTTTATAATTCCCAACTTTTCCCATTGCAGCTTGAAGCCACTACTGCTTATTTAAACACACACACACACACACACACACATACACACGAAGTATAGAACAACAAAAATGATATCTATAATTTTTTATTGTTTTCCCTGTTTGTTCAAGTGATCCACATTGACCTTAAAACCAATCCTGGCAAGTCCACAGAGCAGCTAATTCATTCTGCATCCCATTGTCCAGGCCAACGGAAACATTCACAGATTAGAGGACAATGACAACACTTTTCTTCAGGCTTATGGAAACGAAAACTAGCATATTGAAATAATACTTAAGAATCTCCAACTTATGGTTACCAAAGGGGGAAGGGGTGGTGGATGAACTGGGAGATTGGGGCTGACATAAATACACTACTGTGTATAAAATAGAAAACTAATGAGAATCTACTGTAGAGCACAGGGAACTCAGTGCTCTGTGGTGACCTGAATGGGAAGGAAATCTAGAGACGAGTGGATATATGTACAGGTATGACTGATTCACTTTGCTCTATAGCAAGAAACTAACACAGCATTGTAAAGCAACTATACTCCAATAAAAATTGATTAAAAATAATAAAGAATCTCCCTTTTCAGGTTTAGGAATAGTTTTACATAATCTTCAGGGGTTTTTTACTTGCTTAATAATTAGACTATGCTTGAAATTTCAATAGTATGTAAAATTGCTATATTAATTCTTAACAGATCATGTCAATTTCATAATATCTGTGAAGCGTTTTTAAAAATGTGAAAAACTTTTAAACACCATGGTAGGGGGTTCATTAAACATGTAAGAAAGCTTTGAAATTCTGACAGCATTACAATGAAAGGTCAGATTGGGTACACATTTAGTATTTTTTAAAATCCATCTTTTGGGTATAGTTCTGAAATAGCATGCTATTGGTCTTAGAAATATAAATTTTATGATTTTGAGATAATTATGATGAAGGTGATGAGCAGGTGATAAATTACCAATAGCTGCTTTTAACAACTGTGAAGAGTTTTCTCAAGGTATAATTAATATCTCTTTAAAAATATCTTCCCTAGAAGAAAAAAATCAAAAGGAGATAACTATTGCATTTACTTTTTTTCAGTTTAGCTTATTATTTTAAAAAGTTAAACATCAATGAAACTGATTGCCAATCACATAAGAAATATGTTCAAATAAATATTAATCTTCAAAAGTGACAGCTGCCATTTAAAAGAAAAGAGTCTCCAATTCCAATTGTTTTTGTTGACTTATTTCCAGATTGCTGAGGAAGAGCTTCTTGTGTTAGTCTAATATTGAAGGGATGATTTGTCAGTTTTCTTCCAGCTATACGGTTCCATAATTCTGAGATCATCCATCCAGGTTATACATGAAAATAAGATCTGCCCATAAGAGGGTCTATAGAACCCTTAACCTACCTCTTGACATTTTATGTCTTCCCCCTAACTCGTTCTGTGAAAAATGGTTTTTGTTTTAGGAAAACAAAAGGAGTAGGAAATATAACCTGGGATAAAGAAAGATTAGTGCTGACATTGCCACCAGTAGTACTAAGAAAGATAAAGAAAGACTTTAATAATTCAAGTGTTTAATAAGTAGAAAGCACCATGTAGATAGTACTATTAGCTTAGTTCAAAGAGATGCTATGAGTAAAAGTGATAAGCAAAAGCAATAACATTAAGATTTTTTTGGTACACAAGTCAGGAACAATACATAGTATATAGAGTGTCTTGAAAGTACACAGACTTTCCTGATATAGTTTCTAGCTATTCATGTTATAGCTAGTATTGACTGAATGTGTTCTTATTTACAGAAACATTTTGCTGATAACAATTATAAGTACTATGAGTTCGGGTTTTATAAATAAATATGAAACATTAAGTTTATTTCATTTCAAGACAATATGGACAAGTGTATATTTCATTATTTGTTTTATCAAGTTTATTAAGTTGAAATCTATAGTCTTAAAAACTGCCTTAGGTTTCTTTTCTCGTATATTTTTCCATTACAATAAATATGGGAAATATATAATTAGGTTTACATTGAAAAAAAGAACAAGAAATCTGGAAACTATACTTATAACAGGCGCTCAGGACAAACTCTGAAATCAAGAAGAACAGGGTCAAATCCTACCTCTGGAACTTACTGTTTGAACAAGTTTAAATTCACTAATCCCAGATTTCCCATCAAGAAAATGAAGCTAAAAAGAGTACTTATTTTAAAAGGCATGTGGAATTATAAAATATATATTTGATGCTAGACAGCAAGCTCCTTTAAGGCAGAGACTATTCAGCTTGTAACTTCTTGAATTGAGGTGACACTAGAAGCAAAAGCTAAGTCACCAACATGAGCTCCTTGAAAAATTATCTTTCCTCTCAAAATGAAGCTTCTGTAAATATTGGATTAATCATTTCTCCAATTCCTCAAACTTGTTGGCTTTCCCAACTCTCTCATCCTTCTCAAAGGTAGCGATAGTTTCCCCTGGGTAAAGTCTGCTTTTTCATTCATTCCTGTTTATCCCTAATCCTCCTTTGCTTTCTCTCTCCTTCTCCTCTTCCTCTACCACCACCAATCATCATCAGCATCAGCATCATTATCATAACAATAAAGTGCACTAATGGGCTCATTGAATCGTAAAGTTTAGGGATATCTTTGTTCAGGAATAGCTGGATCAAAGAAGGCAGAAAGCATCATCAAACAGGCTCTTTCTCCCTCTCTTGACTCTGTGCTGTCTTGATTTCTTAGGAAGTCCTCTGGTGAAATGGTCCAGAGGGGCTCATTGCATGCTATCGGCCAAATTTTCCCTTTCTGCCTGCCTCCTGGCTGATTAACTCCATCTATTTTTCTCTCTAATTCACTTTCATATTGATAGCATTCATTTTCTTGCCAATATTTCTGAATTCATGCATAGGGTGTGACTAGAAAATGACTTTTTAATGTTGTGTTTAGCAAAATTACAATTTTCAACTGAAGAAGATCAGCTTTCAAGACTCGAGGCATACCCCCAATGATGACATTTTTTAAAGCTTCTGGATTTCCTTTGGGGATTTTTAGCTTGAACAACAAGAAATGTAATCTTACCTTTGATCATCAAACTCATAACCCTGTGACTCAGGTTACTCACTCACTTTCCTAGGATTTCACTCCACATTCTTTTGGCTGTTCCTAGAAATCATTGATTCTCCAAAATCTATCTTTAATGGTGCTTGGTAAAAGGTATTATCAAAGGAGAAAATTTAAAACAAAGATAGACTTCTAAACTTAGGGAGAATATTAAGATAAGTATAAAGCGTTCCAAGAGAACTATTCTCCAAAGAGCAACATGTAGTTAGATATAAAACTTTTGGTATGTTAGGTTAAAAAATCAGTCATAATTTTTTACATATTCATATTTTAAATATAAGTGTATCATACATATGCATGAGCATGCTTATATATAGGTACACATGTACATGGAGGAAAACCTCTGTAAAAGTTAGGAAATATAAACTTCATTGTCACATATTTTCATTTTATCAATCTGTCAACTAAAAATAGAGAGATGCCTTTAGGTAAAGATACCTATTTCCCCTATGTTTTTTAAGTATGGTCAGGCATAAGACCCGATACTTTACCTGTCACATTCATCTGGTGATTCAGGAAAGGCTTGTCTTTTCCTGGTCAGGTAACTTCAGCCCTCAAGGAATTCACTCATCATTTCATCATTAGTTGTACCTAAACTCCAGGAATATCCAGTGAACTTGGGCACCCTAACTGAAGGAAGTGTGATTATGGGAGTATTTCTGGATATATCATAACCAGGATTTCTTGCAACCTTACTATAGATTTCCACATTCATCCTGTTCTGACTTTTCACCTTAACCCAAATTCTGCAGCAGCAAAAACAACACGCTTTTTTAATGACACACGATGGTTAAAACAAACACTGGCCACAGACTAAGAATTCAGCTTTTTAACCTTAGCAAACATAATCATACTCTTCACAGGCACAAAATCACCCTTCACTTAAAAAAAAAAAAACTTAATGGACACCAAATATTCCAAATTGTCATAATATGAGAACATAAAGAGCAAGATCAATTTCACAAGGCTCCCAACATAAAATGCAGCATACTTGCAAAGTGGCCTCATTAAACATTTCAAAGTTTTCTCTATTTTTCACCTTTCATGTTTATCAATGTAACACAGGAGCAGGGTTTAAAAATCATGTAGCAATAAAAAGCTTATAATAGAAAGCAGTAGTACCCCATTCCTGGGCTGTCCACTCCTACTATAACTGTTTACTTCCATTTTCTTTGTTTTAGCTGCTTCTTTTAGGAATTAGCTATGAATTTTTAAATAATGTGCTACTACTATTGCATCTTGGTTTACTCATTTTACTCATTATCCTCTAAACTCCTGTCCTCCCAATATACCTATTTTTAGTTAAATAAATAGCAAGGGTTTTCATTAATATAATTATATCAATTTTATTCACTTCAGAGCCAAGTAGTATACTCTGAATAAGTCTCCTTTCTAGGGCAACAATTTCCTTTTCCTGGAATAAATAAAGACTTTGCTATTTGCAACCTCTGGCACACATTGCTTCATTTTGGACTGTGGAAAAGTCTTGGCACTTGAAATTAGTAAAGTAGCATTCAGTGTTAGCTGCGTTATTGCTTGTGACCTTTGGTAGGTTATTTAGATTTCTGAGCCTTGGTATTAATTTCTGGGTGGAAACGTGAAAATTGATAACTTCCTTGAAGAATATCTATGAGGAATAAAAAGAATTACATACGTGTACAGATCTACCTGTAGCTCTCTCCCCTAAGTGTAGCATCTTCTACTTTTTTTTTTTTTTTGCAGTACACGGGCCTCTCACTGTTGTGGCCTCTTCCGTTGCGGAGCACAGGCTCCGGACGCGCAGGCTCAGCAGCCATGGCTCACGAGCCCAGCTGCTCCATGGCATGTAGGATCTTCCCGGACCGGGGCACGAACCCCTGTCCCCTGAATCGGCAGGCGGACTCTCAACCACTGAGCCAGCAGGGAAGCCCGCATCTTCTACTTTGATCCTTACAGCAAAACCATGAGGGAGGTGAGACTGGAATTATTACCACAGGTTAGAAGAGAACTGCTACTCAAGAACACTAAAGGACACATCCACAAATGCTTAGCAGAAAAGTACTCAAATTCAAGCTTTCTAATTCCAAGTCAAAGGCTCTTCACCCCAAAGCTCTGTCCAGCCAAATAATCAATATTAAACCTCTGAAACAAAATTATGCAAAATATCCTTTTTCTTAGTTATTTTGGATTAGTGGTACAGCAAATCTAATTTTTTTCTCTATTTTCTCAAGACCAGTAAAAAAAACTCTAACAGAGACAAAGTAAAAAAGTATAAAAGATTGGCATAAAAGTTGCATATTATTTTCTAAAGACTGCAGGGTGGTAAAGGCTGGCTGTTAGTGTTCTACCATCTTCTATGTATTTAAAAGTCCCTTGTGGCTCTGAATCTGAAAATGTAACCGTGCCATTGCTCTCACTTTGATACTTCACAGCTTGTAAATTGTCATAAAACTAAAACATTCTCAGGCTAGATATCGTGAATTCAAAAATATTTATAACAGATACTGGGAATATTAAAAGAACCAGTTATTTATAAGTTGGATGATAGTGTTATTTGGGTACAGTCCTTTTTTAAAAAAATTTTTCCTCTTTTCTTTACCAGTTGTAATATCAGAAAAACATGGAGTGCTTTTACAATCTTCTAGAACTTCATTATGCCATCCTGAAAATCTGGTAGGCACCAACCCCTTTTTGAGAATTCACTAATCTGTATAAACCTTAATAACTTTTTCTTGGCCTTAATAACTTGTTTTTGGCTTGCTTCCCTCAAAAAATATTTTCATAGCCTCCTTAACCAAGCAGTTATTTTCATGTTACATATGTGTAAAAGTCAAGTTAAGTGAAATTAAGGGACTAATAAACAGAATAGCTGGAGTTCAAATATGGCACTTTGAATTCTAGGTCTGATCATTTTTAAGCTCTACTAGAATCATTTTGTCACTGATATTTCAAAGAGTGAAATAAAAGTAAGTAAAATAGGGGCTTCCCTGGTGGCACAGTGGTTGAGAGTCCACCTGCCCATGCAGGAGACACGGGTTCATGCCCCGGTCCGGGAAGATCCCACATGCCGCGGAGTGGTTAGACCCGTGAGCCATGGTCGCTGAGCCTGCACGTCCGGACCCTGTGCTCCGCAATG
Source organism: Hyperoodon ampullatus (assembly GCF_949752795.1). Lineage (NCBI taxonomy): Eukaryota > Metazoa > Chordata > Mammalia > Artiodactyla > Ziphiidae > Hyperoodon > Hyperoodon ampullatus. The sequence continues at coordinate 19,645,610 of NC_136930.1, forward strand.
GGAGAGGCCACACCAGTGAGAGGCCCACATACCGCAAAAAAAAAAAAAAAAAAAAAAGTAAAATGATATCATACAACTAAATACATAGACCAGGAAGAATTCATCACCACATTTAAAACTGTAAATTTTGAATGCTAGTATATTCTAGATGTTGATGCCCTTATAGACTATGGACAAATGAAAGAACAGCAACCTCTGATTCTTGAAGATCCCTGCCAATATGCCCACCAAATTGAACACCTCTAGTGATGAGACTTCACTGTTTTCTAAGAAAACATATTTTGCCTTCGGACAACTTTGACTGTAGGAAAGTTCTTTCTTTACATTGTGCTGAAATATGCCTTCCTGTAACATCCACTCTTGGATGTTGTTTCAGTTCTCCCTCAGAAACAACACGGAATGAATCTAGGTTTTTTCCCACATGACAGCACCTTAAATATTTGAAAACAACTCTCATGTTTCCCCTAAGGTTTTCTCTTATCCAGTCTAAATGCCCCCAGTCTCTTCAACTGTTCCTCTTATGGTACACTTTCCTCACTATTCTTTTCTTTTGCCTTCGATTCTTTCCCTGTTTGGCATTATCTATTTTAAAGTATGGCCCACTTTAAAATAGATAATACTAAAGTAAAAGTTTGCCAGTGTTCCTCAGAGCATAGCTGTCATCTCCCTTGTTCTACTCACTATACCTTCATTAATGCATCCTAAGATCACATAAGTATTTAGGAAGACCAAGCACAATACAGCGTTGACCCAACACGCTAATCTCCATGTTACCATCCACCCCTACATTCTGGACACTGAGTTCCTGACCTCCTCAACTCCAGGGATAATTTGCTCCCTCCATCTCAGTCATTCACTGCCATGGGCACATCTAGGCATTATCATCACTGGAAATTATCTCTCTGTTGAAACCTCAGTAGTAAACATTTCACTGTGTCGCTACACACAATCATACATTAACTTGCTCTGAAGACCCTAGTGTTTTATTTTTTGAACTCCAATTTGTTTACCCTACCTCTATTTCACCATCTAGGGGTCCACGCTTATCTTTAGTCTCATTGTCTGGTAGAGATTGCATGCTCTGTCATTTAATCATTCCCTCAAAATATCTTCAATTCCTTTTCCCCTCTCTTTGTAATGTTCCCCTGGCAGATCCCAACATTACATGAACTGTACCCTTTTCTTGAGTGCTGGCAGCAGAGTAGCTGAAGTTCTTTGGAGTATACCACCCAAGCTGACTAGTTTGCTGTAGATTCATTATTAAAACCTCAACTGGATGCTCAGTTTTTCCACATAATCATATTGGGTTTCTCTATGTGGCTAGTTGTTAAACTCCCCACAGTGACTCTTTCATACCTTATCTTTTTTTTTCTCAAACCTCACATAAATTCTTCCATCCCTCAGACTTAACTATTGACATCATCTCATATTTCTTTAAGAAAATAGAAGCAGCTTAGAGTCCTTCACTCTCCTAAATCAAAGCTACAAACTAATGTTCATCTATACACTCTTTGTATCTTACTGATTATCCCTTTAGACTTATTCATCATTTTGATTGTGCAGTTATTATAACTTCCTCCATTTCTACTGGATTCACACCCACATGCTACCCTGCTTTAGGATTTTCCCTTAAGAATCAACACTCGTTTAACACTACATCTCTTTCCAGCCAACACTCAAGTATATTATTCCTCTCTTTGCAGAAACTTCTGGAAGTATTGGACTAAATATAATGTCTCCATTTCTTTTCCTCCCATTTTCTTTTCTATCTCTTCTTACCTACTATATCTAACTTATTTGCCTTGTCTATTATCTTGCCTTATCTATAGCTTAACTATTTTTACTTCCTATCTCTAATTTATTTGCCCCTGGCTTCAGTGAAACGACATTTATCAAGATTTTCCATCACTTTCAAATTGTCGGATCCAATAGCTTTTTGGTTCTATCTTATTCAATCTGACTAAACTGATTTTTCCCTCACTTAAAAAATACTTTCAGGTTTCCCTGGTGGCACAGTGGTTAAGAATCTGCCTGCCAATTCAGGGGACACAGGTTCGAGCCCTGGTCCGGGAAGATCCCACATGCCGCGGAGCAGCTAAGCCCGTGTGCCACAACTACTGAGCCTGTGCTCCAGAGCCCGCCAGTCATAACTGCTGAAGCCTGGGTGCCTAGAGCCCGTGCTCTGCAACAAGAGAAGCCACCACAATGAGAAGCCCGCACACCACAACTAGAGAAAGCCTGCACACAGCAACAAAGACCCAACACAGCTAAAAAAAAAAAAAAAAAAAAATTAAAAAATTAAAAAAATACTTTCTTCTCTTGGCTTCCATGACCCCCCAAAACTCCTGGTATTCACCACCCTCATAAGCAATTCTTTGGTCTCCTTCACTAGCTCTTTCTCTCCGCAACCTTAAATGCTAAGTTCCTACTTTCTCAGCCCTGGACTTTCTCTTATCCTTTGCCAATATTTTTTAATTCTTAATAAACTTCACTATTAGAAGTTCTGTTTTATAGCAAACTCAACTTCCTCATGCTGATGTAAACTGTAAGTGCAATTTTACTTGATTATTTTCCCCTCTGTCATACTATGGTAAGCATGCTGCAGAGTGGGCTTAAATAAATTCAAAAGTAGCTTAAGCTTACAGCCCCAGAACAATTTCAAATAAATAAGTATTTATAGGCTTAGCAACTATTATTGGTTTTTTTAATTTTTAATATTTATATGCCTAGACTAGACAATCCAGTTTATTAAACTTTCTTCATTAACATGACTTTATTTTAAATTTGAATCCTGCCTTTATCACCATCCTTCCCTTAGCAAACCCTGTGTATCATAAGGTAGACCTGGGAAAGAATTAATGTTAGAAATTTTAAAAATTAAAAAATCAAATTTTGAACTATGGATTAAAAAATTCACAAATGTTAAAACTCTTTCTAAACCCTAGAACCACAGCAGTGAAGTAGCAACCCTCTCGCTTCTCTAGACAAATGGCAATTATAAACTAAAAGCACTGACCCTATACAGTTTTCTCTAACCCATAACGACTTGAATAGCTCCAGCAGAGTTGTGGAAACAAATGAGCTTTGCTCTATCCTTCATTCATCACAGTTTTAGTTTAATACTTCTTTCAGAGCACCTAGATATCATTCTGATAGACATTATGGAAATACTCAGACATATTTGTCAGGTGTCATGGAAATAGTCAAGAAATTACCAATAACTTTAGAGTCGACAGCAGAAGAAGGAAAAGCACTGTGTGGTTTTATAATAATAATGTTTTTAAAAGATCACATTACATGTATAAAAAAAATGGAATTGTGTCTACCAATGCACTCCAGAACTTAAGGGTTTATTGGACAAGGTATCACAAAAAGTACACAAATATTAAGGTTTCAACAGGGAATTGGTCACTTACATTTTACATATTTTTATATAATGCACCTTGAATCATACAACAGTATTTTGTAACATTATTTGATTAAGGTAATACAGCAGAAAATAGGACAACTTATTTTTAATAACAATTTGGTGAAATCAGGAGTTCTCATTTTGGATCTATTGCTCCTGACAGGTAACTGAAGTAAGAAGTATTTTCATATTGGGTTTTTAGATTATTTTGTGTTCATTTACTATCATTAGAAAGTCTATAGTGAGAAAAAACTTGCAGACATTATGCAATTTTCCCCATAACTGTGCTAATGCCTAGCCAAGAAAATGATGTATTGACTAATATAACTTTATATTTACTATCTAATAAGATATCTTTTTGAGATTTTTGGCACTTGATTGATAAATGTATACCTATGTATGTGTGTATGCATGTATGTGTATATATATATATATATATAAATGAGTATAAATCAGTAGTTTCATGAAACAGAAACAGTTGAATGCACTTTACAAATAAAATGTAGGCTGTAGATTTGTTCTAGAGCTTATGATAACAAAACACTGTGCAGAATTTATTTAAAATTAATTTTGAATTTTCTCTGTGTAGTACCTACTCTTGATATAGGATTGAAAAATACAAAATGGATCATTTTAATTGCAATGCCTCAGACTTAGATTACTGACAGAAAATATCTAGTAAAGCATACCTGATGAGATTCTTTGTAAGCAGCTGATCATTTGGTTGACATGATAAGTTTGCTGGTTTTTAATAGCATTTATCAATTAACAGATGCCTGAGAGCTCATACCTGGGCTACTCATTTAACAATAAAATAAAACCCCACAGACTACCATAGCATCACTGTGAAGCTGTGTCAGTTACTGGAGTTAAGGTGGTGAGGATGAAATAATTATAACCATTGTTTATTGAGTAACTATTATGTGCCAGCCATTTGGCTAACCACACCACATACATTAGTACCTCTACTTAATCCCAATTAAGGGATCAACAATCTTGCAATTTAGATACTATCACCACACTTTACAGGTAACAATCTTGCAATTTAGATACTATCCCCACACTTTACAGGTAAGATCATTGAGCCTCTTGAGGGTTTTGGTAATTTGGCTAAGTGGGCATGACAGTAAGTTTCCGAGGCAGGATGCCAACATGGGTCTGTCAGATAGTAGAGCTGGTATGCTTAAATACTATGATTTGCAGTCTTCCATTAAACAAAGGTCAAGGACTCACTCTCCATGTCATCTTTGAAAATGATACCCATGTGTTATAGACCTCTATATCTCTAGGGTCAAACACAGACACTGGTCTATAAGAAGTACTTGTGAGGGAGTGGTAAAGTGAATACGCCAACTAGATAAACAGCTAAAAATAAAATTTTGTTTTCCCTCCTGGTCAGAAGTATATGGGTGTGTATCAAAGTGGATGCAAATGAACTTCACTGTTCTTTTTCCTGTATTCCCACCATAGGTCAGGAAGTGTGTGCTTACAATCTTTACACATCAGGGTCTGTTACCGTGATTATTGAGATCTGAGCATCACTAATCCAGATGAGTTTCAGCCCATTCACTCCCTATATGTAATAAAACTTTACAAGGTGTGTAAGCAGTTTTCTTATGCTTGAGCACTTTTGGATGCTAATTTAGTAAATTGGAATAGGAATGATATCTGAACTTTAAAAATTGGCATAAGACACTTAATTTGTAAGTTTAGAACCCAAATCTGTATGACTCTCAATTAATGTATAAACGGCAATTAAGAGTTAAAAGCCTAAAAGAACAAAGTTTAGATGCAGAAATTCTCTGCTTTAGACTCAGTTAAGAAATCCTCCTTCAGTTTTGCAAGAAAGAACTTAAAACTTTTAGAAGGCTTGAGTCAATACTGAATATTATTTACATAACCAACACATATGTGCATTGATGTAATGATGAATAAAAATTAACAAAAGCCCATAGTTCAAATATAAAGAGAAAAAGGGGACAGCAAGGCAATTTCTTGTATATAATATTAATTTAGTTCACTACACATGCAGTACTGTTATCTTGATGTGGAACTTGATGTTCCATCAGAAAGTGACGGGATGCATTGTTTTTGATAATGATACAATGTTTATTGAAGGACTTTTTTTTTGCGGTACGCGGTTCTATTACTGTTGTGGCCTCTCACTGTTGTGGCCTCTCCCGTTGCAGAGCACAGGCTCCGGACGCGCAGGCTCAGCGGCCATGGCTCACGGGCCCAGCCGCTCCACAGCATGTGGGACCCTCCTGGACCGGGGCACGAACCCGCGTCCCTTGCATTGGCAGGCAGACTCTCAACCACTGCACCACCAGGGAAGCCCCTGGAGGACTTCTTTATGCCACGATATTACCACATTATCTCTAATCCTCAAAAACTCAGAAAATAAATATCATTCATCTTATTTTACAGAAGATGAAACTTCAACTCAGTGAAATGTTTATCTACAGTCAAAATCAGGACTTGCACTCAGGTCTACAAAAGCCAATACTATTTTGTATTATGTACAAAACCCATAATGTTTTTTCCTTTCTATAAGAAGTCTTAACCTGAGGTAGAAATCCCTTTGGGAAAACTAGTAGATTCATACATGGCTTCAGGGGTAAACCTCCTAAAGTTACATGAGAAATAATATGTATGTATAGGAACTTTCTTTCTTGAGTGTTCATAATAATTTTAACTAGATCCCAAAGAGTTCTGGGGCCCAAAATATTACAATAACCCTTGCTTTCCCTCTGCTATATTCCCTGCTCTCTCTACCATGAAAACATTGGAACGGAATTTCAGAATCATTCTCTATACCAGGCTGTAGTTTTAGCTGGGATTCAGGAAGTAGTACTAAAGGAGGTGAAAGCTACACCGTTAAAAGTGAGAGGATGGGATTTGTATTTAAGGTGAGAGCAGAAGAAGGAGTCCAGAGAGAGAACAGGGAGTGAGAGGGATACACAGGCAAAGATTCAAAATCCTTGCAGCAGCAGGTGCAGGGAATCAGAAAAGACAAACTTTGGAATAGAAGCAAAAACATGCAGTAGCGCAGTGTTTTGAAAGGTAAAAATCAAAGAACATAATGAAAAAAAAAAAGAGTGCTGGAGAATTAAGAGTAGTGTTGGGAATTTCCAGAAAGATTAGCAAAACCTTAAAAGAAATATTGACACTGCAGAACACACAATTACACAAGCTTCAAGAAGGTGTTAATGGATCTGGCATTTTCTGATTAGTATGTGCGAGGGGGGAAAGGATGGGATATCAAAGTTAAACTGATACTTCTACAGTTTGTCTACCTTTGACAATGATGTAACTTTGTGTATTAAATTTATTGACCTAAGTAGCTAGAGTTAGTAGAAGTATTAGGGCAATAGGTATCAATAAACTCTCATTAAAATAATTATTTATAATTGACAAAACCCTCTAAAATATTACCTCATTGGATTCTCATAGCAAGCCCTGAATGTCAGCCTTCCTCTCACTCTCCTCCCACCCCAATAAATATCGTCTTCCAAATCCTGTGTTCCACAAAAAAGCATACTTCCCCTCAATGGTAGATGCTCTGTACCAGTTTTCAAATCAATCCTAATTTGATGTAGAAAGTTCTTTTATTGTTTCAGCTTCTTTATCCACTGACCTTACCATTAAGTCAACAACAACAAAAAATACCCCAGAGCAACATTCAGGGCCTCTAGAGTAATATTCAGGGCTTCTAGAATATTCCCTAAGGTATTCATCTTAAGGTGCATCATTGGGATAAGAGGGTCTTGTGCTCAAGTCCACCACAAATGCACTAGTTCCATATAACCCGATAGTCTTCTGCACCCATCTTTAGTACAGAAGGATTTACTGCAACTGTCTGTCTAGACCCTGAATGACATGGCTTTATTCTTGTGAACCCTCATTTCAGCTATGGGAGCCCTGCCACTACACTAGACCAGTGTTTGGAATCTTCCTTCCTTGTTTGTGACTTTCTCTGCTGCTAATTGCTTACCTGTCTGCCCTTCTTGTTTTGTTTCTACTGGAGCTTCCTTCTACAGCACTCTGTTACTGACTGATAGACCAAGTCCAGTAACTGTGTTAGCTTTAGGGTATCGCCCTTTTGCCCACCAGCCTGGACACTCCAATAGGCTTAAGTATCTGGATCAGTTTCTTCAATACTCAGGCTGTCCTGGAGCTAACAATTTGAAAAGGAAGATGGGGGGTGAATCAGGATGGTAGTGCTGAAGTGGAGTAGAGCAGCAGTAAAAATGAAGGGAGGCTTAAAATGGATATTTGGAAACATGTGTTGCTAGATACAGCTTATTGCAGGTATTGGCACAACTCACTTGCTTGTCAAAACCTCTTTTTACAGATCATAATGAGAAACAGTGGTCTAAGTTAATACAAACTGTGAATGTTGAGCAGGTCATTATTTTTGTTTACATGTTATTTTTGGACAAACAGCTTATTCATGAAATATTCAAAAGTAACAAAAAGTTATACTTTTTATTTATTTTATTTTACTTATTTATTTATTTTTTTGCGGTACGCGGGCCTCTCACTGTTGTGGCCTCTCCCGTTGCGGAGCACAGGCTCCGGACGCGCAGGCTCAGCCGCCATGGCTCACGCGCCCAGCCGCTCTACCGCACGTGGGATCTTCCCGGACTGGGGCACGAACCCATGTCCCCTGCATCGGTAGGCGGACTCTCAACTACTGCACCACCAGGGAAGCCCCAAAGTTATACTTTTTAAATAGAAAAAACATTGGCACAGTTTTCCCCTTCAGCCTAGTGGGTCTTCCCACGACTGTTTTCTCCTTTCTCTGTTTCGCTGTCTTTATGCCAGAGCCCAGAGGGCAGCCAGCCATCTCCAGGTCAAATGGAGAAAATGGGAAAGAGCTACTCTTTCCTGATAACATCTACTGTCAAAACACAGAAATTTGTAACCCCACTAGTTAAGAATTTAAAGAATAATTAATAAAGATTATAAACTAGTGCTTTGACTAAGGTTGTAACTGAAAGTGACTTATTGTCTGCCTAATTTAGTTAGATTGAGTCAGTTTTTTAATACTTGGACCAAATTATTGCACATACTATTCAACTATTAACAGGACTAAGAACTCAAGTGTTCTATAAATTCATCTCTAACATTGTTCACTGATCTAATAGTTTTTTCCAATCTGAACTGAGAAGTTTCTATTCAGTGGTTTTGGTTTGCTAAACCCAGAGGGCTAAAGTTATGTCAGGCTAACTGTTTGTTTTGTTGTTTTCCCACTTTTAACTTAGAAAGAAAAGCATGAATTTTTCCTATCAATCCTCAAGTACACTAGTCTAAGTAACCAAACATATATTTTGGGAAGCAATTTTTTTAGTTGTACTTACAATTGAATTTATTTCCATTTATTTTCCTTACCTGAGGTAAAATAAAATTGTTATTCCCATGTGGAATATATCAAGTTTTTAACAATTCCCATGAAAATGAACTTTCTAGGATTATCTTTTTATCAATAGTTAAATTATGTTATGTTTTTAATTGGACTCTTAAGTCACAGCCTCTAGCTTCCCAGAATTGTAATCGTGTTGAATTAATTTAAAGAGACTCAGAGGAACCAGATATGGAAGGCTGTCACCATGATAATTTAGTTTTAGGATTAGATCATGGAAAACGCTGTAGAATTCTGAAGAGATTTTTAACCCTTCTATCTTGAAAAAGCTTTCATTCAGTTTGTCTGTCCCAAAAGATTTGCATCTATGGAGAGATTTCTAATCCTGTAGAAAATTCAATAAAATAAATGTCACAATAAAAATAACGGAGACAACCACATTAAACACACACACTATTTATGATCTACAAATTAAAGTAACCAAACACACACACACACACTCAAACCTGCATGCAAGCACATGCATACAATAAGCTACAGTATGAGTATCAATTGTGATACAATGGTATTTGAGAACTTTCTGTATGTTTTGCATAATAAGTAACATGGATACTTTAGAGGGGGTAAAGTACTTTATTTGAATTTTTTAACTGCTTTAGATACTTTAAATTTGCATTTATAGTAAATAATTCTGGTGTTTTGATATTGAGAGTTTTTAATATTCTTTTTTCCAAGAATTCTCTCTGAGAACAAAGAAACTAAAATTTGTGAGAGGCTGACTGCTGAGAAGGCAAAAACTGAATTGACATTGAAGAAATTCTTTTCAGGTTTCAAACAAAAGCAAGTATATTGGACCTATCAAAGTACTACACAGTGGCACACATAAATAGAAATGACTTTATTTAAAAATATTTGTGGAAAATTAGATAAAGGGTATATGGGATTTCTCTGCATTATCTCTCAAAACTGTATGTGAATCTACAGTTTTCTCAAAAAAAAAGTTAAAAAAAATGTGTTATCCAATGTAATATCTTTTTTGCCATCTGTAGTTTCCTCAATACGTCAACATACACTGCAATATTTAAATTGTATGTACTTGACAATGAAAGAGATCCTGCTCTAGTGTTTATGTTGGCATTTTTAGGGTAATTGACTCAAAGTCAACTCCGTGTTAATTTTTGGTTATAGTAGGCCGGTGGGGAGTTCTGTATGGAGATAAAGGGATATTTTACTATGTTTGTTAAATTAATTCATGATGTTAGATTTTTTTTTTTTTTTTTTGTAAACTATAGGCAAATGGAGGGGAAAGAGCCCTTCTTTGACTACATCAGTCACAAGAGCTGGATAATGGAAAATGCAGCTCTTTTATTTGATGGGATGAGAAAGCTAATAATGTATGACGGTAAAAAGGCAGAGGCTTTTAACGCTTTTTTTAACCTTACAAAAAAGGTCAACTCTGATCTGGAAATGAGAACAGCCAACACATGGGAAAGAAGGGCAAAAAGCCAAGTGGAAAGTAAGAAGGAGCTGGGGACGAACGCTCTCGGATGGCGTATTCCAGTCCCTGGCACCCCAAGATTCTCAAGGCCTGGGCTCATCATCTCTGGATTAATTTAGTTGTTTTTCACAGCATGAGAGAAGGACCAAGTAAAAGACTGGCAAAGTTACCAAGACCAGAAAAGAGACAGTGTTTTATCTTGATTTAAACAGAGAGGAAAGGAAAAAGTCTGCAACCAGCATGCTAGCTTCATTTTTGATGAAGACAGTGCCAGTTTAATGTTTCTGCTTCCAACTCAATGGTTAATGTGCTTAATCTATAAAAGTATTGACAATGGTTATTGAAGGCCTACTCTGTGACCAGTACTGATGTGGGGTAGAGCCCTCATTTTGTAGATGTGAATTCTAAGAGGAAAAGAAACTTGCTTGAGACAAACCAGTCAATAAGAACTGAGCAGAATTTGAATCCAGACCTGCTGACTTCGAAACTCTTGGCCCTCTCCACCAGAGAAACCAGGCCTGAAGACTTTTGCTTTTGTTAGGGTCTTTAATTAAACAATGTTGATTTTGCTGAAAATGAAAAAGCAAGTTTACTTTTTAAATTCCAAAGCTAATAGCTTGCCTTAAATCATCCTGTCATATGATAAGAGGCCCCAAGAAGACAGCTCAATGAATCACTACGTTACATTGACAACAATGTGATAGAGGTTGTGCTGTGTTGTAGTTCACAATAAGGACAGGATTCCTGCCCCTGCCATTTACTAACTGGTGATCAAGGGCAAATTACAGAACCTCTCTGAACTTCAGCTTCATTATATGATAGATGGGGATAATATTTGTTCTTACATCAAGATTAAGATAAAGTGAGATAATATATGTAAATTACTTAGCACAGTGTCTGACAGGTCATGCACTCAATAAATGCTAGCTATTTTCTATGCAATTATAAATAAAATAAGTTAATATTATAATATTGAACAAATAGGTATAATCTTTGCCAACTAGTTTATTGATTAAAATACCCTCATATGCAGATCTATAAATGTTGTTAATGAGATATAATCACTTTTTAAATAAATACAATAACTGTAAGTACCTGACACTATACTATTTAGATATTTAGATTTCAAGTTGATAGAAACAATTCAATAGCTTTTAGTGTGCATGACTTTCCAACTACCATACTATTATTCACTCCTAGAAATTTATTTTTTATTACAAATGAGACTTCTCTTTCATACTGTAAGCCCTTTACCCTTTTATAGCCTCTTTCTCTCCTCATTCAACTCATGTTTCCTTCTCTTCCTGTATTCTCTTATCTTGGAAAATGCCAACAACCACCAGAAAACTGGGAAATATTCTAGACATCTACATCTCCTGTTTCTCTCCACTGGTGTTTAATATTTCCACCTATACAGCCGTGGCCTTAGCTTACGGCTTTAAGTGCTTGTCTCTTTTCAGGCAGACAACCACTCTCCATGTCAAACACACTCAGTCCATCCTCCCCAGGCCATCAGGAAGGCTCACTCTAGAACACAAATTTGTAGGAGTTTGGGATTAGCGAATACAAACTACTATATATAAAAGAGATAACCAACAAGGATCTACTGTATAGCACAGGGAACTATATTTAATATCTTGTAATAAACTATAATGGAAAAGAATCAGAAAAAGAATATAGACATACATGTATATAACTGAATCACTTTGCTGAACAACAGAAACTAACACAACATCGTAAATCATCTATGCTTCAGTTTAGCGCAGGGAGATCAGCTGGGTGCTTTGTGACCACCTACAGTGGTGGGATAGGGAGGGAGGGAGGGAGACGCAAGAGGGAGGGGATATATGTATATGTATAGCTGATTCACTTTGTTATAAAGCAGAAACAAGCACACCATTGTAAAGCAATTATTATCCAATAAAGATGTTAAAAAAAGAATGATTTATACCAACCCTAAAAAATAATAATAAAGTAAAATAAAAAAAAATAATAAAATAAATTAAAAGGCAAATTTAATCATGCTCTACCTGTACTTGGGTCCTTCCAATGTTCTATTGTTTTGAAGATAAAGTCCAAATATCTTTGTATAATACAAAAGACTTCTCATGACTGTACATCTGGTTATATACTCCTGGACCTCATCTTCTGCCCCAGAATGACTGATAATATTTTACACTCTCTTTGCTGCCTTCTCCTCTGCTTCTTCAGCCAGTTTACCCACTTGAATTATCCAACGATGGTTAATCCTTCAAAACTCAAACTCATATATTGCCTCCTCCAGCAAGTCTTTCTCAAGTATGGGTTAGGTGTATATCTTAATACATCCATGAATTTTTCTCGTTACATCTAGTCTCACATCTCCCTATGAGTCTGTATGTGGCAACAATTTAAAGTTGCTTAAAACCTTTCAGTGGTTTCTTATTCCAAACAGAGTAAATGGAATTTATCCAGGAGGACTACACACAGTCCTTCTGACTCCCTCTCATACCCCTGGGTCACTCTTCTTCAACCCACTGTCCATTGACGCCTGTGATAAATGCTCCCAACTTGACGCTATTTGCCTTCCTTACACTTGCCATCCTCATTACCTTGAAAATTTCCACCTGAACATTTGCGTAGCTGACACCTGCTCATCATTCACATCATCTTGTAGCTGCCACCTTTTCAGCAGGTCTCTCTGACCAGCTCTCTAACGTTGCCTGCCTTTCCCATTCACTCTCATTTTCATGGCACTTATCACTATCTGGGCATTTGCTTCTTTATATTTCCATATTTTCATATGTGTTTCATTGTTGGTCTCCCCACCAGAATATAAGCTTTATGTCTCTTGTTCACTACTGTATATCAGTGTCCAGAAAAGTGTTAAATATATACAAGTTCATCTGAATCACTATTTTATCCCCAAGGAGAAGTTAAATAATTGCTTATTGAAATCAACTGTGATCCTTAACTATGTCAAGTCTATCTGTTATTTATTGATGGAACATAACCACTATAACTATGGAAGATTTGCAAGTGATGAAAATATGACCCACATATAGAAATTTAAGCACTGAGATTAAACAATCTGCCAAATTAAGATCATTACATTTTAAGAGCAGAGGATGAATGCAGAAGTAGATATTTATGGCAGAATGGTAGCTGTTCCCCCAAATCTGTTCTTCCATCCATAGTACATGAATAATTGTAGCTGGAAAGCAGATGCCTCACCAAGGACTACAGTCCTCAGGTCCCTTGCAGCAAGGCGTGGTTATATGACTTATTTCGTGCCTTTGGAAAGTGAACAGAAGGCTGCATCCTACCTCTGGACACAGTGTATAAAAAGTAGGTTTGTCTCCCAAACTCTCTTTCTCCTGTCTCCATCAGGAAGTAGAGGATGATAAGAATCCAAGTGATGACAGAGGCACAGAGGTAAGAGCCCAGCCTTGATTCATCATGCAGAGAAGTGCCCCAGTGACGACTGCCCTGCAAGAGACAGTGAGGTACTTCAGTGTATCTGAGCCATTATCCATTTTGCATCCATTTGTTCCAGCACTTTGGCCTACTTACCCTAAATAATACTATAGTCAATATGCTAATTTTCACCAGGTTTCCCAAAATTTCTTGAAGAATTCTCAATTTTCAATTGATGAGTTTAGGTTTATGAAATGCATGTTTCCTAGTCTCCCTATATATGTTCATGACAGAGGACCAATTCATGAACTTTTATGAATATTTTCTTAATATGAAAATAGAAGGCTCACATCAGGTAAAGAAAAAAAAAACAAACTACTATAAGTAGCAGTAAAAGAACTAGCTGAAATCAAAATGAAAAAGAATGTACAGTTAGATCTTCTGTGTATTCGTTTGTATGTAAAGTATGTCTCTGCCTAACAGCTGACCACATCAAATACCCACAGCAAATAAAATTAATTCATAAGTTGTTTGTAATTTTCCAAATTTTAAATTATGCTTTTAATACAAGACTATTTTAAGGAAAACCTTTATGATATCATAAGTTTTTTTTATTTGTTTTAATTTCAAGAGCCTTAGGTTTTTCCTGGCTTATTCAATTTAGCTTCATGTGAAGAGACCTTATAATTTATGATTTTTTTGAGAATAAAGGTGTAGGAAAAGGAAAAAGAAAAATTAAATGAATCTGCTAGCATTTGTTTTTATTTGAAGTAAACCTCATCTGCTATTGGATAGTGTGGGAGCATAATTTTAATACTTCTTTGATCTAGTTATATCAAAATCTCTGCCATAGCAATTCAAATCCACAAATATTAGTTCTGTCATATAATACTAACTCCCTATTATGAAAATAATTGATGCTCCAATTTTGTGTCCTTTCTTTGTGATGGGGTGGGATGAAGGAATGGGGATTTAGAGAAAGGAGTTCTGCGGTGGGCTAAGCAATGTCCCAAGATAGGTAAGGAGCTATGACACAAACCATGTCCACTTCTTAGTTTTTTCTTCCTCATCCTATTTATTTCTATTTCTTGATCAAGTTTTCCCTCTGCTAATACTTTTTTTTAAAAATTGTTATTGGAGTATACTTGATTTACAATGTTGTGTTAGTTTAAGGTGTACAGCAAAGAGAATCAGTTATACATACATATATCTCTTCTTTTTTAGATTCTTTTCCCATATAGGCCATTACAGAGTATTGAGTAGAGTTCCCTGTGCCATACAGTAAGTCCTTATTAGTTATCTATTTTATAAAACCATCTCCACTTCTGATTGTCTTCCCAGTACTAACTTAACCCAACTGACTAATCACTCTTTCTCCCTTTCTCATCACTCCCCCAGGAAATTCTCCCCCAAACTATATCTCCAAATTACATATACCACATTACATACGAATTTTGAAAAAGAAAATTATTGGTAACAAAAATAACAATTTATCATTTACCCTATTAAATTCTAGGTTTGTCTTGCTTTGTTTTGCTTGTTTGTTTGTTTTAACTTTCTATGTCATGTCAGGGAAACTGGGATCCACCATTGTTTTGTTTCTTATTACTGCAAACTAGGTATAATTTCAAACATTGTACCCAGTATAAAAATTTTCTTCCATAACAGAATTATTTAAAGTCCCATGGTGTTTTTTATAATTGCTTTATGGACTAGCCTTCTATCTGAATGTCAGTGCTGCTCTGGAAATTACAGCACTTTCATATTATAATATATATTGATTATTAACCAATGCTAAGTATTTTAATTGATGCCATTCCACGTTATAATTGCTACCTGAATCTATTCACGAAATTTAGATTGTTTTTAAATCTAAAATTGATCTTAATTTTTATACTTTGTAAGTATTTGGAATTGTTGTCAGACATTGGCAATTTTTTATATGCAAATAAGTTACTGAATGTGAATTAAAAGGACAATTATAGCAATAGCAGAAATTACTTTAAGAAAACTTCAAAAGAGGTTTGTTTGACTTAGGGGATCAAAACTGTATAATTCTATACTCAGACACATTTATATGGACATACGGAACAAAATGACCTGGTGCCTATTGGCATGAGTGAGACTTTTACAAATGAACATCAGTAGTGATGCTCAGAAACTAAGATTTACTTCATATTAACATATAGCCTACTTGGAAGGGGAGATTTTTAGACAAAGTCTCACAATTGGCTTTCAGAAAGACACACTTGGTTCTGTTCCCACATGTCTCATTTTGAAGGTTCTTTTGAGCTCCAGCTTTAATTTACTAGTCCCCAGATATATATAATTTACCAATCCCCAAATTGTGATCACTACCATTATCTTATTTCTTTCATCTGTGTTCAGGCAGAAGTGCATTACTGAAAATGTCCAGAACCATGGGGATTGGGACTTTCCCAAACCTAAATTCATAACACCTAATTTTCACTGATAAATTGCTTTTTAGCAGACTTCCATTGCAGGGAGCACTTATTATGCTTTATCTGTTTTAAACTTTCAGCATTGTTCTCAGCTCCCCAACTCTTTCCAATTCCCTGATTATCAAGAATGATAAAGACCGCTTGGTGTAAGCTTCCTGAACACTACCTACCAGACCTCCCCTCCCTCTCTCTCTGACTCCTCTTTCATATGGGTTCAGAGAAGAGAGTCCATGCCATCATCACACCAGGCTTTTCATTCATCAGGCCATCAGTCATCTGTTTTCTTCTCACTAACCTATGAGCCAAGCACTTAATGGGGTTGATGATAAAGATGAATAAGGCCTTGTTCCCAAAACTCAAGATACTGGTTTGGGGAAAGGACCCAGCAAGGTCAAGCCCATGCACAGCCTGTACAACAGTCCTCAGCTGTCAGCCAAGGAGAACTTCAGGTTGGAGAAGATGGAGATGTGGATGGTCAGAGACATCTCTCGTTCGCAGCTGGCCAAGAGCAGCAAGAAAGTTCTCGTGGACCCCGAGGCATGGATCCTGATGGAAATAGGTGGGTGGAGTCGCCACAGCCAAGGACTTTGGAAAGTTTCCGACCACCAGTGAGGAGGAACCCCCAGCACTGGCCTTCCTGAAGCCCGAGTATGGATGGGCCCCCCACACAGAACGAACAGCCTGCAGACCCCATCCCCACCCAACGTGTGCTTAACTTCGACAGGGAGTCTCACTGTGCATGCCAGCTTCTCCTGACGAGCTTAATTGGAACACAGAGTAAAATTCCTCTGATGCTATGTATTGACTGGTGGGTGTATCTCCCAGAAATCCTGAGCATGAGATTGACAACTTAATTCTTATACTTCGTTCTTTTCGTATTGATGAAATCTGAAGACACTGAGACATTTGAGAAAAACATATATATGTGTATATATACATACACATATATATATTTCTTCTCTATTGAGAGACACCTGCAACTGAATAATTGTGACTATGTAACAAGTCTTAAAAATAGGTGTAACCATATAATAAAACCATATAATAGAAAAGTAAAATATAATTTTTAACAATTCTTAAAAATAGGTGTAACCATATAATAAAATGGGAAATGTGAGAGGAAACTAAAATTAATTTTGTCAGGGCTGTAAGGAAAACCAGTCAGGAAGAATTTTTTTCTTAAGTAACTTGACATTTGGCTCTGAAGGTACTTAGAATTGGGGAAGGAGGAAAAAATAGAGATGGTGAGGAGGGGTGAGTTTAAGTCACTTTAGGTAAAGGAAGTAGGAAGATGCAGAGAAACAGAATAATTGGGAAATACAAGTAGGTGGATGAGGACCAGGGTAGATGAGAAAAGTGGTGGGAAATGACACCAAAAGGGGAAGCCCAGCCTGTGAGAACCCTTTTCCATGCAAAGGAGTCGGCTCTTCACCATTTAGTAGGAAACATTAAATGTGTTCTGAATTTCAGACAAGAAATAGAATGACACTGTAGAGAAGGAACTGAGGGAGGGCAACTAGAAACACAATTTAGCAGGGTGCTTGCTCGTTCATTTCTTCAACAGAGCAGCATTTACCAGCCGTCTGTTAGGAACCAGACATAAAGTATTATTCTACTGAGGTAGAAAAATAAAAATGCGGTCCTAATCTCCAGGAGCTCGCTATCTTGTGGGAGTGGGTGTTGGTTGGCGGAAAATAGTTTAATATACAACACAATTACGATATCACATGGCATGTGCTTTAACATAATGTTGATCAAAATAAGAAATGTAAGAGCAAATGTAAAACAGATTGGGAGAAAGAATGTATATTCAGTTGGAGATTTACTGAAATTGAATTGCTTATGGCAAATCTACATAGACCTTGCTAAAAGTATTTGGAATAGAAGTCCAGAGCTTGGATGAGGTATTTGGCCTAGAGATACAGATTTGACTGCCATCAATGTGTAAGTGATTGTTGAAGACATGGGTGTGGATGAGATCACCTTAAATAGTCGAAAGAATTACAAATAAATAAAAAACAGGATCATTAGAATCTTTTTAGAATGTAAAGAATATTGTAGTATTTGTTCAAAATATTCACTGCCTTTTCCTACTGGTTGCATCTCTACCAAATGTACTCCTTCCAGGTCTGTCCCTGAGGGAAAATTATAGTTCTTGACTAATTAATGTAAATCTGGGCCTTGTGATTTTCTTTGGCTAATGAAATGTAAGCAAAGAGAACATTAGCCACTTCTGTGCAAAACTTTTAAAAGCCTGTAACATAATTCTGCACTCGTTCTTTCTCCTGGGCCTCAATATCAGCAATCAGTCCCAGGGTTAAGAGCCAAAGGTGTCCTGTGATGAACATGCAACTTGAACTGAAGAAAAACTGAGATTTTGAAGGTTGTTACAGTAAAATAATTTTGCCTGAGATGAATAAGTCAGGATGAGTAGAAAGAAGTATGAGAGATCAAACAGCAATGATGCTGTAGAAATAAGATTTTGAAATATCCAGGAACTCTGAAATATTTGATATGAGGTTTTAAAAATGACTCCAAAATGACTTTGGGATTTTTGACTTGAATGACTGTGGGAAGGTGACCTTGTTATATGAGGTAAGACAGAGAATCCTACTACTACTCTTATATCAGAGCTTGCAATCAAATTCACTTTGGAACTGAAGGAAGAACGAAGCTGTGATGTTGAAATTTGGACATATTTTGTTGAAGATGCCTCTGGCATGTTCAGGTGGAGATTCCTACTAGGCAGTGGAATATAGGGGCCTGGGGTTCAGGATAGTTTTCGGAGCCAGATAGGGCCACCCTGAGAGACTGCCTCCAATCAGAAAGTGGTTGAAGATGGAATTCTGGAGGAATCTAATTTTTAAGGGAAACAACAAAAATCTAATTTTTAATGGAAAAGTAAAAAAGAAAAGGGAGTAAAATAAACTTAATAGAATAGTTAGAGAGATGGAAAGGAAACATGAAAAAATGATGTTTTATACACTAAAGTGAAAAGATGTTACCAAAAGTGCATTCAAGTGTGTGGACCGTTGCAGAGAAATAAATAAGGTAACAATTTGAGAAGATTATTGGAGTTTACAATTAAGAGATAAATTAGATTAGCACATTGCAGGAGGGACGTGTAAATCATCCTGTGTGCAAATAAATCTCATCATGTCCTTAAGGGAAGTTATGCAAGAGTAATTTGTAAACTCTATCAGCACTGAACAAATATTAGTCCCTATTTTTAGTTTAATTTTTATTTTGGTGAGTTATCAGGAATGCAGTCTGGAGCTTGGGGGGCCAGGTCAGAAATGGACTGTCACTTTGAGAGTTACCTGTAGTAGAGTGATAGTTAAATAAATGAGTTTTTTTTTTTTTTTTTTTTTTTTTTTCCCACGGTACGCGGGCCTCTCACTGTTGTGGCCTCTCCCGTTGCGAAACACAGGCTCCGGACGCGCAGGCTCAGCGACCATGGCTCACGGGCCCAGCCGCTCCGCAGCATGTGGGATCTTCCCAGACCAGGGCACGAACCCGTGTCCCCTGCATCGTCAGGCGGACTCTCAAACACTGCGCCACCAGGGAAGCCCAATAAATGAGATTTAAATGAAATTTTCCCGGTAAGAGTGTAGGGAGAAAAGCAGGGAAATGCGGACAGCGCATTAAGCTTATTCATTCTGTGGAAACTGGTTGAGGACAACGATACACTAAAGACGTCAGTGTTTATAAGAAGTGGGCAAAATTAGACAATTTAGAATCACAGTGGGCAGTGTCATCAAAAGGGAGGACACCTAGTGTCCCAAGCTACAAAGTCAATGACAATGACTCTGACCCAGCCCCTGGAACAACCCCGGACTGTGGTAGATGCAATGAGTGTTTGTGGCAAAATGACTGCAGGCTATGATTAAAAGTGTGCAATTTAGAGAAGAGTAGGGCATTTTGAGAATCCAAGCTTCGATCAGAGAATCCTGATGGTGTCCCAGTTTAAAGCGTGGTCAGGCAATGGAGAAGGAAGAGAGCTTGTAGAGAACGTGTGTATCAGAACCTTCGTTCTGAGCAGAGGGCCGATGAGGATCCCAGCCAGGTAAGACATGGACCAGAGTTTTATCACAAGAGCAGAAACACAACAGTGAGTTCAGGGAAAGACTCCAAACAGTAGGAGAACTTGAAGACCTAAGAAGGAAACAACAATAATTAAGGGAGTGGAGACCTGAAATTGAACAACTTTTTCCTGGGGATGTCCATACCTGCTGCTACAACATCCTTCTACCAGGCATTTCACTGAGGATATTGGTCCCTGGATCAAGTTTTCCTTTTCCTTCAGTCATCATTATGGGTCACAAGTTGATAGCCTATAAAATGCTGCTCTCATGGTGTTTGGATCTTCACTACTCAAATGGCTTTCATTCCCTCTCTTCAGCAAGTCAGTCTCTAACTTTCTGTTAAGATCATTTTACCTCTGTTACCTCCTCAGTCCTGCAAGATTGGAGCTTCAACTCCCCCAGCACTTCCTGTCCTGTACCAATTCTTCTCCATATCTTAGGGTTGGCACACACCTACTTTTCCCTCTTCCCTGGAAAATAATGTTTGTCGAGTGTCTACTGTGTGTCAGATCCTGGGCTAAACTCTTTATATTAAATTTTCTCCATTTGTTCTCCCCAAAATTAAGAGGTAAGGGCTAGTAACCTCCCCATTTCAGCTCAAACATTTGAAGGAACTTCCCCAAGTTCACAGAACCTGGTGGAGCCTAGAAGTGAACAAGGCAATCAGGACTCCCAACGTCGTGTTGATGTTCATCCTCCTGTATGTCTTTTCCAAATATTCCTTCCTTGAACAAGACCTGGGTCTTGTGGCCAACCTTAGTGCCACTGCTCAGGCCAGAACCTTTCCTTTCCTTTCCTTTCCTTTCCTTTCCTTTCCTTTCCTTTCCTTTCCTTCCATACCTTTGCACATACCAAGTCAATTCCTAATTCCGAGGTGCCTTAGTTGCCTATTTTCATCATGCCTATTTCCAGGCTGCTGAGGGTTATTGGAGAAAATTAAATAGCTGTGCTGACTGCCTTCATTACATTGTCATGATGTCCCAACCTCAGCTGGGCCTTTGCAAACACTGGCAATCCCTCTGCTCCTCTCTCAACAGCTCTTTCCCATTTCCCAGCATCTGTTCCAAATCTGTCTAGTTTTCCTCGAGTCTGCTTTAATTAAAAACATTCTTAACATGGCTTACTAGGCTCTCCAGAATTGGCTCCTTCCCACCTCCCTGGTCTCCCTGAGGGCTGTGCTCTCTCTTATCTTTGCTAGGCTCTAGCCGCACTGATACTTTGAATCCCTTTGTCTTGTCCCTTTTGGATGTTCTCTTTGCTGAGTCTGGGAAGCTTTCTTTTGCTTCTTTGTTTAACTAAGTACTCATCCTTCAATGTTACATCATCTGATGAGCCTTTTCTGACCTCCGAGATTAGCTTAGATCCCAACATCACATTTTTAATATTCTGCACGTTTTTAATGAGTCGTCTGAAGCCAGCCTTCCTCTTTAGGTGGCTAATGATGTGCAGATAGTAACAATGTTGTCTCATTTAACTAGTTATAGCCCCAACACATGGCATAACGCCCAGTCCTTGAGAAGTGCATGATACATATTTATATTTAACTGGAATTGAAACATTGGCATTAATAATCACATGAATCATTTTTTATTCACAGACTGAAGAGACCTGGAATACCTTGGTTGTACACAGAATCTGTGAAGGTATAAAAGGTACATACAGTTGAGGTATTTTGTGCTGACAATGAGCTGGGTCAGAAGAGCTTCTCAGATGAGATATAAGACCTGTGAAGGTAAAGATCAGATGGGGGTCTGTGGAAATATGGCTCTTGTTCTTGACCCTGCAGGAACCAAGATGTTTTATAGAATGGTCTATAAGATGGTATCCTTTGTTCAAAGACAGACCAAAAACTAGGAAATCAAAATACAAAGGAAAAATGTCAACCATTGGGGTGAAGGTGTTAATAATTCAGAAAAATGTTGTGCTCTACGAATGAATGAATTGAACCAACTAAGCTATTGAGAACTGTGGGACCTGGGACATTTTTTTCTTACTGCCTTCTCTCTGCTTACTTCCACTGTCATCCTTTCCCACTTGACATCTCTATCCTCTATCTGAGGGTTGAGATTTACTCTTGTGCTACAAACCTGGTGACACACTATACTGGGAGGTGAAAGTTGCTGAGCTTGGGTAGAGAAGTGAGTAAAAAGCAAAATGAACAAAGGTAAACAGGTGATGCAGGTCAATCCTAAGTTCAGGTTAAATTTAAAAAGGTCTGATTTATTCATTCACTCATTAATTCATTCAAAATGTGGAGAACAGGGAAGAGGTATAACTGTGAAAATGCTGAGGGGAGAGGATGGGGATATTGAGCTGGGTCCTTCAAAGAATTCTGTTCCATAACAAGACAGGAAAAGTATGAAAAGTTTCTGGCTTCTAACGAGCATAACTATTTGAGGCACATCTCCTTACCTTTCCCCAGTTCCTCTTCTGTCACTTCTCCTACATGTAAGCATTCCCAACAGAAAGAGCTATATCTGTTCTCAAGTTTCATAAAAGCACTGGGCTTGACTCCCAATGGCCCCAACTGCATCTTTCATTTCTCTAAGATGGTATGGAGTCAGTGACACCACCACTGTAAAGTCCCAGGTCTGACCACCAAGAAATCAGGGATCACTGCTTAAGAGTATACCTTGAGGGGCTTTCCTGGTGGCGCAGTGGTTGAGAGTCCGCCTGCCGATGCAGGGGACACGGGTTCGTGCCCTGGTCAGGGAAGATCCCACATGCCACGGAGCAGCTTGGCTCGTAAGCCATGGCCACTGGGCCTGTGCGTCCAGAGCCTGTGCTCCGCAACGGGAGAGGCCACAACAACAACAAAAAAGAGTATACCTTGAAACATGCAGGGTCATAATTCAAACAAAATAGTAAAAAATATTCTCAAACCTTCCTTTTTCAGAGGGGGTAGTTTATTGATCTAGTGACTACAGACACCTCATGCATTCCTAGAGAAGGTTAAACCCCAGGCACACAACCAGACCCTAGATGACAATATTTAGGAAAAAAAGATTTTAGAGGACTTTGGTCTGGCTTGGGTACTAAGGACATATTATTCAGGACTCTTTTTTGGCTTCAAGACAGAAACCAAATTCAGATGGACTTAAGATGAAAACATGTGAAGGCTATTTATTGCTTTACAGAATTGCAAAATCTAAAGGAAGACTGCTGAGTGCATAAGAATCCATCATTGACATGACTGGATGTAGGAGCTCAAATGAAGTCACTAGGGTCTGGTCCGTTTCAAAGTCTCTGCTCGGCATTCCACAGAGAAGGCACGGTACCTCCAGCACCACTTCTTGTTGTCAGCAGTCCCAATGGAAAGAGCTAGGTCTTTCGTCAAGTTTCATAAAAGCACTTGACTCCCAATAGTCCAGATGATATCTTCTGTTGAACCTGCCAGGACCAGAAAATGTGCTGAGTGGCTGAGTCCTGCATCACATCCTCACCCTTTCAGCTTAAGGTGGGTCAGTCTCATCCCTATGGAGTAGACTGAGAATAGGGAGAGGCAGTATCCCAAGGAAAACTGGTACACTTCTTCTTTTTTTTTTTATACGAGATAATGGTAATTATATGACCATTTCTATTTTTCTTTTTTTTTAATTAATTTATTTATTTTTGCTGTGTTGGGTCTTTGTTTCTGTGTGAGGGTCCTCTCTAGTTGTGGCAAGCAGGGGTCACTCTTCATCGTGGTGCACGGGCCTCTCACTATCGCGGCCTCTCTTGTTGCGGAGCACAGGCTCCAGACACGCAGGCTCAGCAGCTGTGGCTCACGGGCCTATTTGCTCTGCAGCATGTGGGATCCTCCCAGACCAGGACCCGAACCTGTGTCCCCTGCATTAACAGGCAGACTCTCAACCGCTATGCCATCAGGGAAGCCCGGTACACTTCTTATGAAAGAAGAGGGGAAGGATTCTGAATCGACAGAAATAATAGCTGTCCATAATAATAATGTTTCTAAAGAAAGAGATTTGTGATATTGCCTGAGTCAGAGATGAAAGGGACAGATATTTCTTTGTATTAGTTAGGATGTTTTTGTTGTTGTCATGGTTGTTAGAAGAGCCAGAAATCCATCCTAAACTAACTCAAAACTGAAACCCATTGGCTTGTATAACTCAAATATGAAAGACTGGGGCTGCCCCAGGGACTGGATCTAGGGATAAGAACAATTATCAAGACTTTCTACTCTCCACCACTTCCCCTTATCTTGCTTGTCGTTTTATTTTCTTCTACCACAGAACTTCCTTCACCTAGTGGTGAAACGGAGCAAGACACTATGGTCTTTCTTTCCTCCTATGTCCTTCACCTGATTTTCGACTGTAGAAAAACTTTACTCAAAGAATAAGTTTAATCAGAGAAGTGGGAAAATGTAGAAGCAAAGGAAAACAGTCAAGCAAGACTAAATAATAATAGTTTAGTCATCAAGTTAAGTCAAGGACCTTTAGTTCCTCCTCAAGGGTGATAGATAATATTCTGAGTCATATGCCTTGAGCTGTCTTGTAGATACTGAAACCTCCAGCAGGTGGAAGAAATTAACTACATGATGACCAGACTGTAGCCATAACGTAAACTTCCACACTTCTGAGAACTGGCCTCAAAGAAATGGGCACAAACCAACCTTGGAACTAAAGATTAACTGTACTTCAAGCAATAAAAATGATGCTGATCAGACAACCACATGACCCAGTTCAAGATGACTGTTAGAGATGACGGTGCTGTTTCTGCATGTAGTCCCCTCCCTCTGCCTATACAAGCTCTTGCTCACTGATTGTCAGTGGGGGCAGTCAGCCTTTGGACACAAGTCCGCCCTCCCTCCTTGATCCCCACCCATTGTCAGCCTCAGAAATAAAGCAAACTTTCCTTTCCACCAACCTTACCTCTTTATTGTTTTTAGAGCGGTGAGCAGCCAGACCCCACTTTCGGCAACAGTGGTAAACATGGCTCCCTAGATCCATATCCCCACAGTTTAATCAAAAAGAAAAGGGCATTTTACAAATCAAAACTACAACGAGGTATCACCTCACACCAGTTGGAAAGCCATCATCAAAAAGTCTATAAAAACAAATGCTGAAGAGGGTGTGGAAAAAAAGGGAACCCTCCTATACTGTGGGTGGGAATGTAAATTGGTGCAGCCACTATGGAGAACATTCTAGAGGTTCCTTAAAAAAAACCAAAAAATAGAATTGCCATGTGATTCTGCAATCCCACTCCTGGTCATATGTCCAAAGAAAACCATAATCTGAAAAGATACATGCACCCCAATGCTCATAGCAGCACTATTTGCAATAATCAAGACAAGGAAGCAACCTAAACATCCATCAACAGGTGAATGGATGAAAAAGATGTGAGATATATATAGATAGATATAGATATAGATATAGATATAGATATAGATATAGATATGTAACTCAGCCATGAAAACAGAATGAAATAATGCCATTTGCAGCAACATGGATGGACCCAGAAATTATCATGCTAAGTGAAGTAAGTCAGACAGAGAAAGACAAATATCATATGATATCACTTATATTTAGAATCGAAAATATGGTACAAATGAATTTGTTTACAAAACAGAAATAGACTCATAGACATAGAAAACAAACTTATGGTTACCAAAGGGGAAAGAGAGGTGAGAGAGGGATAAATTAAGAGTTTGGGATTAGCAGATACAAACAGTATTATATTATATATTAATATATATAATATATTATACCCTATTATATTGTATAGTTATATACGTATATAACTGAATCACTTTGCTGTACACCAGAAACTAAGACAACTTTGTAAGTCAACTATACTTCAGTAAAAATTAAAAAGAAAAGATAAATAAAATTTAAAAAAAAAGAAAAGGGAATTTTACTTTCATTTCTAGCCTGAAAAAATCTGGAGGAAAAAACATTTTTTTGACCAGCTTGAATCATTTATTTCTATCTTGATCTAGAAGGAAAGTAGAGTCTAATACCTGAAGCATAGCAGTTTGCTGGGTAAAGATGAAGTCAATAGCATAAGTTCTCAAACTTCTTGTGCCATAGACCTCACTGGCATTCTAGGGAAGTCTAAAAACTCCAAGTAAGAAAAATGCATTTACCCCTAGAAAATGTAACATAAAGGACTACAAAGGAAAGCTATGATACTTAAATGTAGTTATTGAAATGGTTTTAAAATAATTTATGCTAAGTGACATTTGTGCTTCATTATGAATGCATTAAATAATAAGATATGGTAACAGAGTGAAGTAAGTCAGAAAGAGAAAAAACAAATACCATATGTTAACACATATATATGGAATCTAAAGAAAAAAAATGGTTCTGACGAACCTAGGGGTCAGACAGGAATAAAGACACAGACATAGAGAATGGACTTGAGGACACAGGGAGGGGGAAGGGTAAGCTGGGACAAAGTGAGAGAGTAGCATGGACATATGTACACTACCAAATGTAAAATAGATAGCTGGTGGGAAGCAGCCGTGTAGCACAGGGAGATCAGCTCACTGCTTTGTGACCACCTAGAGGGGTGGGATAAGGAGGGTGAGGGAGACGCAAGAGGGAGGGGATATGGGGGTATATGTATATGTGTAGTTGATTCACTTTGTTATACAGCAGCAACTAACACAACATTGTAAAGCAATTATACTTCAATAAAGATGTTAAAAAAATAAGATATGGTAACAGACCTAACTACTACCTCATATAATTTTGAAGTATTAATGAGTATAAATGATATGCTACATGCATAATGTGATATGAAAAATCAGTGATTTATTATGGTAATATTACTGTGGTTTATTGTCTGCATTCAAATTTGAACAAAATTAAAAATTTTAGTTTGGGGTTAGTGAAAATAAAGTTATAACTTTCCCATCCAAGTTGTCAGTCCCTCTAAATCCTGTTCAAGATCACTGCAGGGTCCATGGACTCCAGGAGCTGCCACACTAGAGGGTCAGTGAGGTAATAGAGAGAACCTTAGTTAAAAGTGGATTTCAGGAGCTACTGGATCAGGGCTATCCATCTCCACCTGGATAATTTTATGCCGGGGCCAATACTGATATTTGTTTTCATAAGAAATGCAGTTTCACTAATATTATAGTAACTGCAACTTTGGAATTATATTGGGTGGGTGCCTTCACTGACCTGGTTATTCCTTATATGTCTCATCTGAAGAGTGAGATAATTTGTGATGTCACTCTAATGAGACAAGGTTTTTTCTCAGACCCACACTTTGATTTGAGTTGAAACGTCCTAAGTGGGTGGCAAGGTTCATCTTTAGCACTAAGCCTGAATACCAGAGCTTAACTTGTCAAAAAGAACAATTTTTTTTTCTGGTGGAAGATGAGGCATTCTCCCCATTTCAATGCGCAACCAAGGGTGTAGAAACACAGACCAGAAGCACATGGACAAAGTCCTTGTTGTTGTTTTTTTTTAATTTTTATTGAAATATAGTTGATTTACAATGTTGCATTAGTTTCAGGTATACAGCAAAGTGATTCAGTTATACATACACATATCTATATATATATGTGTTCTTTTTTAGATTCTTATCCATTACAGGTTATCGCAAGATATTGAGTATAGTTCCCTGTGCTATACAGTAGGTCCTTGCTGTTTATCTATTTTATACATAGTAGTGTGTATATTTTAATCCCAAACTCCTAATTTATCCCTCCCCACCACACTGTTCCCTTTGGTAACCATAAACTTGTTTTCTATGTCTGTGAGTCTATTTCTGTTTTGTGAATAAGTTCATCTGCATCACTTTTTAGATTTCACAATTAAGTGATATCATATGATATTTGTCTTTGTTTGACTTAGTATGATAATCTCTTTGCAAAGCAAAGGAAACTATATAAAAAATGAAGAGACAACTTATGGAATAGGAGAAAATATTTACAAATGATGTGATGGACAAGAGATTAATTGTACAAACAATGTACAAACAGCTCATACAGCTCAATATCCAAAAAAACCCCAAACAACACAATCAAAAAAATGGGCAGGAGATCTAAATAGACATTTCTCCAAAGAAGACATGCAGATGGCCAAAAGGCACGTGAAAAGATGCTCAGCATCAGTAATGATCAGAGAAATGCAAATCAAAACTGTAATGAGGGGGCTTCCCTGGTGGCGCAGTGGTTGAGAGTCCGCCTGCCAATGAAGGGGACACGGGTTCATGCCCCGGTCCGGGAGGATCCCACGTGCCGCGGAGTGGCTGGGCCCGTGAGCCATGGTCACTGGGCCTGCGCATCCGGAGCCTGTGCTCCACAACGGGAGAGGCCACAACAGTGAGAGGCCCGCATACCACAAAAAAAAAAAAAAAAAAAAAAACTGTAATGAGGTATCATCTCACATTCGTCAGAATGGTCATCATCAAAAAGTCTATGAATAATAAATGCTGAAGAGGGTGTGGAGAAAGGGAACCCTCCTACACTGTTGGTGGGAATGTAAATTGGTGCAGTCACTATGGAGAACACTCTGGAGGTTCCTTACAAAACTAAAATTAGACTTTGCCATATGATCCAGCAATCCCACTCCTGGGCATATATTGGGTGAAAAGCATACTTCGAAAAGCCCTTGCGTTTAGATCTAGAACCGGACAGACCTCGGTGAGAGCTAACTCTGATGAGTCAAAATCTCTACTTCAGGAACCTACAACTTTTAAAATTTTTACTTATTTATGTTCTTCCTTTCATAGTATTTATAAATTATTTTAAGACTTCAGTCTTCTTCAGCTGTGCTAAAAACAACCAAGGAGATCACCTATGGTTGGGACAAAACTTTTGAAGGGCAGTGAAGAACGTAGCACTGGAAAGTGGCACTGGCAACCATCATAATTTATGTGGCATAAATGGTTCAGGAAATAGATTAAGACTCATTGATCAGCCACTTCCTTGCTAATTGCCAATCTATTTTCACTGTTAAACCTTGGAGCTGGGCTTCCCTGGTGGCGCAGTGGTTGAGAGTCCGCCTGCCGATGCAGGGGACACAGGTTCATGCCCCGGTCCGGGAAGCTCCCACATGCTGCGGAGCGGCTGGGCCCGTGAGCCATGGCCGCTGAGCCTGCGCGTCCGGAGCCTGTTCTCCGCAACGGGAGAGGCTACAACAGTGAGAGGCCTGCAAAAAACTTGGAGCTTCCGAGTGGGTTTCAATAAGAAAACATTTAGCAAAGCATTAGTCAGATTACTGTGAACTCAGTTGGGGACAGAGCCAAAAAATCAAATCTAACACAAACTGAGTAACTATTATGAGTCAGACCTTATGGAAGTCGTCTTATATATATATCACCTTATTTAATCCTCCCCCAAACCTTGTGAAAGAGCTACCATTATTTCCATTTTACAAGTGAAAAAACTGAAACTCAGAGACGCTGAGTAATTTATTGAAGATCACACAGCTGGTAAACAGCAGAATGAGTAAGGGATGCTGGGAAGCCTGATAACAAATCTAGTACTTGTCTTTTCTCTTGTAGATCATTGCCAGAAAAGCACACTTGTTCATCCAATTATTACTAGTACCCATTAACCAGGTTCCCTGGGCCCCAAGCAATTTGACAATAGAAAAAAATAAATAAAAATAAAAAAAATAAGGCGACCAGTGTCAGAAACCTGGGAATGGACCTTATGTGACCTCAAAACACATGTGCTTATCTTGCTTTGTGCTAAGAAGAAAGTCAAAATTATTGCAAAAAATAGCAAAAGCTTGCAAGTTTCCTATGTCCTCACTTGAGTTGTACTCAAATTTTTTTTCAATAGTGATGATTTTAATCACTGGATTATAGTGAGATCAGAAAAGAATTATCTAGTCTATCTCTACCTTAACACTGGAACCATAATAGGAAACGTATGTAAAATATCAATTTTCACAAAACAAATATTTATCCATGGGGAGAATGGGGGGAGAGAGAATTTAAGCTTTATGTTTGTTGTGCTTCAGACTGATAGAATTATTACATAGAAATAAACATAATGATATATCATGATTAGTTATGACAGGTTGGCACCACTCTCAAATGAATCCAGACATTTAGATCTTCAAAGCGGGTCACTATTTTTTGGACTACGGCAGCAATTAATAAATCAAACTTATCACACAGAGTGATTGATTAGTACTTTTCTAAGAATGTATAGCAAATGGCTCTCCAATCAAAGGAAATAAAACCATTCATAGATCTTCTTTTAATTTGAATTCTCTCCAATTATAAACAGATTTTTCTTTCCTCTGGCCAGCTCTAAGTGCATTTAATATTCTATGGGTAGCAAAATGTTTAAGACTGACAAAATATCCACAGTCTGTAACCTCTGTTGGATAAGGCTTTGATTACAGTAAAATTACATTAAAATGTGTCATTAAAAGGCATTGGACAGACATAAAATCTAACCTTTAGAGCTGAGGAATACTTAAGATTCTCTTCATGATCATGCAAGGGGAAATTCTTTGCTATGGAATAGCTATTTTCCTGTTAAGCAGGCTATTTCACCAATGATTTATTCCTGAGATGTAATAGGTCATTTAAAATGGTGGTTTAAAAGTTGGGCCTTTTTGTTTAATTTTCTCACAGGCGGTTGGTAATTATCATGGTCCTGCAGTTTCTCTGGAATGCTGTGGAGGGTCAAATGGCAATGGAACCCTGCTTTATAGGGTAATTAAGACAGTCGACATGGTTATTAAATACATCATGCTAAACTAAACTGGAATGCTGTGAAATAAAATCCAAAATCATAAATAAAACTTGAGTATTCCAGCAAAGGGGTATGTGTGAAAAGAAGGACCTTTATGGTCTCAGAATTGCAATAAATAGCTCTTGCCCACTCAGACTTACTAAAATCTGGCTACTGAAAGCCTCTGGATTTGTCTTTTAGAGAGTGATACTGAAATCAATGCTATATCTCCATGTAGTTTTGTAGCTCTAATTCCCATTATTTCTTATTACAAAAAACAACATAAAAATGCTTTTTGATGAATCATTTTTCCTATATTCCTTATTGCAAAGATCAAATGCTGAAAATGTATGATAAATTAAGTGATCCAATATAAGTTTGATATGACTATCAAGTGAATGTTAGAGTTAAAAAAATAATCTCAAGACTCTTTCCCTTTGTAAGGTCTTTCCAATGACTGCTCATCACTCTGTATTCATGCTGCCTTTCAGGATTCATCTGTAACCTGCCTTAAGACCACGATATAATGACCAGAAATCAAAGAAACAAGTAACAGACTATCTGAAGGCTTGTTGATGTTGGTAATTCTAAACAGTGGTGATAGGTAAATATTGTCATCAGTAGAGATATGTCTTCCAAATATGTGTCTGTCTTGTGGTCATAAGCTTTCAAACTCAAGAGCCGAAGGCTTTATTAATTTAATTTCTTTGAGAAAATGTGATGAGTATACAAAAATGCTGGCAAAAGGGCCAGACAAAATGAGAACAGAAAAAAATACAATCTTTCCAACCTATAATATGCTGCCTACAAGAGATTTTAAATTATTCTTCCCTTGTGTCTTGCCTGGAAGTCTTTTTCTCCGTATGCATGTTTACAGGCAAATTCATTGGTTTACTAGGCAAAGGAAAAGAACTAGTCTTAAAGAGAGGAAATAAATATTTCCAATTCTAGCTGTAAAACTAGAAGCCAAAATGTGTAGTTGACAGGCATGGAGCCAGCTGACTTCAGATCACTAGCCTTTCCTTAAAATCAGTCTTCCTACTTCCACATGGAACACATTTTAAGTTAACAATGTGTAGTTTGGCAAAGGAATTGTTTTTCTTTGGCATGAAACGGTTGTCTCGTTTTTTAAAAATGTATTTTCTGCCTGCTCCTATATACAACGTATGTCAACATTCTTTAGAACTTGAAAAACGGTTGTTACATCAGGAAAGTTTTAGATAATTACTTTTTTCATTTTTGCCTAAATAGGAAAAAAATATATTTAACATATTCATATGCCTCATATAATTCTGAACATGGCTTAAATATACCTTGAAATGCATCTTGAATGGCGATTTAACTATATCGTTTACTTTGGGAAAACGGGCCTCTCAAAGAAGTCATTTAAACTTTTTTTGATGAGTATTTTTACAGGCTATATTGACAATGTACACCCTGAAAATAAATCCGGCCGTTTCCTTCTCTTCTCTCCATCCGTCTTAAAATTGAGTCATTCTATCCACAATGTATTTATAGCACTGAAAACAGTAGAGTGGAATGCTAACCCATTCAAACATTTGCAATCCTCCCCCCCGCCCCGCCCCGTTTCTGGCTACTGTCGCAGAAAACTCAGAAAAGCAGAAATGCAAATTTTCAGACATTGGTTCCACGTGAAATGGGACAGACGGCTGCACCAGCTACTGTTGTGAGACCAGATAGGACCACTGCTGCCTCCACATAAAGAAGGCCATTAAGGAGAAGTTGTTTATTTCTGCTTCTGCAGAAATCATAAACACCAACCCTGAGCCTGACAGCGCAAGCTGTGCCGCAGTAAATTCTAGTACTTTGCTGGCCATTCTAAGCTGCCCAGTAAAAGTTGCTATAGCTAAATCCCATATACATTTCACGAAATAATCCTACTCAGAAGATGGTATCATATTCCTGCACAGCAGGGTGTGCAAATGCCCATAAATCACATGTAGAATCTGAAATATCTATTTTACAAAATCTGTGCAAATTTAACCATGACCCTTTGCCAGACAATGGGCCTTCATATGCTTTGCAGCTTAGCAGACACCCAGGAATTCTGTTTGGAAGTGATAGCTACTGTCTATGTAATATTTAGGACCTATTCATGAAGCATCTGGCAGGAAATAAAAGGGTTTTCTGCACGAACATATGCTAAAGGATGTGGTCCTGTGCCGACTCCTCCTCTTCTGATTTTTTGCAAATAGCACAACATAAGAGACGGTTGTTTCTGGCTGCCCTGCTGCCTGTCATGGCTGTCAGGAGAAATCCCGTGAATTATTGCTCTTCCAGATGTAAGAGATTTTCAGGCAGCCTTAAACTGCCTGTGGTTTGTGGTACTAGAGAGGAGAGAAACGAGATTAAACTTCATCTCATCAGTGCAATCTGAAAAGATCACACAGAGGACTAATAATCAGGGCTTTTTCATTCCAGAGCCAGACTTGAGAGCTGTGTGTTTTTGTTTCAAGGTGATGTCACATTAAGCTTGTTGGAAGACAGTGATTAAGGTCAAACAATATTTGAGGAAGATCAAAAATAAAAAAAAAGAAAAAGCCTTCAGCCTTCTTCTGATGCTTTCCTTATTGCGTTTGCTTAAAGGGGAAGGACTGATCATTTTCACTGATGGCAAAGAATGGGAAGTGGGTTTAGCCCTGTAATTCAACGTTGTCAGCATTTCTTAACACAAGGTTAATGTGAGAAAAATTAGAAATGTTCCCATAAAATTACAGCTCTACTGTTCATTGTAATTTAGTGGATGCATTTATCACCATCAAAAAAAATTGAGTGTCATTTTTTGTTATCTCTAAAGGTCAATTTTGAAGTCTTGATTTTTTTTTTTTTTAATTCTATGAACATGTCATAGAAAGTCTGGAAATATTTGTTAAAAAATCAGCAGGTGATAGTAATGCTTTCTGATACGTAGAGTTTTTAAAAAACATTTTGGTTTGGTTTTCTTCTCCAAAAAATGCACTCCTATAACCCACCCCCCATAAGTGGTAAACATCAGCAGATTCAATAACCCCGGTTACCAACATTTAACTAAACGTTTTCATAACTGTTTCCAGAATGACTCAGAAAATAAATCACACCCTCTCCCATTATGTACAGTTTGAGTCCTTAGGGTGTAAACTTATAACTCATTACATTTCCATTCCCTTTGATCAAATACCACATACAGCACCTGGATATTATAATTTTAAATAACAGTTGTGACACAAACTAGGATAATGCTTAAAAACCTACGAATCTTAATATAGTTACTACTAGTTCTTATCATTTATGGCATGGAGAAATGGTGAGTGGTTTTGTGGCATTTTACTAGAGTTCCATTAGCAAAATATTAATTATAGATCAAGAAAATATGTTTTTTTTAAAAAAACACCTGGAAATAATTGACAAATATATGTCTTAGATCAGAACATAATCGCCCCAATTCAACCTGTATAACTTTTTTTTTTTTTTCAGATGTAGCCTGTTTAAGTAATGGGGTAGGCTACCAGATGTAAACCCTCCCAGGCCAGCTTTTTTTTCCATTTCAGCTCAGGTACCTCCCAAAGTTTCTCTAATGGGAGGGATCCCAGTGAAACAGTGATGAAAACCACAGGTACCAGTGGTTCACATGAAAGCATTTATGGCTTTCCATGCATCACATTAGAGCAGAGTGGAAAAAAGCCCTCTGTTGAAAATGCATTAATTATTTGACACTGGTTTGCCTCAAAGTAATTTTTTACTATGGGATGCAAGTGAAAGATCACAGCTGAAGAAAAGATCATCATACTTGAGGTAGGCTCACAGAGTCTTTTCTTATGTTCTGTGTGAAGTTGTCTTGAACTGAAACCTATGCTCCTTAAGGATTAAGGGATTGGAAAGCAGAGACTGAAGCTGCTGTAATTTAAACCTAGAGATTCCCTAGCACAAAGGTGCAAAATGGACTAAGCCAATCTCTTTCCCTGTTCAGTAGAGAAATAATTTTCCTTTAGAAAGTTTTACACTATTAACATTCCAAAGGCGTTATCATCTTTAAAGCAAGTGGTCTTCTCTTGCTTTTACTAGGCACTGAGTACCTGCAGACATTGAACAAGTGGACGTGGTTTTAAATTACAATTTATGACCTCTCTAAAGCACCATTTATGTATGAGAAATATGAAGAAATTTTAAAGAAAAAATTGCATAATTATCATCAGTGAGTTGCATTTTCTTAGTTAATTTCTTAGTTTCTTGGTATTTTATTCATTAAATATTTTTGTGAAGTTTGGGGCTGTATATGCACTTATTGCTTAGTTTCTAGAAAAATGCATATTTCCAACTCAATGAAATTTAATATTATTTATCCTTCAAATAGCAAAAGAAATCATTTCTGAGTAATTGAAAGCCACTTAGTTGCCGGCATCTGTTTTCTTACATGAGAGTTAAGTCAAAATGAAAGCTCAAAGAGTGCTTTATTTATTCATTGATCCAATTGTTCATTCAACAGTTATTAAGTACCTACTATGTGCCATGCAGTTAGGCACTTCAGATGCAGTGGTGCAGAAATAATCTTGCCCTCATGTCTAGTGAGATACACCTATATTAAATTAATAAGTAAGTAAGTAGCTATTTCAACTAAAATGGTTATACATGCTGCAAAAGGGATGTATAAAGAAGAATCATGGAAATATGGAATTCACATAAATGTGACGTTTTCAGATACTTATGGTTGTACAGCTCTGCTGTGAGGCTGCAGTGATTTACCCAAAATAAAGTAACTGAAAGCTTTATTTCTATATTTTCTAAAAACAAGCAAAAAAACACAAAGATGTGGAAAAGCTGAAATCTTTGTGTGCTGATATCAGAATTCTGAGTTTCATATTTAGTTTCTCTGTTAGGTAGGAAAAATAGTGAGTGAAAGAAGATATTATTTTCAGAATAAGCCATTTCTAAATGGTTCTTACTGGTTACATCCAATCTCCCTTTGAAAAGCCATATGAAGAAAAGAGCCAATCTTAAAATATCTTAAAATATCAAGCTAAAAATCCTTAGTCACAAAGCCTGGATTTTAACTTTTGATTTTTCCTCACATCAATACTCTACTCCAATCCTTCTCAGATATTCAGCCCACATTTCTAATCTACTGTTTGAAGACAAAGTGTAGCATCATTTTCTCACTTCCAACTTGATAATGGTTGGGATATTTCCTATCTTGATCTTTTCAATCTTTTACCCTCTGGATTTTACTTCTTTTCTTCATATTGTTATTACTATTTAGCTAATATTTTTGTCACTCACATTTCATGTCTTCACTGAAGTACAGTTGGGTAATTTTTTTTTTTGGCAATGATTTGTTTTATTTGATCAATTTTGGCCAAATCCAGTAATATAAAGTATATAGATCATCTATGTACATAGATCAGAGGAGGCTGGCTTGCTTTTTATTTGAAACAGTCAACCCAATTTCCTTTAAGTAATTAATTTTTTAATGTTTTTATTTTATATTGGGATATAGTTGATTTACAATGTTGTGTTAGTTTCAAGTGTATAGAAAAGTGATTCAGTTATACATATACATATATCCATTCTTTTTCAGATTCTTTTCCCATATAGGTTGTTAAAGAATATTGAGTAGAGTTCCCTATGCTATACAGTAGCTCTTTGCTGATTATCTATTTTACATATAGTAGTGCATATATGTTAATCCCAAACTCCTAGTTTATCCCTCCCCCCTCCACTTTTCTCCTTTGGTAACCATAAGTTTGTTTTTGACAGAGAAAGACAAATATCATATGATATCACTTACATGTTGAATCTAAAAAAAAATGATACAAATGAACTTATGTACAAAACAGAAACAGAATCACAGACACTTTAAGTATTTTCAAATTTTTGTTCCTTTCCAGCCACTCTTGCCTCTGCTCTTGAATTTGAATTCTTCACCTTAATTGAGTTCACCTTCACTCAACTTTCAACTCAAATTACTCACGACATAAAAATTTTCAAGTATTCTCCCTTTTAATATCCAAAGGACTTACTGAGTTTTAGGTTTACAGCATGAATACTATATTTAGTTTTTCAAACATGAGTGATGGTTAAAGAAAAATGTGTAATGAGGTCAAATTTAGGGAGCAGTATTTGTTTCAGAGGTTACTTTTCCTGGTTAAAAAATCATAATAAATGTTAATTGTCTAGCAGCTGGAAAAATATAGAAAAATATTAAAAAGTAAGTGAAAATAACCTGCAATCCAACCAAAGAGATTAAATTAGTAGTTTTTACCACTTTATTCTTTCTTGTCATATGTCATATATCGTAGGGAAAAAAATATTATTTCTTTTTCTTTTGTTAATTTTAAAATAGTTGATGTAGAACTGCATATTACAAAGTTCTTAGGAGTATGTAAATGAAAGCTCTACTTAAATTAAGTGACAATAACCATTGTCTTCTCTCTAAGGGAGAAAAAGAAACATGTTTAATCACTCTATTACCTTCCGTTACAGGAAAGGTTTTTCAAGTTTAACCTGATACCTTTCATTGCTAAAATTTTTAAGTATTTGAATATTTCTATAGGAATTGTTCAACCTCCCCACTCTCATTATTTCTGCAAACTGAAAACATATAACAGTTTTTTTCAACTTAAAATGACCTCCCACCATGCAATAACAGATTCTTTGATCATTACTCATTCATTCATCATAAAGTAGATCGTGCACATCTACTGTGCATTGTTGGGTTGTATACTTGAAAACTCAAAGAAGCAAAAAAACAGCAATCATGTCCTCAAGAAGCTTACATGGTCTTTTAATTACTTCCAATGTTTAGTTGATAAGGGAATTAATTTTAATATTAAGTAAATAAAATTTCAATAATAAAATGAAAACGTGTCACAACTTCATATCACATACTACAGAATAAAATGCAGAAATGTGTGTATTATTTATTTTTTAGAAATTCTAGTCCACACTTTTCTGTGATTCTGTGAACATTAAGTTAGCTCTATTTGTAACAAATTGCATTGCATGCTCCTATCTACTTCATACAAGTGCTACTCCCTAGTACATTCAAGTTATTTTTTTTTCCTGTAAAGAAATAGAATAAAATATTTTACAAACTGCATTTGAAGACATACCAAATAAAAGGTAAAAGTATGAATATTGAAAAGTATGCCAGTAGCTCAAATTTGCATGTGACTCTGGGGGTGAGGAGTGGCTTTCACACAGTTCTATGGATTCCTATCTGTAGTGCTACTTTGGCCAATGCTTTCCACTTATAACCTTAAAATCCTATCTTGAAGCTTCAGACACCCACTCCAGGAGTAGAAGTAATTCCATTTCTATACTCCATGTGCCTCTTGAGGCCAGATCTGCCAGTAAGTGCTTAATTGGGTTAGAAGATAGTGGATAGTACCAGTTTATCATACAGGCAACTGACACAAAACTTTTTCACTTATCTGAGGTTAGACTGTGTCTGGGTTCAGAGATGAAAGGTCAGTTCTTTATCCACTAAGTCCCCTAGACATTCCAAAATCCCCAGTACATTACAAATTTGAACAGTTTAAGCTCTCTTAAATAAAGATTCTCTTCTCTGGGTAAAGTATACAGTGTATAGAGATACAGTGGGGAAGAAACATGTGAAAGGTCCCAGCCATGACCTTTTAACATCAATAGTTTTATTTATAGCCAGGCTCTTAGTCTATAGGGCTTAATATAAAAGCAAGAAGAAAGACAAAGTTATCTGGTTAGCTTTATAGTAGCTATCCGGTTATATAAAATTTGTCTTTTTACTCTTGAGCTGAGAATAAAAATTATAAATAATTAAAGTGACGGCTGTTCCAAAGTAAAGAATAACATTCCTCAATCATTTCTAATCAAACACATTCCATTTCTCTCTTTATATGACCTAAAATACTCTACTAGATTTTAAAGGAATAGATTTATTTCTTCAGATGTATGATTTATTTTTAAAAGACAAAATAATATTATTTTGTTTTTCTTACTACCTGCCTCCCTGTCACATATTTGGTATCTTGCTGTATTTAAAATTACATGTTAGAGAGCTGTAGATTACAGCAGCCAAAACCATGTTTCATGGAACTTTAGTAGTTTAGAAAATTTAGCAAACACAGATGTATGCCTTGGTTTGCTGTTTTCAAAATAGTTCTCAGGGACTCTTAAGAAATGCCTGAACGTACATTGGGAGAAGTGCAAAGAGGTCAGAAAATCCACAGTGGGAGCAAAGTGTGAAACAAAGCTGGAGACTAGTCCACCAAGGTCTCTGTGTGACAAGCCAGAGAAGGTGACTTAACCTAAGAGAAGGCTGGAAAGGTTTTATATGGAAGAGAGCCTGATCTTAGTTCCCAACTCTATTCTGGGAGAATTACAGGAAGGCACTTGGGCTTTCATTATCTCCAGGGAAGACCATGACCCTCTCCTTTCAACCCTCAGGGACTCATCTACCTCCCTGAGTATCCCTAGCTGATGGGTAGCCTTTCACAGATATGATACCCTGTGTGCAGTTTCTCACAAGTTGTTAGTTTCATTCATGCTAAAATAGTCATAGAAACTAACAGGTAACATTTTAGGTTTAACTGGAACTTCTACAGACAACATCTTTACCCAAAAATGTCATTAAATTGGTCAGAGTTTCAAGTGCTGTATCTATGTATTGAGTTGTCAAGGATGCTCTTCTACACTCCATTTTAAGTTGAGTGTAATACTTGGGACTTTTCTCTTCTAGTTCCATGTTCTAGCTTCAAATTCCCAACCAACCATACAGTGTGATACAGAAATCTGTGAATGACTACCAACACTTTAGAGACAAAACCACCAGGGCTGCATTATTTTCTAGTTAAAAGATATCTGTTTAGTCATTAAGTTGAAAAGGAAAAAAAAAAAA
Source organism: Hyperoodon ampullatus (assembly GCF_949752795.1). Taxonomy (NCBI): domain Eukaryota; kingdom Metazoa; phylum Chordata; class Mammalia; order Artiodactyla; family Ziphiidae; genus Hyperoodon; species Hyperoodon ampullatus. The sequence continues at coordinate 19,685,345 of NC_136930.1, forward strand.
GATCTTTGGTAAACAGTATTGAGGATCTAATAGTGGGTAAAAGCCCAAAGTATCAGAACTTATAAGATACTGAGTATCTTATAGCAGATAGAAGCCCAGCTTCCAGAGTTAGACAGACCTGGATTAGAATCTCTAGTCAAAGAGCCCAAAATATATAGTTGACTGACTATTCTCTTTCTTGTAGTCATTTTACATGTCTCTAATATTTATCAGTAAATAGACTGAGAGAAAACTCTAAAACATTTGTAGAAAGAACAGCAATGATAAAATATTACGAATGAAATTCATTTCCTTCAAATGTACCCTCCTTGTGGTCTCCAGAAAGTGATTATTTTCACCTCTCTGATGAATGAAAGGGAAAAAAACTTGCCCACATTCTCTACTACAGAAGAACGTTGTCAGATTGTATTACAGAATCATTCTGGTGTCATAACAGAATCAGAAATGGTGAAGTTATCAACTCTCCTCTCTCATATCCTATTGCAGGAGACCTAAACCAGCCCCAGAAAATGACTCTCCTCTTTCTGCCCTGCTCTGAGTCATACTAAGAATGAAAATTGTCCCAGGTATATATTGGTACTTCAGTATCACCAAGACCAAAACCCATTTATCGCCAGGAATAATTTCTGGCTCCAATGTCCTCAGGTTTTCCTTGCTTCCATTGCTTTCCATTTTTATTAGTCAATCTAATTATTGAATGCCTACTATATTCCAAACCCTACATGAGACCCCTCAGGTAAAGATGAACAGATAATCCATAATCCCTGCCATGGATGAGTCTAGAGCCAAAATAAGGAAGAAAATAAATGAATCAATAAATGCCTCACTTTCTAGGAACTGTTATCTGTTTACATGGTAGAGAATCTGAGGGAATCTAGTGCTTAAAAATTTAGATTTTATGTTGTAGAAGGCAGACGGTGTTTACTCTTGGTGACTTGAGGGGGACTCAGAGAAACCATCTTGGGTGTTACTGATCTTCTGTTTCTTGGTCTGGGAGTAGATTTCACAGCTGTGCTCAGTTTGTGAAAAAATCATTGAGTTGCACACTTATATGCACTTTTCCCTTATATATTGCACTTCCATTAAAAATTTTCAAATTATATCTAGATATATTTTTCCTTTGCATAGAACAGATATTTTACATAGGCTAGGAACACGTGTTCCATAGACTCAACAAATATTTTAAAAATTGAATTATAATTTAAATTTCTAAAAACTTAAAATCTAAAAATTCTTAACTCCTTTTCCAACCATGAAAAAAAATCCTTAATTTTGTAAATGAATTGCTATGCTGAATCTTCAGTTATGCTTCTATTGGTAATAAGATCATTCTGTTCAAAGCCCTAAGACTATTCCCACATATTCAAGAGATATTGTATTCACATAGTCATCCTCAAGAGTACTTCCCACCAGAAAAGTCAGCACACCAGTCGCTCTGAAATTCCCATTTGGGTCTCTTTATTTTTCACCTACCAACAGCTTACTTAATGATGCCTTGAGCAAACTAGCAATTGTATTCACTATATCCTCTTGGTATTACACTATATTGACATCTGTCATTTTTTTTTCATGAAAATGTCATTTGCGGGTATGACTTACTTTTTAAAAATACTCAGTTTCTACTGCTGAATATAAAATGCATACAACTCGTGGAAAAAATATAGCACCAAGCCAAGCAGATCCTCAAAATTGTTTTAGAATTAATTTCATAGACATCATATCATTTTCCCAATAAATATATCACCAAACAACACGTAGCAAGTAGTGCTAAATTTACTTTTCTCTGTAGAATTTAATCCTGTTGAATACATACCCTGTTGAATTTTCCTTTGATTTCAAGCCACAAGATTCATATTATTCCTTACTCCTCCTGAGCCCACATTCTAGGTTCCTCCTTCTCTAACCCCTGATGACAAAACAAGATTCTATAACATTTATTTGTCTCTGGAAAGTACTTGCTCATCCTTAAGGTTCTACCCCACAACTCACTCTGGTCTCCCTGTATATATTTCTCTCTCAATGTGAACAGGTGTTGCCACAGTTTTAATAGCATCAGGCTTAGTTCTAGCGTCCAAACACTAGTGACAACTAGAACCCTTAACTTGGAAGGTTCCAACCATTTCCAGCTCAACATATCCAAAATCCAACTTCATGCTCTTGAAATCTGCTTCTCGGGCTTCCCTGGTGGCACAGTGGTTGGGAGTCCGCCTGCCAATGCAGGGGACAAGGGTTGGTGTCCCGGTCCAAGGAGGATCCCACAAGCTGCAGAGAGGCTGGGCCCGTGAGTCATGGCTGCGCATCCAGAGCCTTGCTCTGCAACGGGAGAGGCCACAACAGTGAGAGGCCCGCGTACCGAAAAAAAAAAAAAAAAAAAAAAAAAACAGAAAGAAAATCTGCTTCTCCCTTCCTCCACCTCACCTCACCCTGCCCTCAGCCAACCCTCTGGGTTTTCTGTATTGGTTAATGACAGTCCGTCTCCTGAATGCCTTTCCAATTTCCCGCTCACTATACCTTTGCTACACAATTCCACTGTCACCTATTACCTCAATCCTGCTGCCCTCTAACCCCGTATCCCTGCAGTCAAAGTATATATTGTCATGTGCTTAATGTTATCCTTTTACTCATTCATTCACTTTTTCATTCAACCAATATTTGTTGAGTAACTGCCCCTGCTAGGCTTTGGATACTCAGAGATAAACAGGACACAGACTTTTCTATGAAGAAACACTGTCTCAAGGGGGAATATGTACAAGAATGGCTTATATTCTGCAGCAGAGAGTTTAAATGCCTTTGTACGTCACATAAATGTTCTTCATACCCTGGACTCGACAAACCTCTCCCGCTTCTTTGACTGCATTTGCCTAGTGTGTGTCCTTGGCTCCAGGCAACCAGAACTCCATGTAGATCTCCAATGAGCCTTTCCCTTATGCCTTTATTCCCTCTGCCTGAAATGTCCTTCTCAACCTTGTCAGTCCAGCAGACTGATTCTGGAGCTATTTTCTGCCCTCCTCAGACAGTTGGCATCTGTTCTCTGTACTCAATAACATCCTGTGCAAATTTAACATTTATCACACTACTTACTAATTATTGATTTTCACTTCTGCCTTTCCTGCTAGATAGTGAGGTGCATGAGAGCAGTGATTGAATCTCCTGTGCCCTTCGGGTTGAATGAGCAATAATCATATACTTGAGAATAAGAAAATGATTAAGAACACAGCCCAGGTTGGCTGCGTGAACACAGCCTGAAGGGGGTTAGTGCACCACGGCTAGCTGGGAGGGAGTCCGGGAAAAAGTCTGGAAGTGCCGAAAAGGCAAGAGACTTTTTCTTGCCTCTTTGTTTCCTGGTGCGTGAGGAGAGGGGATTAAGAGCGCCGCTTAAAGGAGCTCCAGAGACGGGCGCAAGCCATGTCTCAGCACGGACCCCAGAGATGGTCATGAGACGCTAAGGCTGCTGCTGCTGCTGCCACCAAGAAGCATGTGTGCAAGCACAGATCACTATCCACACTGCCCCTCCCAGGAGCCTGTGCAGCCCGCCACTGCCAGGGTCCCGGGATCCAGGGACAATTTCCCCGGGAGAACGCACGGCACGCCTCAGGCTGGTGCAACGTCACGCCAGCCTCTGCCGCCACAGACTCGCCCCGCATCCGAACCCCTCCAACCCCCCGTCCTGAGTGAGGCGGAGCCCTTTAACCCTGTCCTGTCTGAGCCAAGAACAGATGCCCTCAGGTGACCTACACGCAGAGGCAGGGCCAAATCCAAAGTTGAATCCCGGAGCAGTACAACAAAGAAGAGAAAGGGAAATCTCTCCCAGCAGCCTCAGGAGCAGTGGATTAAATCTCCACAATCAACTTGATGTACCCTGCATCTGTGGAATACATGAATAGACAACGAGTCATCCCAAATTGAGGAGGTGGCCTTTGGGAGCAACAATATACATTTTCCCCCCTTTGTGTGTATGCGTATATTTCTGTGTGATTTTTGTCTGTATAGCTTTACTTTTAACATTTGTCCTATGAGTCTGTCTGTGCTTTTTTTTGTTTGTATTTTTTTTTTTGTATTTTTTTTTTTTGTATTTTTTTTTAGTATAGTTTTCAGTGCTTCTTATCATTGGTGGATTTGTTTTTTGGTTTAGATGTTCTCTTCTTTCTTTCTTTTTTTAAATTACTTTAAAAATTTTTTAATAATTATTTTTTGTTTTTATTTTAATAACTTTTAAATTTAATTTAATTTTATCTTTTTCTTCTTTTCTTTCTTTTTTCTCCCTTTTATTCTAAGCTGTGTGGATGACAGGATCTTGGTGCTCCAGCCAGGCATCAGGGCTGTGCCTCTGAGGTGGGAGAGCCAAGTTCAGGACACTGGTCCACCAGAGACCTCCTGGCCACACATAATATCAAATGGCAAAAATCTCCCAGAGATCTCCATCTAAATACCAAGACCCAGCTCCACTAAACAACCAGCAAGATACAGTGCTGGGGCTTCCCTGGTGGTGCAGTGGTTGAGAGTCCACCTGCCGATGCAAGGGACACGGGTTCGTGCCCCGGTCCAGGAAGATCCCACATGCAGCGGAGCAGCTAGGCCCGTGAGCCATGGCATCTGGGCCTGCACTTCCAAAGCCTGTTCCCCACTGTGGGAGAGGGCACAACAGTGAGAGACCCACTCATCACACACACACAAAAAAGATACAGTTCTGGACACCTCATGCCAAACAACTAGCAGGACAGGAACACAACCCCACCCATTAGCAGAAAGGCTGCCTAAAATCATAATAAGGTCACAGACACCCCAAAACACACCACCAGACGTGGACCTGCACACCAGAAAGACAAGATCCAGCCTCATCCACCAGAACACAGGCACTGGTCCCCTCCACCAGGAAGGCTACACAACCCACAGAACCAACCTTACCCACTGGGGACAGACACCAAAAACAACGGGAACTATGAACTTGCAGCCTGTGAAAAGGAGACCCCAAACACAGTAAGTTAAGCAAAATGAGAAGACAGAGAAACACACAGCAGATGAAGGAGCAAGGTAAACCCACCTGAACTAACAAATGAACAGGAAAAAGGTAGTCTACCTGAAAAGAATTCAGAATAATGATAGTAAAGATGATCCAAAATCTTGGAAATAGAATGGAGGAAATACAAGAAACGTTTAACAACGACCAAGAAGAACTAAAGAGCAAACAAACAATCATGAACAACACAATAAATGAAATTAAATATTCTCTAGAAGGGATCAATAGCAGAATAACTGAGGCAGAAGAATGGATAAGTGACCTGGAAGATAGAATAGTGGAAATAACTACTGCAGAGCAGAAAAAAAAAAAAAAATGAATGAAAAGAATTGAGGACAGTCTCAGAGACCTCTGGGACAATATTAAAGGCACCAACATTCGAATTATATGGGTCCCAAAGAAGAAGAGAAAAAGAAAGGGACTGAGAAAATATTTGAAGAGATTATAGTTGAAAACTTCCCTAATATGGGAAAGGAAATAGTTAATTAAGTCCAGGAAGCACGGAGAGTCCCATACAGGATAAATCCAAGGAGAAACACACCAAGACACATATTAATCAAACTATCAAAAATTAAATACAAAGAAAAGAAATTAAAAGTAGCAAAGGAAAAACAACAGATAACATACAAGGGAATCCCCATAAGGTTAACAGCTGATCTTTCAGAAGAAACTCTGCAAGCCAGAAGGGAGTGGCAGGACATATTTAAAGTGATGAATGAGAAAAACCTACAACCAAGATTACTCTACCCAGCAAGGATCTCATTCAGATTTGATGGAGAAATTAAAACATTTACAGACAGCAAAAGCTAAGAGAATTCAGCACCACCAAACCAGCTTTACAACAAATGCTAAAGGAACTTCTCTAGGCAGGAAACACAGGAGAAGGAAAAGAACTACAATAACAAAGTGAAACCAATTAAGAAAATGGTAATAGGAACATACATATCAATAACTACCTTAAATGTAAATGGATTAAATGCTCCAACCAAAAGACATAGACTGGTTGAATGGATACACAAGCAAGACCCATATATATGCCATCTACAAGGGACCCACTTCAGAACTAGGGACACATACAGACTGAAAGTGAGGGGATGGAAAAAGATATTCCATGCAAATGGAAATCAGAAGAAAGCTGGAGTAACAATTCTCATATCAGACAAAATATACTTTAAAACAAAGAATATTACAAGAGACAAAGAAGGACACTACATAATGATCAAGGGATTGATCCCAGAAGAAGATGTAACAATTGTAAATATTTATGCACCCAACATAGGAGCACCTCAATACATAAGGCAAATACTAACAACCATAAAAGGGGAAATCGACAGTAACACATTCATAGTAGGGGACTTTAACACCCCACTTTCACCAATGGAGAGATCATCCAAAATGAAAATAAATAAGGAAACACAAGCTTTAAATGACACATTAAACAAGATGCACTTAATTGGTATTTACAGGACATTCCATCCAAAAACAACAGAAAACACTTTCTTCTCAACTGCTCATGGAACATTGTCCTGGATAGATCATATCTTGGGTCACAAATCAAGCCTTGGTAAATTTAAGAAAATTGAAACCATATCAAGTATCTTTTCTGACCACAACTCTATGAGACTAGATATCAATTACAGGAAAAAAAATCTGTAAAAAATGCAAACACGTGGAGGCTAATCAATACACTACTTAATAACCAAGAGATCACTGGAGAAGTTAAAGAGGAAATCAAAAAATACCTAGAAACAAATGACAATGAAAACACGACAACAAATGAATTTTGGGGGGATACAATCCAGTCCATGACACTCATGTTCTTTGTGCTGAATCTCACTGCCATCAAAATAAGATGAACCAACGTCAACAGTGTCCACTGGTAAAGTCCTTAAGAGCAGAAAGTCTGGATCTAATTTTCGCAAAAGTGTGAGGCTTTTTAGCCATTCTCCCTTTATTCCATCCCTTATTGCTAGAGTTTCTTGATCATCCATAATATAAAATAGCTGTTGGTAAAGCAAACAGTAGGTCTGTGTCATGTGCTACCTATCCAAAAGGAGCACCCCTAAGGGACAAATAATTTAAGGCAGAAGACATTCTGGACAATGAGTTTGAAAATGTCTAGCTCTTCAACATAGTCATGGGTGTTGGGAGAAGGGACAGAAGAAACTAGAGTAACAGGCTAGAATACCTCCGTGGATGATTGTGTAGGAAAAGGTGTTGAATCACCCTGGAATGTGGTGGTCTGGTACTGATAGAGTAGAGAAGAGGTTTGGAGGGAGTGTTGAGTCAAAAGGAGCCTGCTGAATGTGTCAAGAATTACAAATCCTGTGGCTGTGGTGGAAGAAGCAAGAGATGCCCACTCAGGCTGGGTAACTGCTCTTCTTCCCAATACTTTGCTGCCCCCCGCATCTCTGTTTTTTGGACTTCGACTCCGGTGGCAGGACCTCTAAACCACATTGACATTAAAATATAGAATGACTAATATTGGATCTCCCTTTTTTTTTTTTTTTTTTTTGTGGAACGCGGGCCTCTCACTGCTGTGGCCTCTCCCATTGTGGAGCACAGGCTCCGGACGCGCAGGCTCAGCAGCCATGGCTCACGGACCCAGCCGCTCTGTGGCATGTGGGATCTTCCCAGACCGGGGCACGAACCCGTGCCCCCTGCATCAGCAGACGGACTCTCAACCACTGCGCCACCAGGGAAGCCCTGGATCACCCTTTAATCCTGAGGGGAAAAGAACAATTTCTAGATTGTCCAGGTAAATATCCCTAAGAGAAGGATAAAATACGGGAAGAGAATTTTTCTAGTCATCAGGAACCCCCAGTTGAATGGCAGTACTGGCAGATCAAAAGAACCCCAAATATGGATTGAAAATTCAATGGTAATTGATGGCTTTTTTCAAAGGCAAAGTATATAGTTGCCTCATTAATTTCTTCTCTTATAGTACAAGAAATAAAGTGGCAGGACCTGAAGCCAAGCACCCTGATTTCCTCTATAAGGACTCTCAACCACCTATGTGTTTTGTGAGAATAAAAGAATTAAGAATGGAAGCACTAGTCTCATCAATCATGGATGAGCATATAAATTGTGCAATATTCACATAATGGGATATTATGTATCAATACGGATTTTTTTGAGATCTCACAAACCTGATGTTAACCTCAGAAACATTGTAGCTCACAAACATAATGCTGAGTGAAAAAAGTGAGTACAAGTTGTATGGTTCCATTTGTATAAAGTTCAGAATTAGACAAGACTGATCTAAAAGTCAGGAGGTTGGACACCCTTGAGGAGGGACAGGGACTGGAATGGGGTGGGGTTTGTGGTGCTAGTAAGGTTCCATTTCTTTATCTGCCTTCTGACCACATAAGTATGTTTGCTTAAGGACAATTCATTAAGCTGTACACATGATTTCTGTGCCATTCTATTTGTTTATCTCAATTAAAATTTCTAAAATTTAAAAGCACCACACGGGGTATATACTGAAAAGAGTTGAAAGCATGGATTCAAATAGATATTTGTATACCTGTGTTTATAGTAACATTATTCGCAATAACCAAAAGTGGGAAACAACCTAAATGTCCATTGACAGATGAATGGATAAAGAAATGTGGTATATCCATACAATGGTATATTATTCAGCCTTAAAAAGGAATGATATTCTGATACATGCTACACCAGGGAAGAAACTTGAAAACGTTACACTAAGTGAAATAAGCCAAACATAAAAGGACATATATTGTATGTTTCCATTTTTATGATGTCTTAGTCAATTCTGACTTCTATGACAAAATACCATCAACTTGGTGGCTTATAAACAACAAACATTAACTTCTCACAGTTCTGGAGGCTAGGAAGTCCAGTATCAAGGTGGTAGAAAATTCAGTGTTCATGTTCATAGTCTTCTTGCTGTTTCTGCACATGGCAGAGGGACAAAGGAGCTCTCTGGAGTCCCTTTTATGAGGGCACAAATCCAGTCCACTCAGGCAGAGCCCTCATGACCTAATCACCTACCAAAGGCCCACCTCTTAATATCATCATATTGGGGATGAGAATTTCAACATATGAATCCGGGGGGGTGGTGACAAAAACATTCAGTCTATGGCATGACATACCTATAGTTGTCAAAATCATAGAGACAGAAAGTAGAATAGTGTTGACCAGGGGCTGAGGGGGGTGAGGCATGGGAATTATTACTTAACAGGTATGGAATTTGAGTTTGAGATGATGAAAAATTTCTGGAGACTGATAGTGGTAATGGTTGCACAATAATGTGAATATAATTAGTGCCACTGAATTGTACATCTTAAAATGGTAAATTATATATTATATGTATTTTATCAAAATAAAAAAAAAATCAAAAAACAAGAAAAGAATGGAGGCACATGTCTTTCTCTTCTCCTTCAGTGGGACCTTGCCACCCTGTCCACAGGATCCTCCAGACAAATTCCCACCGTCACTTCTTTTCAAGGCCAACAGTTTCGAATACTTGGGATCCAACCCTGGGATATCCTTCTGTCTTTGACCAACTTCTTTACCTCGAGGCCGCATACTAAAATTTCCTTGGCTGGTTCTATTTCACTTACAGGAGTAGAAGAAAGTATTTTGAGAGAAATCTACTTGTTTAGTATGATCAGGCGATTTGTGTTATTGACCACCATACAGGAGCATCTTACAAACATACATCATTCCCAGACCAATCTTCTAAAATATACCCCTTGGAATAAAACCTTGGTAATATAGAGGGAATTCCTTGTTCCTCTGAGAAGGATACAATCCACTGAGCAAAAATTTCAACATTTATTTATACCCCACCTATGTGTAAACAGACCTGAGACTAAAATTATTAAATGGCCAGGTTCACAAAAGAATAATCTGGAAACAATAGTGAAAACACTTTAAGGCATTTTATTTTCAAATAATGCCAAAACCTCTATTCAACTGAGCTAATTATTCATTTAATTTTGTCTACATAATATCAAAAAGTTTGACTGAATTTTTCATTGAGTTTATTAATATTTTCACTGAGTTTCCAGATGTTTTGCTTTCACATATTGGTGTCACTATATATCTTTATTTTCCCCTTACACTATCATTCCTATGTATAGTTTATTGTTGGGAGAGAGCTGCAGGGCAGGACAGATATTAGAACTATATAGGATCTCATAAGATGTGAAGCTGAATATCTTTTTTTTAGATCAGGTAACCTTCTTATAGCTTTGAGGGAAAACATGGATAGTACTCCAGTGTGTGTGTGTGTGTGTGTGTGTGTGTGTGCGCGCATGTGTGTATGAGTATGTGTACATTGACAAGGAATTCTTCTATATTGAAAATGAGCAAAACCCTATGCCAACCATTGCAAGAAAACCCTAGAAGTTTTTTTTTTAATATATAGGTTTACAAAGGATCTTCATTTATGTACATATCAGCCGAACTCATACACTACTTCAGAGGAATTAGTATAGAATACTGGTTAAGAAGATAGAGTTTTACTCTTCACCTTGACAATTTCCTAGTTTTCCTCTGTTTTCTCATCTGTATTACAGGGATAAAAACCACACTTTTCTTTTGGAATGTTGAGTGTGAAAGGACTTAGCACTGTGACATGCTCAGTTAATGTTAGTGCTCATACTAAGAACCAGGAAACGGAGCATTTTTAATTATGAAATAAATTTCAACAAGCAAATATCCAAATATGCAGTGACATTTGAATTTTGCTGTTGTTTTGAGAAGTGACATATCATAGGCAGATTTTGACCTGAGGGAGGCAGAGCCCAGAGCCAACAATTTTGTTTTGTTCTTAGTTTAGGCAGCAAAACGAGTATTTGGAAAAGTAGGAATCTGATAGCGTTTTGTTAATACGACTACACTATCCTACTATTTTGTTCCTTTTGAAATGATGAAATTTTCTGATTTAATTTTGATGACAATAATTCACTTGAGTTAACTCATGGTCAGTCATGTATATCTCTTTTCTCCTTTGTTGCTGCTGGTGACTGAGTTGCTCAACTGCCGTCAGTTGAGGCTTTAAAAAAAAAAAAGGTTTTAGTTCTTAGCTTTACCTTCTTATGGTGCAACTGGATGGCATGAACTTTCTTGAGGTTAAGAGACAAGATGTCTTTTCCTAAACAAAATATCTAAGATTCAGGTTCCCGAGTGTCATGGAAGTTCCAGGTCCTTGGTTTAGGACCTGTAAAATCCCTACCCACCGCTGGAGCAACTCCTTTTATGGGAATGTCTCTGGTTACTTGTCTCTTTGCCTCTTCTAGTTCCTAGAACAAAGAACTTTGGGATTCACAGGCAAGCATATGTCCTTCTGTCTAGCTCTCAAATTATAAGTCCATTATTCTACTGCACAAGAAGAAATTGTTCCAAATTAAATCAAGACTAGCTTGTAAAAATCCTGCCTGGTTGTGTCTCTAATGATTTCCAGACTAATAAGCAACACGTAGATGGCTCAATACAATTCTCAGTGTCCCAAAGCATATTAATTTTTTTGTCAAAGAACTAGATCTTTGCCTGAGCTTTTTCCCCTGCCCCATGTCTTTAAAATCTCCAAAAATTGTACCCTTTGAAAATATATGTGTTATATTGCTATTTTTCCATAACTGGAGTTTTAGTTCTCAAATAGTTCAAATAATAATAAAGAATTTGTTTTAAATAAACATCCAACTTTTGTCTCTGTATCTCCGTCACCTAAGCGAGCACAGTATTTTAGAGTTTAGGAAGTTTCCTTAACTTGGTTATAACTCTAAGAATCATAAACTGAATTTTTATAGAAATCTTGTTTGATCTATTTTGCTTCTTGAGTTAATCCTTTTTCTAATTCACAAAAGTAGCAAATTCTCATAAATATTTCAGATATCACAGTTATATATAAAGTTAAAAGTAAAGGTATTTTCTGCACCCCCAATCTCACGACTCAAAAGTAACTCTTTTTAAAATTATTTGGTATTGTTCCAGATCTTTTCCTATGCACATAATCCAAATATGAGGATATATTGATTACAAATTTGTTTATCTTTCCTATTTTCCTGTCCTTCATCCTATAGCCCCTTCCCATACCCTACCTCTCAATTCAGCCAATTATGCATATTTTATGGTCTTTTTCTTCAGGACTTTTTTTGTGTGTGTGTGTGTGGCAAGGATAAAAGAAGTTGCTCCAAGACAGTTTCCTTTAGTCTTTTATACTAATTTTAACTCATATAAGAAGTTATCTAGGTACCTTTGAAAAAACTAGAGAAAAAGAGAATTTTTGAGGTCCATTAAATGAGAGAGCACAATTTTACTCCAAACTAAAAGATGGAAATCTGGGGAATTTGTGAGAGTGAAGAGGGGGATTCCTACCTTCCAACCTCAGTGCCAAGACTTCCCAGGGTAATTGCATGAGTTTCCCTAAGAAAACAGGGCTTTAAACAAGAGCTCCGTACTTCTTGTAATTCCACATGAATTCTTCTACCCTACATGTGCAAGGGAAGCAGAAAGACACCAGGTTTCAAATGTTTATTCCTGGCTTGGAATATAAGTGACCAGTGTTGACAATGATGGACTGAAGCTTAGATCTTCCTCCCACATGTGGGGCAGTAACCAGTGAAGGTGGAGCAGGACCCAATCAATGCAGCTGTGGCTGAATTGTTCATAAAACAAATAGGATAGGGTTTGGAATATGATTTAAATAGATACAAAGGCAAGATGCTTCAAATATATCTGAGATGTCGGTTGGGATGGTCTCCAAATAGTGAGGAAAAGTTGGGGATGTGGTTCATTTTTCATAACAGAAAAGGGATCATACTCTGCCTTATTTTTCTATGCATTGGTTTTTCAATAATTATGGAGATCTTTCCATGAAGTCTATTCTGTTTCATAGTTAAATAGTATTTCATGATGGACATACAATTATTTATTTAGCCATTCCTTTATTGGTAAACATTTAGATTATCTCTAATTTCTGCTTTTGCAAGTATGGTTGCATTGTGTATTTCTACCTGTAGGATTTCTAGAAGTGAAATTACTATACCAATGGATTGAATATTTTAAATTGTGTTAGTTTTGAGAATCTCCTAATGTTCTGTATTATTACACATTTCTCCCTGCTTTTATTAACATTCTATATTATAAGAATTTTAATGTTTTGTCAATTTAATGTACATAAAAGTTACCTTAATATTGTTTTATTAACATATATCTGTCATTATGAGTTTAAAGGTTTTTCCATGTTTTTTCAGCCTTTAATATCTCTCTGTAGTGAATCACTTCTATTTTTTTCTCATTTTTATATATTTTGTTATTCTATAGATAGGAGTTGTTTCTGTATAAGAGAGAGTAACCCTTTATCAAATATATGTAGAATATACTTTTCCAACTTACATAATATATATTTATAATAGATGTTATCTATCTCATTATTTTATATTCATACACCTATAAATATTATAATTAAATATGTATTAAATATTTAAATAAACATCAAAAATGAATATATGGATATTCGTACATCTGAGATAAAATTTTCTTTTTCTTTAGATTTTTTTTATAGAATCTTTTACAGAGTAGGCACTTTTCAATTTTGACAGTTTGTCAATATTTTTTCTCTTCTGCTTTCCTGACATTCACATTATACTCAGACAGTTCGCATTCCCTATTTTTTAAGTATTTTTATAATTTTATTTCTTACAGACTTTTTAAAAAAAGTGATATAATATAATATCCTAATTCTATTTGTTCCCAAATACATAGCTAACTATCACTATTTTTGCAAAGTTTTTTCCTTCCACTGATTCAAAGCACTAGTTTTATTAGATACTGAATTATCATCTAGAAGTGCATGTGTTTCTGGGCCTCTTTTGCCTGTACCTGGCTATATAATTTAATTACTGTTACTTAGAATATATTTTGATGTCTGACAAAGCAAGTATCTTTTCATTATTATTATATTACCAAATTTTCTTGAGTCTTTTTAAAGAGAAACTGAGAGTCAACACACTAGTTAGAATTTATAGACTAACATTCAGGAGAATTAGCATCTCTACACTATTATGTTTTACCCTTCAAGATGGGGTATGACTGTTCATTTATTAATGTATTCTCTTTTATCTTTCAATAATGACAATTTTAGTACATATAGGTTTAGTATTTTCCATATATTTTACCTTTTTCATTATTTTAATTACTTTTTCTTAGTGGTTACTTTTAGATTATAAGAAAGCTATTGATTTGTGTGTGTTTAACTCTTTTTTAAGTTACAAATGCATAATTCTTTGCAGTCTAGGCTTTATTCTTCCAAGGTAAATCCACTTCTGGAGCCAGGTGAAGAAAGTGTTACACAATGTAAAAAGTGATCAATTGATGTCAAATGCAGCTGAGAGAACAGAGAAAAAGGACTGAAGGATGCCATTGAACTTGGTCAGATGAACGTTTTGGTGATCTTATCAAGAGTGGTTTCCAAAAAGAAGTGGAGATAAGAATCTGAGTGGAGAGTTTGGGGAGAGAATGGGGTTTGAGTAAGTGGAGACAACTTGATGAATTTTGTTTTAAAGAAAGAAAGAAACCTGAAGGGAAGCAAGAGATCTGGGATGGGTTTCTTTTTCTTAGCTGACTGCTATTCAGCCTATTGTGTCTCATCACATTGGTGAGAAATTGGTGGGATAGGTGAGAGATAGGAGATTCAGACTTGACTAGTAGGAGGAGGGGGGATCCACTGCACAACTAAATAATGGCTTGGACTTTGAAGAAAGAAGACCTTATCCATTTAGCCAGAATACAGGATACAAAGATAGACAAGTTGATAGATTTGATGAAGGGAAAATAAAGTAGTTCTTCTAACTGCTTCTAGTTTCTTTCACTGTTTTACTGACTTGATTTTCTTAGTTAGGATTTTAATTCATCTGGAATTATGTTATGGTTCCAATTAGGGGATCACATGTTATATTTGTCCAGGTAGACAGTTACCTGTTTCCATACCATATTTTCCCTGATACTTAGCAATGCCACCTTTGTCCTAGAGGAAGCTCCCTCATCTTTGAAGCCTTGTTCCTAAGTTCTCTATTCTATTCTTCTAGTATATTTGTGGCAAATTGCACTGCTTTAATTATTATAGCTTTATTGTAAGTCTTCATAATTGGTAAAATAAAAAGTTTGCTTAAGATTTTTTTACATAACTTGTAAAACAAAACTTTGCTTATTTTTGTACCAGATTGTCTTATTTTTAGTCACCTAAGTATTTTCTGTATCCACATATATATTTTCCCTTCTTATTTTTAGTATTATTTAATAATACTCTCTTTTTACCTTGATGAGACTTGCTGGAGGATTTTCCATTGTTTAGTTTTGCTTCTGGTTTTGACATTTTGGTTTTTTGTCTAGTTAATAAAACACTATTCAATTTTATTTAATGTCTATTTTTATTTGTTTTTCTCTGTTTTTTTTTTCCATTTTCATTAATTTTTCCTTTAAAAAATTCTCTTAGAAATGCCTTCCTTCCTTCTAAGGGAAAATTTTTAAATGACTTAAAATCAAATTATAAAAAATGTAAAATCAAATTACAAAGCTGAACATGATTTCCTCTTTCACAATATAGACATATATCAAATCATCACATTGTACACTTTAAATATCTTTTGATTTTGTCAATTATACCCTATAAAATAATAAAATGAAAGCAAAATAAAATGCAAAATAAAATAATAAAATGAAAGCAAAAAAGTAAGCATGATTCCAAAACATTAATAAAGAAAATGCCTCATGTCAACAGCAATTTTTAAAAAATTCTTCTGGTGGGCAAGTGCGCTTTATTATATTGAATCATGTTAGTCAATAAGTCCACAATGAGCCTATGTACAGATGGCTTTCTATTGTATGATTTGAGGAGCAACAAAAATAATATTTTTCCAAAAATATCTCCTTTGATACCTAAACTTGGCATTTCTCCCTATTCCTATGCAGATAACATTCAACTATGAGGTTCTTGGTAATTGGATTCCAATACCAAGTACCTTTGTTCTTCTCAGCAAAGGTTCTCAAACTTCAACATTTCATAACAGTGAATGAGGAATCTGGATTAAAATGCAGATTCAGAAGATTTAACAAGGGGCCCAAGAATCTGAAATTTAAATAATCATCCCAGTTGACTATGATACCAGTTATCCTAGGATGTCACTCTGAAAAATACTGCTGTAGAAGATGAAAGGTTAGCCAATCCTTAACCTGAGCTCTCTCCCTGTTAACATTTCAGCACCTGACTTTCCATTAGTTTATAGTATACAAAAGACAGGGAAATCTCAGAGAAAGAAGGCATTAGAGTGATAACATTGAACAAGAGGCAGTTTTGATAGTTCCAGATGAAGGAATGATACAAGTTATTTGTGTCTTGGACAGCACTGGCCAATAGAATGTTCTTCAATGATAGAAAAGATTTATTTGCACACTCTCCAATATAGTAGTCACTGGTCCCATGTCTTTTCAGCCCTTGAAATGTGGTTAGTCCAACTGAGTAACTGAATTTTAATTTTTCTTTAATTTTAATTAATTTTAATTTTAACCTATATAAGACACATGTGACAGTAGCTACCTTAGCCAATAGCACAGGGCTGCAGTTCTGCCTAAGGCTGGAAGAGGGATTTAGCAAAAAGAAAGTAAATTATACAATTTCTAATTTACAATTTTCCAAAGGTCAACTTTGTTATTTAAGATCACAGTATCAAATCTTGATATCATGCTACCAGAGAGAGTTGTAAAATTGGTAAAATGTATTTTAATAATAGTTCCTCTATCACACTGCCAGTCAAATAAATTGTCTTCAATACAGAAACCATTGAAGTGTATTTTCAAGAAATCTTAGTGACAGTTTGGCAAATGATAGGCAGAAGAAAAAATATTGGTGGTAAATATCCTTAGTACACTCTTCAAAGTCTTTCAAGCTAAATTTTCAGTGGACATTGAAAATTTTATTGAGTTTTTAAAATTGAAAAAGATTTTTGAATGAGGAAACTTTATTAGTAATAGTAGTCAACACAGTTATGGAACAACAACTGCATGACAAGGAGCATGTTAAGTATTCTACATGTGTTATTTAATTTAATCCAGACAACACCATTAGAAATGCATTGTTATTAATCACACTTTGAGATAAAGAATTGAAAATCAGGGAAGTTAAGAAACCTACACAAAGTGGCAGAGCCAGTCAAGCTGAAATAAGAATGGAAACAAGGTCTGTTTACTGCCAGATCATTATGTTATGCTACCTCTTTTTATTTAATCTTGGAGTATTGAGTTTGACAGAAACTTTCCTCAGCTGTTCAGCATTTTTTTTTAAAGTTAGTTTTAGGAAGTGTGGCCAAGACGGTGGAGCAGAAAGATCCAGAGCTCACATTCTCCCACAGGTACACCAAAATTACAACTATTTACAGAACAACTATTGATGAGAATGACCTGAAGACTAGCAGGATAGATTTTTTCACAACTAAAGGGATAAAAAAGAAATCACAACAAGATGGGTAAGAGGGACAGAGATGAGTTTAGTTAAGACCCACTCTTTTAGGTAAGCAACACACAAAGGGGAGGATAAATTCAATTGTATTATTGAATTGAGTTTGCTAATATTTTGTTCACGATTTTTACATCTATGTTTATCAGTGATTTTGACCTATAATTGTCTTTTTTCTGTGGTTCTCTGTCTGGTTTTTGTATCAAGATGATGCTAGCCTTGTAGAATTAATTCAGAAGCATTTCTTTCTCTGCAGTTTTTTTGGAATGGTTTGAGAAGGATACGTTTTAACTCATTTAAATGTTTGGTAGAATTCACCCGTGAAGCCATCTGATCCTGGATAATTGTTCGTTGATAGTTTCTTTTTCTTTTCTTTTTTAATTACAGATTCAATTCTATTACTGGTAATCAGTCTGTTCATATATTCTACTTCTCCCTATTTCAGTCCTGGGAGATTGTACCTTTCTTAGACTTTATCTATTTATACTAGGCTGTCCATTTTATTGGTATATAATTGTTCATAGTAATTTCTTATGTTCCTTTGTATTTCTGTGTTTTCAGTTGTAACTTCTCCTTTTTTATTTCTGATTTTACTAATTTGGGCCCTCTCTCTTTTTTGCTTGATGAGTCTGTCTAAAGGTTTATCAGTTTTGTTTATCTTTTCAAAGATGGATTGGAAGAATTACTACTGTTAAATGACCATACTTGCCAAAGAAAATGACAGACCCAATGCATTCCTATCAAAATACCAACTGTATTTTTCACAAAAGTAGAAAAAATAATTCTAAAATTTGTATGGAAATGCGAAAGACCCCAAATAGCCAATACAATCTTGAGAGAGAAGAACAAAGCTGGAAGTATCATGCTCCCTGATTACAAACTACACTACAAAGCTATAGTAATCAAAACAGTATGGTACTTGCACAAAAGACAGACACATAGATCAATGGAACAGAGTAAAGAGCCCAGAAATAAACCCATGCTTATCTAGTCAATTAATCCATAACAAAGGAGGGAAGAATATACCATGGAGAAAAGATAATTTCTTCAATAAATGTTTTTTGGAAAACTGAACAGTTAAATGCAAAAGAAGCAAACTGGACTACTCCCTCACCCATGCACAGAAATAAACTCAAAATGGATTAAAGACTTAAATGAAGACCAGAAAGCAAAAAAAAAAAAAATTCTAGAAGAAACCATAGGCAGTATACTCTTTTACATTGGACTTAGCAGTGTTTTTTTTTGGAATATGTCTCCTCTAGCAAGGGAAACAAAAGCAAAAATAAACTAACTGGACTACATCAAACTGAAAAGCTTTGCACAGGGAAGGAAATTATCAACAAAACAAAAGGCAGCCTACAGAATGAGAGAAAATATTTACAAACAATATATCTTACAAGGGGTTAATATCCAAAATATATAAAGAACTGATACAACTCTACATTTAAAAAAAAAAAGAAACCTGATCAAAAAATGGGCAGAGGACCTGAATAGACTTTTTTTTTTCAAAGAAGACATACTGATGGCCAACAGAAACATGAAAAAATGTTCAGCATCACTAATCATCAGGGAAATGCAAGTCAAACCACAATGAGATATCACCTCTCATCTGTCAGTATGGCTGGTATCAAAAAGAAAACAAATAACAAGTGTTGGTAAGGATGTGGAGAAAAGGGACTCTTTGAGAGTTTGGGAACTGGGGAAAGATGACCTTCAAGAGTGGAAAAAAAGTGGAGCTTCTGAGGGCAATTCTGAGGTAGGAAATGAGGAGGAGAGATGAGATTGGGGAAGAAGGAGAAGAGAGAAGGGCCACTGAGTTTTATGAGGGGGAGCCAACATGGATTAAAGGGCCAGTTAGTCCCGTGTGATTGGTAGGAACTTGTGGTTTTAATTAGCCACACCCTTTGCCCAATTTTGTTACTTTGCTGCAGTATAAACTCTGCCATCTCTCCACCTGCTTCTCTTTAAATTTTATTACATCTTACTAAATTCACTAATGTTTGCAGGAGAGTTTTTTGTTTTCTTCTGGGGGAAAAAAGAAAAGAAAAAACTTAGTTTCAATTCCCTGCTAGCTCAGAAACCTGGAAATAAAAAGAATGCAAACATCTCCTCCTGACTCACCTTCCACTCCAGTAATTCATGTTACACTGTATTTAGAATTTTCTCAGGGCATAGAATTTGGGGTTCAAGTCTATTTTAGCCTGCTCTTGGGGAGCAGGAAGGCCTCAGCTGAGATCCATATAACATTTTAATTAAGTATATATTTATTGTTATAAGTAGAATGGGATAGATATCTAACTGCTGGTCCTAAATCCTCCCACAAGTGGATGCAGAATGAGTCTTTTCTAACAACATGAGATGCAACTGTCGGAAGACGCCCAAAGTTTATCTAATTCAATTTTCCCTTTGATACTTGAATTCCTCCTAAAACTTCCCTACTGTGATCATCTGGGTTTTTTTTTCCCCTTGAACTCTTCCAGTAGCATAGAACTCAGTAACACCTGAATCAGTATATTTCACCTAAGAAACTTGGCTTCTACTCATAACCATATTTTTATTATTGTGATCCATATTGAATGATTGAAGTTTCTGGTCTATATGACTGTCAGTAACTTCTGACTCTTCCCCCCTCCTACCCTAGTTAACACATTCCAAATTCCATCAACCATTTCTCTCAGGACGTTTTGTGAGGGTTTTAGTGATCCTGGTTACATTCCTTAGAATAACTTTCAGTCTTTCTATAACCTTCAAAATATGACACCCAGATTCACACATAAGTTCTGAAATGCTTTGAACAGCACAGTGTAGATCTGGGTTATCACCTCAATCTCTATGGATACATCAATCAAGTAACACAATCTAAGTTTTGGTTTCGTCATTCTTCGACAGCCATACCAAATGGCTTAAGGGTAATGTCAGTTTTTACCTGTGTTGCTACTTAACCCTCATTTTGAATCTGACTTCTTTTTTCACTTTAAAAGTGAATCTTAACAGCACAATGGAAAAAGAATGAACATCAAAGTTAGAAAATAACCCGTATGCTTCCAGTCTACATCATATATTAGCCCTGTGACCTTAAGAAAGTTACTTAACCTCTCAAACTCAGTTTCAGTGTTTGAATAAGAGTATGATAACTTCTAGAGGTTTAGTTTTGTTGTTAGGCTCAAAAAAAAATATGTAAAATAAACAACAGGATGTCAAAAGTATAGATATCTTCTGTTTGGGGCAGCATGTTATCTTTGTCCATGGTCAAGTTCATCAACATCTTTCCACATTAATTTTATAATTCAGTGAATTAGCTCTTCCTTCCAGATTTCAGCCTCTATGACATGTAGCACACTTTCAAATTTTTCATCTAGGTTATTGATAATAATGTTAATAGGACAAAGCAAATAGTGATGTTTTCATAAAAGGAAACTTCCAAATTTATGTTAATTAATCTTTTACTGATTGGAAAAATGTAGGCAAAATAAGACATCTAAAATTCAGTGAAGCACAAAGGACTTTTCACTCACAAGATGGTCATATAAAGACTGGATGTTATAATATGAGGTAAAATCCAAATGCTTCCCAGAGATTATCTCATTTAATGCTCATAGAAACCCTTTGTAGTAGTTTAAGAAGATATCATTGTCCCCATTTTACAGATGAGCTTAAAAAATCCCACACAAATAACAAGTAATTCATATCTTTTCCTCAATAATTGCAGATCTTTATTTCAATTACCCACTCTAGAATATTACCTAGAATATGCAAAGGTTTGTAGTTTATTACATCTACTTCCTCCACATAGAAAAATTAATTCAATGAGCATCTACTTATGCCTGACGTTGCCCTAGGGTATAGAGGAAAGCAGCAAACAAAGATCTGTGTATGTTCTCATAGGTATTTGAGTGGAATTGAAAACAAGAAACAAATAAATAAAAATGACAAATGATGATATCTAATAAAAAAGAGAAAAAATATCATATATTAACAGATATATGTGGAATCTAGAAAAATGGTACAGATGAACCAGTTTGCAAGGCAGAAATGGAGACACAGATGTTGAGAACAAACATGTGGACACCAAGGGAGGAAAGGGGGTGGGGTGGGTGGGATGAACTGGGAGATTGGGATTGACATATATACACTAATACGTATAAAATAGATAACTAGTAAGAACCTGCTGTATAAAAAATAAAATTAAAAAAAAGAAAAGAAAGAATTGATGGAAGTGAGAAATTGTGATTGACATATATACACTAATATGTATAAAATAGATAACTAATAAGAACCTGCTGTATAAAAAATAAAATTCAATAAAAAAGAAAAAGAAAAGAAAGAATTGATGGAAGTGATGCTCCTTTAAATAAGAGTGGTTGGGGAAACTCTTTGATAAGCTGCCATCTGGGCAGAAACATGTAGAAGCTGAGAATCTGTTGCATCCCAGACAGTGGGATTAGCAAATTCAAAGGTGCCAAAGCAAAAGCATGCTTGCGTTGTTTATGGAACAGCAAAAAAGTGAGACGAGGGTGGAGTGAATGACAGAGTTGTGGTGGGGGTAGTAGATAGGTCAGATAGGCGGGGGACCACAGCAGGCAGGGGCTTCTAAGCAATGAGATAAAATATGGATTAACCATCAGAGAAACTTGAACAAAGGAGTCACATGATCTAGCCCATATTTTAAAAGGCTCACTCTGGCTGCTGTGGTCAGCGTGGACTGTAGGAGCAAGGGTAGAATAAGGGAGATCAGTGAGTAGCTACTGCAATAATCCAGGCAAGACTTCATGTTATCCAGACTAAAGTAATAATGATGATGACGATGAAAAGTGCTCTGATTTTTGGATTTTTTAAAGCAGCGCCTCTGTATTTGCAATGGTATTACATGTGGGATGTGAGAAAAAGATAATCATCAAGAATGATTTTGCCCTGGATAACAGGAAGAATGAAGTTACCCATTATTAAAGCTGGGAATCTGTGGAAGGAATCACAGATTTTAAGACTTAAAATCAGGAGTACATTTTGGACATACTGAGTTTTGGATGTCTATTACATATTCCACCTGGAAACTATGAGAAAGTTTCTGCATAGGAGTCTAGAATTCAAGTCTGGAGAGGACTGGGTTACAGAAAATAAACTGAGGCTGTCCAGAGGATGGGTGTTATTTAAGGCCACAGGAGTTGATGTGGTCACCTTGAGTGAGAAGAGATAGAGAAGAAAGAGGATGAAAGACAGAATCTGCAAAACTCCCACACTTGCTAACATCTAGAAGGTAATAGGAAGAAAGTAACAGTGAGTGAAGTTATTTGTATCACAAGCAATTTCTTAATACCATGGGCAGTACTGATTTGATCCCATCAGCCAGTATTCCTAGCACTCAATGCCAGAATACTTGAACTTGTTTAGAGAAGTTGGATGCTCTTAGAATTAGTCACCCATCTTGGCGTAGTGTAACTGGGAACATTCTCTTGAAAGTTAGACTGCAACGCATGCTTCACTGCTCAGGCTGCCTCAGCAAGAGTAACTCGGGCTGTGTTTAGCTTTGACCCTTCATTCATCTCAAATCCTTGTTTTAGCTAAAACCAAGCTCTTATTCCTCATCCCTGCCACCCATTGAGCAGAGCTCCTGAGTGTGTAATTCCCAGGAGACAAAGAATAGAAATAAACATTCTGGTTCATAAGTTTATAAACAATCCATTGTCGTGTTAAAGGCTAAATACATTTAGACATGTGTGGTCACACTGCTTTTTGTTTGCCAATCTCATTTTATATAACCTGGACCAACAAAACCAACAAAAGGGGAAACACACAGGTATAAGGTCAATTGAAGGGTTCAACAAAGTGCTCAAAATGATGGAATCAGCAGATAAAATGTTTCATAGGTTGCTAAGATACCTTAATCTCAGAAAAGAATCAGAATTAAGTTTTTGTTAAGAGGTTTATCATTCCCTATCCTGATCCTTTGACAGAGATAGTCTATAGGAATCTTAGCTTAGCAATTATATGGCTGTTATAATTGGGAGAAAGTTAGAAAAGTGGTTTTAACAAAAAGATAATAGCTTAAGAATGTGAGAAGTCACTTGGGGAGAGTTGGGTCATCTTGAAATTGCTTTAGGCATGTTTCAGCTGTTTAGAAGATTTTCTCTTTGTAAAAGAAAAGAAATAAAACTAAACATCAGTATTCTTCTATGTGGTTTTGTACCTGATAAGCTACTAATGGTTGAGTAAAGCAATCACAAAATCCATTTAATTATTAAAAAATGGCATTAACAAATCTTGTTATCATTTGTCCTCTGAGAAAAATTCAGTTTTGCATGTTGCACATGTTGCTATTCACTTCAAGCTATCTGATTTACTTTTTACTTGGTAAAGGGAAATGATGCAGTTTCAAACTTCAATCACTCCAGGCAGTGTCAATAGAAAAAATAAAAATATGCAACCATATTGAGTATTTTGAAAATGTTTTGTAAATTTTTACTTTTATATAAACCTATTGAAAAGGATGTAAAACCAAGAGCTCTCGTATACCCTTTATTCAGATGTAATTATTTACAACTTGCCCAATTTGCTAGTAATTTATTCTCTTTCTCTAGTTCTCTCAATTGATAGATGAGAGATGCAGGGGGAGGAGAGAGGAGTGAGATGTGTGTGCATTTCATTTGAGAGTAAGTTGCAGACATGGGGACATTTTATCCCTAATGTTTCAGTGTGTATTTCCTGAGAACAAGGACATTCTCATGCATAACCATGACACAAAATCAAGATATTTAACATGTATACAATATTATTATCTAATCCACAATCCATATTTAAAGTGTGCCAAGTCTGCAAAAAAGTAAATAACCATATATAAAAACTGTAAGCTTTTACCAATCCAGGATCCGTTCTAAGAGGACACATTACCTTTAAACATGATGTCTTTTTAATCTCCTTTAATCTGGAATATTTCCTCAGTCTTTATTTGTCATAGATGATCTTGACATTTTTGAAGAATACAGACCATGGCTGTGACTAACAAAGAGAGAGGTAAATATGATATACATGGATCTCCATAGACAGTGGCTGTAGCCACTGAGAGGGACTGGGAATAATGATACTCCAATAACCATGTGCACACCTAGCACACAGATCTTGGTTTCTAAATACCATTTCCTACTACAAGGAGCCAGGGGTCCTTGGAGAAATGGCTGGTTTGGGCACTGAAGCTTATATTCTACTGAGAGCAGTAAAAATAAATAAGAGATAAGGACATTACACAAGATAATTCTAGATTGTGAGAGGTGTTATAATGAAATAAGGATATGACAATAAGAGAGGTCAACTTTTGTTATGGTGGATAGAAAAGGACTCACTGAGTAAGTACCTGAGACCCAAAGAAGGACAAAAGGTCAGCCATGTGGAGATTGTGGGGAAAGAATTCTAGGCATAAAGAACAGAAAGAAGAAGACTCTTAGACGGAAAGTGTTTGGCTGGAGCAGAGTATTGTGCACTACTAGGGAGTGTGCGGGAGTGGGTGCAGGAGTATGTGGAGGAGAATGTGAATCTGATGTTAGACGAGGTTGGAAAAATAGGCATGAGCTGGTAAACCAAGCAATTCCGATTTTATTCTGGGTGCAAAGGGGGAGTCTTGGAAGATTTAATGTGGGTAGTGACATGACCTGACTCACAAGTTACAAAAATCTCACTCAACTGCTTTGTGAAAAATCAGTTAGAGGGCTTCCCTGGTGGCACAGTGGTTGAGAGTCCGCCTGCCGATGCAGGGGACATGGGTTCGTGTCCCGGTCCAGGAAGATCCCATATGCCGTGGAGCGGCTGGGCCCGTGAGCCATGGCTGCTGAGCCTGCGCGTCCGGAGCCTGTGCTCCACAACGGGAAAGGCCACAACAGTGAGAGGCCCGCGTACCACAAAAAAAAAAAAAAAAAAAAAAAAATCAGTTAGAAATAGTTTGAAAATGGAAACAAAGAGACCAGATAGGAGACTACTGTGAAAATTAAGACAAGAAATAGTGGTGGCCTGAACCAGCTGTGTCAGTCAAGATGAAAAGATCTGGGTGAATTCAAATTACATTTTGGAGTTACAAACACCAGGATTTATGTTAGAATGAATGTGTGAGGTGGCTAAGGAAAGGCGTAGGTGAAAGGGTGATGTCCAGGTTTCTATTTTTGGATCATGTTTAGAGAAGAAGATCCACTGCTCCATTCTGAGCACCATACTCTGAGATGTGTTTTAGACACCAAATGGAAATATCAAATAAACAGGGACATTTACAAATTCTAAAGTCCTACGGGATTCTTCTTACCTTTTTACGAGATTAAAATATAATACTTAAATGAAAACATCTGCATCATTTCGTCAAAAATGAAAAATTAAAGGAAATCTTAGTCACCTTTAGATATTCTGCAAATTTAAAGAGCACTGTGTGCTTAAGAAAGATGAAATATTGAGATTACCTAGAATGATTTAAAGGGGGAATTATAAGAAGAATTAATTTTCTAAGATAGTCTGAAGAGCTACAATTGAATAAAGGAGAATGTAAGTTAAACATCAGAAATAATTTTCTGAGCAAGAGTAATTCAAATCAGGATGACTTTTAAGGGCTTATGAAAGCCCCTTCAACTGAGACATTAAAAATGAGACTGTACAAAGCCTAGTTTAAAAAGGGAGAAAAAGTATACTACAAAGGAGATGGATTAAATGTTCTAGTAATGTTTTTAAAAATATTATTAGTATTTATGAAACCAAATCCAGTGAGTTAAAAGTTCCACCTTTTTCCAGAGTAACAACTATAGCTCTTTGTGTAATTTCCTACAATTGGTGGAGGTGAAGTTAAATGGGCCAGTGTAATTTTTTAAATGTCATTTCTGGAAGTTTTTATAACACGGAGCAGAAAATATTAAGGTGCATATCTCATGTAAAATGGAGGTGTGCTAAAAAGAGGTAGGAGAAAAATGGTAATGCTCTGGGCAAAAACTAGATTTGCCTCTACTTAAGTGAAGGCAAAATAGATTACAGAAGAGTATAATGCCACATTCAGCTGAAAAAAAAAAAAAAACTGTAGTTGTTGTGAGTAAATGAATTTGATCTTAGTTGAAAGAATTTTTATTCCAAAACAACTTTCATAATCACAGTGTGTGTGAATATAATTTCTTCTTAAGAAACTGATATATGATTTCTATTTTAAAGGTTAGATCTTGAAGTTACATGCATTTATTGTTTTCTCATTAATCATTATACTTCTATAGAAAAGTTGTTTGGGGTAAATTTTATTCTTGATATAGAGCACTGGTAATCATTTTTTATTGTACAAGGTCATTCAAAATATTTTTCAGTAAAAATTCTTTTGATATACCATTTCTATGAAGGCAGCCATTTCAATTAAAAATAAGTGTAGCATTATTTATTTATTGATACGCCAATTTGTTTCCAAAAGAATTTGAAGCAGAGTGTAGCATTATGAATCAGGAAGCAAAGCATCTCTGCCATTATATAGCATTCTGCATCAGTAAAAGAAAAGATGTGAGAGCCATTTAAATGCCATGAAGAAAAACATGAGAAAAATCAATGCTGAAATGAGTAATTGAATGATGTTCGCAAGGGCTGAATAGGTCATCATTAGGCTTGACACGATCGCAACAAAATTCCTAGGGTTATTCAACCTAATGTACAGGGAATCCAGTAAGACAAGACATTGCATTTACTGCTTAGATTTACATTACTTTAAAGAATCAGAATATAGTCATCAAGCTAATATGAAGTGAAGGAAGATGCAATACTCAAACAGTATGAAAATCCAATGACAACAGTGGCCTTGGAATGCTATATTATAAGGTATTCTTGAAAACCACAGAACATTGCTTTTTCACTAAATGTAAGAGCACAGACTTTATACAATAGAACAAAAATAAATGTAAAAAATACAGCCAATAATAATACTTGAGAGAGCTTCCATGTCAGATACTTACAACAGAAAGTTCTACCTAGAGAGTGACGATACACAACATTCCCTAGTACATGATGACAGGTGCAGCCTCCCAGATGATTAAGATTTAATAAATCTTATTTTATGTAACCAAAGCAAGGAATCCCACTTCAGGCATTGCATCCCGCCAGAACCTCCCTGAGACTAGACTGTTGCATCTTTCCTCTCCTCTCGATACTGTCATTACATCCAGATAACGAAAAGCAGAGCAACACCATAGCATGCCTCTCTTTAGGCCTATTTCAGTCATGTTATATGAGGCTCTCTACTTTCAAACTATATCCTCTTAGAAAGGAGTTCTGATTTTTTAAAAAATGAAGCAAAACTGTAAAGGTATGTTGAATATTTCTAGTAACGCAAAACTTATATCCTTCTTGCAAGGCAAACTCTTCCATTGATACATAGCAATGATAATTAGGGGAAAAAACTGCCCAGGGGGTTGTCAAAACGTCCCTCGCTACAAGTCTTGCCTATTATTCCTATTGCTTTTTTAAAGCACTTTAAGCAATGTGCCTAATCTCTTCTCTAGAGAGATTTTTTTTTAGAGATTTGAAGAGAGCTGTTATATCCTCAGTCTGCTTTTTTTAAACAAGAGTCTCACCTTTTTAAACCGGTAGCGTATTGATTCTAGAACCCTCCCCCATGGCAGCAATCTCTCCTTGATATGCGCCACTGTGTACTTCTTGCTATAAACCTCTGCTGACAAGAACCACAGACCACGCACCAAATGTGTTTTCCCAAGACATGATCATTTTCTTTTCTCTTGGCATGCTTCCCCTGTTAATATTAAAAACAATTAACGTTAACAAACAACACATTAACAGCAGACAAAGCAAGCAACTGGATCCCCTCATTTTATTGTTGGTTTATTGAGTTTGCTGCCAACAAAAAAACCCTCATTCATTTTTACCGTGATGTTCTTCTATGTAAACTTCTTACAGCCTTTCAGTGGACACTCCCTTTTCAAGCTTCCACTCAAGCCTTTATATTTTATCCAGAAAACAGTCTGGGGTCATCTGTAAATCGGAAAGACACACCTTCACTTTTTGTGTTGAATAGGTGAGGATAAAGTGAGGGCTGGGCAGCCTGCCGCTAGAGACTGTGCCAGGACGATCTGCGTACTCCAGGGTGTTCCAACGCAATATTACTAGCCAGCCAACATCTTCTTTTCTGCAGAAATTTAAGTCAACGCATTATAAGACAACTGCTAATATTGTTACATTTTCTGTACGAAGAGCAATTAGTTTACCATGAGTTGGAAAATGCATACACTTACCTAAGACCGTGTACTGCAGTGTTTGTTTGTTTTTTTTACAACTTTATTGGAGTATAATTGCTTCACAATGGTGTGTTAGTTTCTGCTTTATAACAAAGTGAATCAGTTATACTTATACATCTGTTTCCATATCCCTTCGCTCTTGCGTCTCCCTCCCTGCCACCCTCCCTATCCCACCCCTCCAGGCGGTCACAAAGCATCGATCTGATCTCCCTGTGCTATGCGCTGCTTCCCACTAGCTATCTACCCTACGTTTGGCAGTGTATATACTGCATTGTTTTAACCGAAAACTAGTGCAAAGTATTTCAGGATCTACATTTTCAGGACTAGATTTACCTGGAACATGTCATCCATCTTGCCCCTCATTTCTAGACCCAAACTAATGCTAGACAGGTCTGAAATAAATTATTCTGGAGATGTTCATATACAATAAAAATGCAAATAATGTCCTAAAGTATGTGTTTTAAATTCTGCTTTAAGAAGAATCGCAATTTAGATATGGAAAGCTATAGAGAGTATGAGTAAAATTGTTGCCATCTAATAAAAATATTTTTCCAGGTAAAGTAACTTTTAAAAACCTTTCAAACTTTGGAAGAAAGCCTGCCTAAGTCAGAAAAAATCAACTTCTCTTTGGAATGGATTTGAGTTATGATTGTTATTCTAATCATTAATTACAGTTACCTCCTAGCCTCTAAGGCCTTAAAATGGAAATCTGGAAGTCACAATTCTATTTCCTGTTCAAATATTATTTTCTACTAGGTCCTGGCTTCTTTAAAATGATAACCTAAGCATAGTTAATTTATTTCTGTCTACCTCAAGGTATGTTATTTTGTGGGGGCAGAGAAGATTAAATAGAGGAGAAAGATATTATAAAAATCATCTTTTATGTATTTTTTATTATACATTCAAGCCATGTTTATGAATTTTTATAGATTTTTATTTCTGAATTATCCACATATTTATAGAATTTTAGAATACTATTTTTACATTCTAAAACACAATTTCTGCTGAAAACTCTAAGTAAATTCTCATTAAAACAAGTAAAATAAATAACATGCAATCTAAAACATTTTATCATGTGTTATTTGAGCAGTTGTAGTAAAATCACCAGAGAGGAATATGTAGTTGCAACCATCCACTGTATCTTCAAGATGCTCAGCAACCACGAAATGAATTTCACATCAAGACCATAATGAGAAAAAAGATTCCAGAATAATTTCCTCTTTCTCGAATTGGATATGAATGAACAGAGAAGGCAGATCGCTTCTAAAAACAACATCTCATCCAATGGACTGAATCCTTACAATCTTTGTATTAGGAGCCAACATTTGAAAACAGCGTGCCGTCATTTTGACATGGTCAGGTGATACTTATTTTGCATATAGTCTATTTTTTTCAGACAACAACAACAATACCTGTCTAGTCTAGTTTTGTTTGTCTTACAAGTTGAAGAATAATAACAACCTTCTCAAATGAATAAGAAAGTGGTCTTCCCACATTCTCCTGTGAACTGTTTCCAGAAGAAATGGTGGTATTTTTGTTATCCTTTCCCCATCTTCCAGCAGGTCATGTATAATTATAGTTGTTAACTCTGCGACCATCCACCAATATCTTTCCCGTGACACAACCCTTCCATCAGTTAAATGAAGAACTTTACTTTTTTGGTCTTTGTTCATAATATTAGTATTGGTCTTAACACATTGTGTAATGGTTAATTGTAAATACGGCTGATACGATGGAATCAAGCTTCTACCTTCTTACTAAGGACGTGTCATTTATCTTCTTTAAGCCTCACTTTCTTGTGCATAATGTGGGAATATTAATGGCCTACACCTCATAGGGATAAATACATATTGAATCAAATAATGAATGTAAATTGCTTGTAACAGGGCCTGACATACAGTAAGTACTCAATATATCTTTCTTATTATTTATAAAAATATCCACTGTGCATGACACACAGTATATAATCAACAAATTGGAATGTAAGCCATTTTTAATCATTCGCTTACTCTGTACCCCTTCCAGCTTTATGGATTCACCTAGTACTTGATATATAGCTATTGTTTGTATGGCTTTATATTAGGGTTCCCTAATATATTATGGTTCTCCTGGGTGTTTCCCTTTATATAAAAAGAACTGGTTATGTGGTGAAAGAAGTTTGGGAAATGCAGGACAAATTAAAAGAGCATTCTCAATTTCATTCATATGTTAATGTGCATGATAAATTTCCAATAGCAGCTCTGCAGCTTTGCTAATAGCTACTTGACCACACGCCCAACTCTCACATTCACTACCTTTCTTTAAAGCATTTTTTCCCTTGTTGCCTCTAACTATTATCTGCTTGCTTAGTTTTTAATGCCTTGAGACATTAGTTGCATACAGGTTCATCAAGGGAAGAGATTAGCTTTCCAGTTGCCCTTATATCATTTTGCAGTACACCATCTGGGCTGGTGTGACTTGGGGATTTTATCTTTTTACATCAACCTGGCTTACATACTTAGAGTGTCAACTGAGAGAGCCGCAGTGTGGGATTCTCTTAAATACAGGACCTCTGCTATTGTTCACAACCTCTTTGAATATCTGTGTGGCTCTTTGGCACTGAGTTAAGGCAGCAGAAATCACTGTCCATGAAGAAAATCGCAACCCCTTTCCTTCTCATCCATTCCCATTCTTCAGACTAGAAGTGCTAGCCTCCCTGTCAAGTTCTCCACTGGAGGACCAGGTTTTGTGGAAGGAAATCTAACCTAAGAGAAATCCTATGGGATTTCCTCCAGAAGTTCCTAAGTAGGTGATCTCTCAAGGGTGGAATTTTCTACAAGAATCAGGTCGCTGCCTGATCTCACTAGGGATTCTAGTGATCCAAAATGATAGCACAACCTACGTCCCTTGAGGGAGTCTGAAGAATAGGTTTATGAAGACCCTGCGTGAAATCTTTTCGTGTACAAAAAGTCCCTTGAGTTACATTTAAAAATACCTGCAAAATAAGAGTCTTGTATATGGGAACAATAGTAAATCTGTTGACAAAATAGTATATGGGAGTGCATTTAGGGGAGAGATCATTAGAGGAGAGATCATTAGATCACTCCTTGTTATTAGAATATTTCATAATAAAATGGTCATATTTTTATTTGCATTACAGAGTATTACAATTGATCTTTGTTTTATATATGCATATATAGATAGATCTGTATGTATTTATACATACATATGCCTTTTTTCACATAGAACTACTATACAGAGGACACCTTGAAGAAGAAATTTTCTAATAATTCTGAATCCAAAAATCTTGTTATTTAGATTTTATTTGGGGGGACTTCCCTGGCAGCCCAGTGGTTAAGACTCCACACTTCTAATGCAGGAGGTGTGGGTTCGATCCCTGGTCGAGGAACTAAGGTCCCACATGCTGCATGGCGTGGCCAAAAAAAAAAAAAAGATTTTATTTTTTGTACCTGAACAGATTTTTTATTGAAGTGTAGTTGATTTACAACATCACATTAGTTTCAGGTGTACAGCATAGTGATTCATTATTTTACAGATTATATTCCATTAAAAGGTATCATAAGGTAATATACTATAATTCCCTGTGCTGTACAATATATCCTTGTTGCTTATCTGTTTTATTATTATTTTTTTGTTTTTTTTATTTTTATTTTTTTTGCGGTATGCGGGCCTCTTACTGTTGTGGCCTCTCCCGTTGCAGAGCACAGGCTCCAGACGCGCAGGCTCAGCGGTCATGGCTCACGGGCCGAGCCGCTCCACGGCATGTGGAATCTTCCCGGACTGGGGCACGAACCCGTGTCCCCTGCATCAGCAGGCGGACTCTCAACCACTGCGCCACCAGGGAAGCCCTAAATACTGTATCTTAAAAACTCTTTCAACTTCCATATGAAAAAGGGTTTTATCTGTTTTTTTTTTTTTTTTTTTTTATAAATTTATTTATTTATTTTTGGCTGTGTTGGGTCTTCGTTTCTGTGCTAGGGCTTTCTCTAGTTGCGGCGAGCGGGGGCCACTCTTCATCGCGGTGCGCAGGCCTCTCACTGCCGCGGCCTTCTCTTGTTGAGGAGCACAGGCTTCAGACGCGCAGGCTCAGTAGCTGTGGCGCACGGGCTTAGTTGCTCCGCGGCATGTGGGATCCTCCCAGACCAGGGCTCGAACCCGTGTCCCCTGCATTGGCAGGCAGACTCTCAACCACTGCGCCACCAGGGAAGCCCGGGTTTTATCTGTTTTGCAGGAGAGTAGCCTCTTTGCCGATTACTAAGTCCAGTGTTCATGCAGTGCTACAGCTCAGAGTGTTCATGCAGTGCTACAGCTCAGAGCTTACATCTCACAAAATAGATTGTGCTGTTTTTAAGGATCATTCTACCTGTTTTTTTAAAAAAAAATAGAACATCCTTCCTTCTTTTCAAAATAGAACCTTCAAGCCAATAGCAGCAATACCTTATTTTAAATCAGCTTGTACAGGGTACATCTGCTCGAAAAGGGTGTCACCTTAGCACAAGGACCTTACTATGTTTCTGTGGCCAAGTGAAGAGCATCATGTGACATGAGTCACGTCAGAAACACTTTAGGTGCCACTTCATTTATTTAAAATCAAATTTTAAGAAGGAAAACTAGCTTAGATGCAGTACTTTGTGTTTCTGAGTAGTTGAAATTAATTTGAGGGGAAAATGTGAACCAAAATATTTTCCCCCCAAAATTTCCAAAGTCTGTTTCTGATCACTAAAAAGAGGAGTGTAAGGTGCGCATTAAACCCTCTGTCAGAAAAACGAGAAAGATATTAACATCTACGGTTGCGGTTGCTGTGGGAACATCTCTTTTTATTTCATAGAAGAGAAAATAGTCACATAAAGCATTCATTAATAGCCAGGAAACAAATCAGACTTTCTCTTAGGCAGACTTATGTAATGCACTCATTTTCATTAGAGAAAGTTTTAATTGAGTGATATTTCAAAAATCAGAGCAAACTTGAATATATTTCTCTTTTCACTTAATACTAATTTAGTACCCAAATCCATCATGATGGTTCATTTAGATCAATCTATTATACCTATTAAGACTTGAAATAAATCTTTTACACATCCAGAAGTCTTCCTTTTTATTGTCTTGCTGAACTGCTTTGTTAAGTATATTCTTTTGCTCTGAAATGTATCAGAATCTTAGAGTAACTGGAACAATAAGAACATACCCATGAAGGTATACATACATGAAAAACATAAAGAAAATATAGAGCATATATATGTATGTACATATACTATATATGTATGTATATATAATGTTCTACATGAGATAAATGTAAAGTAAGCTGTTCTTCTGGTAAAACTAAGATCCTTAACCACATTAACTAATTTATTCTACTTTTTATTTTGAAATACATACAGTTTTACAGAAAAGTTTCAAGGATAGTACCTGGCTCTCATTATCCTCAGTACACTTACTTGATCATGTAAATTACCTGCCCAACTCACCAGCAGCGCCAGCCAAATCCTTCACCCCTGAACGCAGTGGCTACACTGGCTGAATCCTTGACCCAGACCAAGGAGAAGCCAAAGGGACCACATTAACTTTTCAATATCATTTGAATTTTATTGAGGAATGCCAGGAGCTTCCAGATAAGTCTTCTGCTTCAAGACAAGATGGTACAATTTCCATTTCACACATTTCTTCTTTCCTTGTAAAGTTCTAAGGAAGAGTCCACATCAGAATTTCATACAGACTACCAACTTCACATTTTTTTCAAAAAAAGCACCATGAGGCTTGTGAAGTTTTAAATTTCATGACAAATTCTATTTCTAGTCTTCTTTCACCATCAGTAACTGTAGCAAAAGCTGGGAGAAAAAAAAATGAGGAAAAAAGTGGGGAAATCAATTTTATCTCCTGCAATTACAGGAAATAAACTCCATGGAATATTCTGCTTTATTGGATTGGGTCTGAACCATCAAATGAAAGACTTTTATCTATTTGGTTTATTCATAGAATGTGATTTATTACATTATATAGTAAACCGGAAGATACTGGGTGAGTCATTTAACCACTTGCCAAGTTTCATTTAGTAAAAGACCACCTCTGTTGCTTTATATGTTATCATAGAGACTCAGAAAAGCAAAATGCATTTTATAGCAATTATCAGTATTAGTCGCAATTCCTTCTTTTATTGTACGAGGGACAGATATTTTGTAGAAAAATAAAAGCCAGTGACCTAGAAGGTAAATGACTTGCCTAATGTCCGAGAGAAGTTGAGCAGCAAAGGGACATTAAGGTCTCCTGGCTCCTAATCTGGCACACAAACCAGCAGAACACATTGCTCTCATCAATGCATGTAATTGATAAGAGGTTCCCTATTCCGGTTTGCACACAGGAAGACATTCATTATACGCTTTTCTGGGTGAAAAGGGACTTTCAGCCACAGGGTTTTTTCTTCCCCTACCATTCAAGAAGGGCACATTTGAATTAAATAAAACACCTCCGCATCCAAAGAAACCTGCCAAGAGTAAGGGGAAAGGACTATCCAGCTTAATGGTTTTTCTCTAGTAGGGAGGAATGAAGCAGTGCTCAGCTACTCAGAAATTGTATCCTAAATATAAGAAGTGATGTTTGTCCCCAAATAAAGCCATATGATAAACACATGTGCTTGTAAAACAGCCCACTCCAAACCACGTACTGAAGTGAAAAGAGGGTTGAAGATGTATTTTATTTGATGAGCCATATACAAATCTTAGTGTATGTTCACAACCTCATTAAATATATGGCAGCCCCTTTGGAACAAATCAAACATGGTCACAAACTTCCTGAGCCTATTTTGGGAAACAGAACTGCTGGGCAAGTTAAGCTTCAGGCCACAGACCAACCACAAGAGCCACAAGTATGGCTGGTTGGATGAATTTGGAAACCCATAGCACAGAGCTTGGATTATTCCCTGGGGCTAGAGGTAGATCAGTGAGCTGTTACTCAGGGAATTACCATATTTGTCCATATCTGACACATTTGAAAATTTGAAGCTATGAAAATGACACTGCTTCTTGGGCTATATCCTAATCTCACCTGTGGCTGAAGATCAATAGTATAAAATTCTGCTTACTGGGTGGAACAAACAGACTTCAGCCGGAAGACACACACACACACACACACACACACGTGTGGAAAATGTACATATTTCTAAATAATATATTAATTTGTGACCTATATTATTAATGCCCTAATTTTAAAATTTCAGGACAGATTTTCTCTAAGCATCTGAGAAACTCCGTGGGTATTTGAATGTCTTCTTGGGGATTCAAGTCGTCTCTAACATTTATTTTCGATGCTAGGTTTTTGTTGCTCTGATCACCTTTAAAAACTTAATACAGCATATTCTGGATCATCTGGAGGATCCCAAACTGCCATTTGATTTGTGCTTACAAACAAATTGATGCCACATGGTATTTCTAAAGGGAAAAAAGAAATGGCTTTAATATATAAACCATGCATTCACCCCCAAATGAAGGCCAAATGCTGTCATGATTTACTGTACAAAAGAAGTTTTCACAGCAGTTCCCAAAGGGCAAATTGGGGTGAAGTGAATCATCACATAACACATGGTAATGCAGACCTAGCCGTCCCTGCCACAAGGAAGGCTGTAAAGGCAGCCCTTTGTGCCAGGGTCTCTGGCTTCTACTCCCATAACATATTTGGAACATGCACAAAAGTAGGAGAATCCAGAGATGATCACCTCAGCAGGCGTCTTGGAGTACATGTTTTGCAGAAGGCTTTAGCAGAGCGCATTTTCATGTAATGGGGGCAGAGCCTCACCTTTAAACCTAGTATGGAAAGATGGAATAGCAAATTGGGGCAGAAATAGCTAAACTGTAAAAAATATCCTTGATAGAAGTCTCTATTAAAAAATTCAATGTGGGGCTTCCCTGGTGGCACAGTGGTTGAGAGTCCGCCTGCCGATACAGGGGACATGGGTTCTTGCCCCGGTCTGGGAAGAGCCCACATGCTGCGGAGCAGCTGGGCCCGTGAGCCATGGCCGCTGAGCCTGCGTGTCCAGAGCCCGTGCTCCGCAACGAGAGGCCACAACAATGAGAGGGCCGCGTACAGCAATAAAAAAAAAAAAATAAATAATGTGTAGCAATTACAGGTCAAAAGACTGAGAACTTTTAGAAGCATGCATACCATGCTATTCCACTCAGTAATGTTTGAGCACCCATTAGAAGACAGGCTGTAAACATTGGCAAAACATGGTCCCTATCTTTAGGGTACTTGCATTTTAAGGAAAGAGACAGGCTCCTAAAAAAATAATTTCATTATAATTGGGGTGCTATGGGAGAAAAAGAAGAGCACGTTTCCAGCCTGATACAAAAGAAGGACCAAATAATCATGAACCAACACGGGCCCATGTGGATATGCATCAGAGTGAGAAATAGAAGTGGAGTCACAGAATTCAAGTGATGAAAAGAAGAGTATCAGACCCAAACTCGCAGTAGACACACTGTCCTTCATAAAGAGAAAGGATCTGTCCCGCTAAACATCAACACACACGCTCTTTGGTGTAACATTTCAGGCCACTGCATATTCTTGGTACCTTGTACCTAATTCAGAGTCTGAGCTGCAGTCTTCTCAACTCATCCTGCAGAGTATCACTTTTTTTTTAAGTGACAAATCATCCCAGCATCCTAGGGTATTTCTAGTATCTCAAAGGGCATTCTAAAATCTTGAACATGATTTTCATTCTTTTTGAAATAAAAAAATCAGGTATCAGTATGGGAAAATTATTTTTAATCCAAGGAACACCTTATTATGTCTTTAAAAGGGGGAAAAGAGTGGTGCTTTATCAAGATAGCCCAGGGATCAGAACAATTCAGGTTGGAATTGTGCTAAACCCTATGAGAGCCATGTGGCTTGGTTAGCTTATCTATAGCCCAGACTGCCAGGCACACCTCCAAGAAGCCACATTTAACTTTTTCATTCACTTTCAAGGGTAAACTTATAATGATGGTTAAAAAAGTCTTCTGCCTCTGTTGCCTTGAAGTCAATGCCACAGATCAGCCAGGAAAGCCAGAGTCCAATGGGTCCAAAGAGCTCTTCGTAGTTTGGATGCTTACAGCTTTTCAGTGGTAAGCCTACAGATCAGGGAAGCAAGCTGCAGCACAAAAGTGAACAGGTTACAAGCTTCAAAGGTAATTCTAGGTAATGGGATCTTGAGCTGGAAGTCCTCTAGAAATCTGAGGAAGTTCAATAGCTAAGTATTGGACAACAAGTTTGATAAATTGGAAACTGTGAATTTACTTGTAATAGTAACTATTCTCCCCAGACCTATCCACACTCATGAGATTCTGTGTAATTTAGACACAGAGAATCTTAAAATAAAAATCCAGA
This sequence comes from Hyperoodon ampullatus, assembly GCF_949752795.1. Taxonomy (NCBI): domain Eukaryota; kingdom Metazoa; phylum Chordata; class Mammalia; order Artiodactyla; family Ziphiidae; genus Hyperoodon; species Hyperoodon ampullatus. The sequence goes on from NC_136930.1 coordinate 19,723,437, forward strand.
GAAGAAGGTAAATGTATAACATAAAAAGATCAGTCCTAATTGCAGTTTATGTTGGTGTTGGGTAAGAAATCCGGAAGGTTATCTAAACCAAATTCTGGACCCTTGGAGCGTGTTCTGCTTTATTTATTGTTCTGCAATACCGCCTGCCTTTTTCCCAGTTTTCTTTGTGCTTAGGAAATATCTTGTGCATGTCCCTTTTTTGCAGCATAGCTGCTGATTTCAGTGAAAAATGGTTGGTGGGGTATTTATTCATGTATATAGTTTTCCTTTTCTTTTTGCATTCTTTAAAAGTAAAACCTTATAACTTCATTCCCCTAGGTAGTGATAGAAGTCAGGCAGACATTATTTAAAGGAAAAAATGAGATTAATATTTTAGTTTGAATGTCAAAGCAGAGGGAACTTGGGCAGTGTAAAAGGGTCATGAATTCACAGGCAATATTATCTGTAGTGTTTTACCTTCATATATAACTGGAAAAAAAGATTTAAAATCTACTCTTTAATTTGAAATAAATATGTAAGTAAAACTAAATTGTTTTTAAAAAGTTAAAAATTATCCACTAGATCTTTTCATTTTCTTTGTCTTTTGTTCATTTCACTGCTTTCTTGAAATCTCATTCCATAAGCATGTTTTATTAATGCTCTATTAATAAGCATTCACTTAAAACATGACTGATTAAAAAGTAGACCTGATTTTAAGTAAGTGTTCTGAAAATGTTTCATTTATTGAATTCATTGAGGTTTAAGTTCTCATTTGTATTGCTAGAGGGTAAATTACAGATACTTATGCTTGTTTTAGCATTATAATGAAAGCAGTACTCATATTTGCAACACTAATTAAAATTCTTCTCTGACCCATATAAATTCCGCCTCTCTCTCAAATAGATTATTTTCAAATCTTTATACAAATATTACTATATATGTGTGTGATAATGTAAGTATCTATCTTTAGTGTAACATATGTAAGTATCTATCTTTAGTGTAACATAATCAAGAGTAAGAGAAAGTAAAAATTAGGTTCAGACTTTTTAATACTGCAGGGTACATTTTTAGTACCCTACAGAGAGAATTAGTCACACGACTCCCATTAACTTTAATGGAACTTGTATGGGCAAATTGTATGCTGAAATTCTTAGGAAGTGGAACGTCAGTAGAGTTTATTAGTTTCATTTTTCCTCTTCAGAACTTCAGTTTTGACTAACTTTACATTCTAATGGTCTAGAGGGAAGACATGTCAATAAAAATGATTAACATAAATGTTTTCCAAGTTTTATAAGACCACATTTTCTATACATTTGCCCAGAAGTTAGAAATTTGCAAACGATGCTTAAATAGCATTTGAGATTTAATTAGCAAGTAAATTCAACTAAACAAAAGACATAGCTTTTAGATATGAAAATAATAGTATTCTTTAAACATGAATATTGTAGCATTATTTATCCCCTAGTGATTATTCATTTTTCACATTCCTATTTGTGATTACAATAACAAAATCGAAAACTTTAAAAGTATTTTCATTATAATAAATGTGAAATTAAATACCTTCCTATTACTACATTTAGGTGTTTGTATTTGAAATGAAATGTGTTTGGAATTCTACATATTGGTCTTATTAAAATATTATATACCACACTTAGGCACTGATGAGAAAGAAATGCATGGACAATTAAAAATTAAAACATCCTCATGAGAGGCAAAAGGAACCTAAATGTTCTTTACCAGCAATACCTTTCCACAATTATAGATTCAATCACCTGACTACGTGGTGAAGTTATGATCAGTTAACAAATCCACTCAAAAGAGTTTAGTATAATATTAAATTTACATTCACAGTACAGAATACAAAAAGAGATAAATGAAGATTCTTCTAATGTCCACTCATTCAAGATGTTGATAGCACTACAAAATTTGGAAACGACTAAATATCTCCCAACTTTCTCTTTCCTTCATAAAATAGATCTGTATTTACAATTTTCTAGAAATTCACCATTTAAAACATTAAGTTTAACAAGTTTTTAAAAGAACCCTCAGTGTAAGTTGTGATAATCTTTCATTTTACCTTACTTGGGTATCTAAATAACCAAAACTGGATTTATCAGACCAAAATAACCTTGTTTAATCAGGAATAAAAAGCAGACATTAATGAACTGATAATTAACAACATAAATAATTTCAACTTGGATCAAAGTTTCAGAGAAACAAAAAAAGATTGGTCAAATCCAGTCTGTTACATAAGTGAAGTTTCTTGTAAAAACATTAGTTGGTTATCATACAAACCCATGAAACATGCATGCCATCAATGACTACTAGTGCTGCAAGAAACATTAGCCATCTAGTCTACTCCATCATTTTAAAGGTGAAGAAATTAATCCTTCAAGAGGTTAAATGATAATCCTAAGGTCTCTCAGCTACTTAGCTGTAAGGAAAACTAGAATCCAAATCTCTTGATTCCTCATTCAGTCATAGAGCAATTTTTTATTGAGCACTTACAGTAGCCTTACACAGTTGTAGGAACTGGATTAAAGTGATGAACAAAACATACAAGAACCTTGCCATCATGGACCTGATATTCTAAATAGGGAGATAAAACAAAGAAATAAGTAAAGAAAAAAGGCAATTTCAGATTGCTGTTCATATACAAAAAGATTCGTTATGATTTTCACCAACTGAGAATGTAGCTATTTGCTAGTATTTATCTTCTCAACTCCTTTGATATCTCCTTTTCTCTCTTTGTAGTTAACATAAACAGAGGGAATTCCCTGGTGGTCCAGTGGTTAGGACTCTGCACTTTCACTGCTGAGGGCCTGGGCCTGGTCCCTGGTCAGAGAACTAGAATCCTGCAGGCTGTGTGGCATGACCAAAAAGAATAATAATAAAAATAAGTACAGAGAGACTTACCAGTAGATCTACCTTTCTACCATCTCTCATTGGTCAAGTTCCCTCAAAAGACACCCACATATTCACATATTCATGAAACACATCAATATTTGCCTTGCTTCATTCCATTCATATTATGTGTTTATGAGGCAGCAAAGATGTTCACTTTCACTAGAGTTTTTAAGTATCTGACTGTTGTAGTTTTGGGTCTTTTGAGTTTGTCCCTGTGTCATAGGAGAAGTTCAAAGCCTGAAAAACTCAGACCAGGTGGTAAAAACAATTTCAGAAAATGTGTACAGTTAAGGATTCTCTTGCAGATCAAAATAGCGATCGCTTCATGGTTATTTCTCATTACATGTGATTTTTCTGTGTAGAGAACAAAAGAGAGTGAAAGATGAAGTGGGGTATGAACCTGGCTGCTTGTAATTGTATGAAATTACACTGACTGTCTTGTCTTCGGTGTCAGACAGTGAAACTGTTTCCCGTAACTAGCAAAAAGGATGCTCAGTGCTTTTGCCTTTCATTTTTTCTTAATGCATAATTTATGTATGGCCCATTTATTAATAACCATGAAGTGTTGTACCTGGAAATCTGTTCACAAAAGAACAGAATCTATAGAATCAAAGTGAACATTTCATAAGGCTGATATAATTTTTACATTAAAAAAAAACTTACCTTAGTTAATTCTTGTTGAGAATGTTGGATAAAATCCAACAGATATTACTCAATTATTAATATAACCATATTTATCAAATTAAATAAGAATTTTAACTATATCCTGATTACTGATAAATCTCATGAGAGATAAAACATTTTTATAATGACATATTCTACCTAGAAGGGAAAATATTTCAACAAAGCACCATTTCTATGAGTTCCTTCAAGGCAGAGAAACTTTATTATTCACCTTGCATGTATTTCCCTTGCCTAATATAAATGATGTATTATATTGTAATGATAATAAAATCTACAACAGCTAATATTTAAATAATTAATATTTGTGAGGCAGCAATCTTAAAAGCTAGGTATTATTGTCATTTCATGTTATCAATGAAGAGAGATTAAATATTTTGCCCAATGTCACTCAGCTGATGAGAGGAAGAGCCTGGGATTTGAATTCAAGCATCTAACTCTAGAACTTACCTTCTTTTATTAATTAATTAATTAATTAATTAATTAATTTAGGGTTGCGTTAGGTCTTAGTTGCAGCATGCAGGATCTTTTGTTGTGGTGCATGGGCTCTCTAGTTGTGGTGCCTGCACTCAGTTGCCCCGTGGAAAGTGGGATCTTAGTTCCCCGACCAGGGATCAAACCCATGTTCCCTACCTTGGAAGGCAGATTCCCAACCACTGGACCGCCAGGGAAGTCCCTAGAACCTACCTTCTTAATCATTAATTTTACTAAGTTCCATGACCTGTTTAGAGTAGACATTCAAAAATGCATTTAAATTAAATTGAAATCCTGACAGATTTGGCCTTTTCATTGTAAACTATTAAGAAGACTTAAACTTCTGAATAAATATCTGGGTTAAAAAAGTAAAACATATAGTTCATTGAATAATTCTATGCATTCCAAATATTCTAGGCCTTGTAGAAGTCTAAAGCTGAAAAGGATTTTAGCAATCATTCTAGTCCAATTTTCAGATGTGAACTCAATCCCGTATGGGTCCAAAGAGGTGTCTCAGGTTACTGAAAGCCATACAGTAGGCCAAATTTCCTAATTTACAGGCAAGAATTCTTGAACTACACCTACTATTTTTATTTTTGTTCATGTATTTATTTTCAAATGAATTGCTCCTACCTAGATTGTTAATTTTACACAGTATGGCAGACAGACTCTTAAAGTGTCTCCTATCACCCCTACCTCCTGATGTCCATGGCCTCCTGTGACTTCCTTTCCTTGAGTATAGATGAGACATGTGACTTGCTTTTAACCAATAAAATACAACAAAGGCAAAGGAATATACATAATTGCATGTATGTGATTATGCTCATAAGATCATAGCTCCCATTTTGCAGGAATCTCTCTTGCTCTTGCTGATTTTGATGAAGCAAGCAGTGATGTTGGGAGACTCATGTGGTAAGAAACTGGGAGTAGATTCTAGGAACTGAGAGGAGCTTGCAGCCAATAACCTGACAGCCAGCAAGAAAATGAGGCCCTCAGTCCTACAACCACAAGGAAATGAATTATGGCAGTGGCAGAACCTAAGCGAATTTGCAAAGGGATCCTTCCCTGGTTGAGTATTCAGATGAGAGCCCAATCCTGAAGAAAGCCTTGACCTCATTCTTTCAGAGAACACAGCTAATCTGTGTTCAGACTCCTGATCCACAGAAATTTTTAGATAACAAATGTCTGTTGTTTTCAGCCACTACTTAAATGTAATTTCTTATACAACAATAAAAAAAAACTAGTATATGTAGTCATCCTTATTATGACAAGAATCTGACACTGAATTTAGACTAAATAAGGTTTAGCTAGGCAAGGTTTAGTTACTTTTTATGTAATAAGAGGACCCCCATAAATATCTGTTAAATGAAAGAATGATATAATATCTTTAGTATAACATCAACAAGGAAGAAGTGACATCTGATCATGGTATTACTATGATTATAACTTTAAAACAATGTTTATTGCCTGATAATACCACTTATTCTTTTATCTGTGTGTACATAGAGATGGAGTTGCAGTCAAAAGTACCTTTGGTTTGAAGCTCAAGATTAGAAAGGAAGAAATGACTTAGCCTCTAGAAATTTTCTAATGTGACTTCTCTACATATGTGGTATGTACGATGTTATTATAGCTTCTTGTGTTACTTCATGATCAGTGTTATAAAGAATTCATCCGTGTGGCTTTTAAACAATCATTTCTATGTTTAAGTTCATTAAAAGAACTGCTTTTGACTACATTCTCCTTTTCAAAAACTCTAAATCACACTTAAATGGACATTTACTTTATCCCTGTTATTCAGGCATTCTATAATGCCTAGTAAAAAGTCTTCAAAAAACAACTAGCTTTAAAAAAATAAAAATAGAATTACCATATGACCCAGCAATCCCACTACTGGGCATATACCCAGAGAAAACCATAATTCAAAAATACACATGCACCCCAATGTTCATTGAAGCACTATTTGCAATAGCCAGGTCATGGAAGCAACCTAAGTGTCCATCGACAGATGAATGGATAAAGAAGATGTGGTACATATATACAATGGAATATTACTCAGCCATAAAAATGAATGAAATTGGATCATTTGTAGAGACGTGGATGGAGCTAGAGACTCTCATACAGTGTGAAGTCAGAAAGAGAAAAACAAATATCATATATTAATGCATATATGTGGAACCTAGAAAAATAGTACAGATGAACTGGTTTGCAGGGCAGAAATAGAAACACAGATGTAGAGAACAAACGTATGGACACAAAGGGGGGAAAGTGGTGGGGGTGGTGGTGGTGGGATGAATTGGGAGATTGGGATTGACATGTATACACTAATATGTATAAAATAGATAACTAATAAGAACCTGCTGTATAAAACCATAAATAAAATTCAAAAAGAAAATAACTAGCTATGAAAAACACATATGTAGAGTTGAGTGCTTATAAAACTGCTGACCTATTTTTTAAATGTGACTGTGTAAAATTAAGATATAATGGAACCATTTCTACAGTTACTGTTTGTCGTTGACTATAACATTACTAGGAATATAGGCAAATGAAGTTAAATACAGTAGCCATTAAAACAGTCTTGGGGCTTCCCTGGTGGTGCAGTGGTTGAGAGTCCGCCTGCCGATGCAGAGGACATGGGTTCGTGCCCCGGTCCGGGAAGATCCCACATGCTGCGGAGCGGCCTGGCCCGTGAGCCATGGCCGCTCAGCCTGCATGTCCAGAGCCTGTGCTCCGCAACGAGAGAGGCCACAACAGTGAGAGACCCGCGTACCGCAAAAAAAAAGTCTTGAATTTAAAAAGCCTTCATTTTGTACACAAAAAATAAATTGTTTTGTTTTCAGACATATAACATTCTGGAGTCATGGCTAATAAGAAAACAAATCTTACCTATATTAAGAAAATTTAAAATTGTCCACTTTGCTTCATTTTACATATGAAGATATTGAAGTTCAGAGAGAGACCAAAAAGAAAGTTATCAGTGACAGAATAACACTGGAAATCTCTTCCCCTGAAGCTAACTAATGAAGAAAGACCTCTAATTTTTTGTACATTTATCAAAATTATTAACCAAAACAGTCAAGTAGAATATACCAGTTATATGTTCCTGTCTTATCTTAGAATACAAGGACCTAAATATAGAAACCTCAGCTTCTATATATAGATTTATGCTTTCAGGTGCATTCTGGATACCAAGGAAGGCTAATAGAAGTGAAGTTGAAGCAAAAATTTCCCAAAAGAAAGGAAAGAATCTTAAGAAATCATGGCTGTGGGGGAATAGGAATATCATGTCAACACACTGAATAATTTTTGAAAAGAGATAGAATATTAATTCATTGATAAAGGGTGGGATTCACTGTGTTTCCTGAATCTGAATAATTGCTTTCTGGACTTCTGAAAGTATATAATTACCATTCATTGTTCTAAACACATATAATGAAAGCCAGAATATGAAGAATGAAATTTGGAAAAAAATTAGAAATTCAAAAATTAAAAACTAATTATAGACTATTGATAACAGATGAAAGAGTTCAGAATTCACTTCTGAAGATTATGAATTATATATCAATTTAGCAAATTACAATCTCTCTCAAAGTTATGTGTTATATATTAGATGAAAAAGTAGAGCAACTATGATAACTTAAAAATAATTTTAGAAAGTCCAAAATAACAAAACACTGCCAACCTTTTATGTATATTAGCATTTAAAATTGAAAATCTGTACATTTTAGGGTTTTTTTTTTTTTTTTTGCCTAGTCCAAAATGCAATATTGTATTTTTCTTATTCCATTTAGAGGCAAAAGAGTAAAAGTGGATAGAAAAAAGAATATGATTTTTAACATAATTTTGAAATACAAGAGCAATTGGGAAAACTGAAAATATTTTACTCTTATGAACAGTACTTTAAAAGAAGATCTCCTGAAACAACCTGTTACAGAGGTAACACTGGGACATAAGTTAAAATAGGAAAGTTTTTGAATTGAAGAACTTACTGGCTTTACCAACTTTTATTGGTTGGAGTGTATGAACTTTGGAACTCTTTTTAGGACTGCATTATTTTCATATTCAGTATGCCTGCATGCATATAAATGTATAGATAATTGCTATGCCTTGTATCGAGGATATGAACTGTGTAAAATTACTGTAGGAAGTTGTAAATGATGTATGAAATGAGAAATCTTTGCCCACTGGCAGTACATAGATAGAACAGAGATAGTGACATGCAATCTCTTCTCTGTCATTTGTCATAGTACTCATCTTATAAAAGGCAGAACATATCAATAAACCTGAGTGTCAAATATGCATGCTAAACAATATATTGAATTTTCCCTTTTTAGGTCTTACCTCTTTCTTGAAAACCATTTTACAAAAACCTCTGAGGCCAAGGGAAATGTAAGGAACTTATACATTAATGATTTCAATTATCCATCCCAAAACATTAAATGCCAAATTTCTAAATAGCACTGTGTGAATGTACCTTTATCCTTACACTCAGTGTTGCTGAATTTCTAGACTTGCCATCCAAAGTAAAGCTTTTTGTGAGGGCATATAGAGAGGCTTTATTTACAATATTTAACATACATTATTAGCATTCCAAAAAACTGTAGGTCAATACAACAAACAATACTCTATGAATGCTAATTTTAAATGTTCAGTTAAAAACTACAGGGAACTAGCCAAACAATAGCAAAACCACCAAAAATAATTTAATATTTATAAAATTCTGGAGGACTAAAACCTTTTAAAATGTGAGATTATAAGTAAAGTCACAACAGAAAATATTAACAAATTTGGTCATTTAAAACTGCTGACGTGTACACACTGCTATATGTAAAACAGATAACCAACAAGGACCTACTGTATAGCACGGGGAATGTTGCTCAATATTCTGTAATAACCTAAGTGGGAAAAGAATTTGAAAAAGAATAGATACATGTATATGTATAACTGAATCACTTTGCTGTACACCTGAAACTAACACAACATTGTTAATCAACTATGCTCCAATATTAAATAAAATTTTTTTAAAAATTAAAAAAACTTCTGAAGAGTAAACAATATAAAATTTAAAAAATGCAGCCAAAGGGGAATATTTGCAGCAAACGTTAATGTAAAATAAAGCATTCTTAAAAAGGGAAAAAGAAACAAGAACTATGGGCAAAGGACATTATATGTAATTCAGACAAAAGGAAATACCTTTTAGAAATTAGAAATCAGAGAAAAATAATCATCATATATTCTAATCAAAAAAAATGCAAATAGCAATGAGATATTTTTACTTATTAAAGAAGGCAATGTTTTTCCTTTATTTTGACTGAATGTTAGTATCACTGATATTCTTGGTGCCTGTTTAAGTTGGTAAAGGTCATCCAGAAAAAAACTAGGAATATCTTTCAAAACTGTAAATTATTTACTTTTGATTGAAAATCAGATCACTTGAAACTTTAGGCATATAGATGTTGTCTGATTCTAAAAAAAAGACAGTCTTTAGAGAAAAACTTTAAAAAAGCAAAGAATAAAAAGAAAAATCATTAGTAATTACCTATAACCCCACATACAAAATTTACCGCATGTAAAAGTTTGGTAAAATTTCCCTGATAATTTCGTATGTATACAAAATTGAGCTCAATTTATAAACATGATTGAGCTCTTATATATAAATGTGTGTATATAATTCAATTTTTCCTTTACTTTTTCATTTTAAAATCATTTGAGTGTTGGCAACAGTCATTTTAATGTTGTATAGTCCTCTATTGTACATCTATGCCATGATTTATTCCCTCATTTCTTTATTATTGCACATTGAGGCAATCTTCAAATGTCTAAATAATAATGTCAATGATAGAAAAAGTTCAGAAGCAATCTAAAAGTTTTATAGTATGAAGAGTTAGAATATAATACATCTAGCCATAAAAAATAATAAATCTACAATATGATGGAAATACGTTTATGATATGATGTCTATGCATCAAATTGCAATGTGGAAGTTAGCCCTTCTAAGAAACTTTGCCTGCTTCATTGCATTGTACCAGTACTAAATGTTCATCTCACTCCCACTTAATAGGTAGGAATTCTAGTCTTGTTTGTACTCTGCACCTCCAGTTCTACAATGCCTCTTCTTCAGGCATCCTGTGAGCACCCAAGATATATTAGTTATATGACTGAGTAAATCTCTAATGAAAGGCTAAAGATTAACAAAGCTTTGCTCGTGTTCTTTATCTCTTTTTCTGCCAATTAGTTGTTTTCCTTTCTCATGTTGGCATGTAGGCATTCTTTACTCTTGGGCTTTTGGGTTAAGAACAAATGATTTTCAAAAGATTTGGAATATATATCACTTCAATTCTATCATGAGGTTACATTGAGAGAGCAACAGTCCAGGGTGAGGAAATCAGCACTAGAGATGTATTTGGTTCCCACTTGTCTTGACATACAGAATATCAGAGTTAAGCTCAGGAACTAAATTTCCATCTGATGACACCTGTGATAATAGATGACAGTCAGACATGCTTTTAACATTAATACCAAATTAGAATAGAAAATAATGCTTAATACCTTTCTTGGAAAAAAAAGAGAAAAATTACCAAATACAGCTTATAGACTCTGAAAATTGGGTTTAATTTCAACAATCTAATATGAGAAATGTTTTTGTCTCTAGCAGTTGGAAAATCCTAAGTCATCTAATTCATTTCACTTATGAATGAAATATGGTCGAAAATTTAGTAATGCCCAATCTCTGTCCTTTTGTCTGTTTTGTCTAAGTGTCCAGCAAGATGGCTATACCGCGCTTCAAACACCTACACTTTTGGTGCCCGGATCATCCTTAACATCCTGGCTTATCTGGACTGTGCATACAGTCCAACAGAGCATCTCTACTTTGCTTGTAACTGTCAACAGAAAGGGTGCCTTGTGGTCACACACGAGGGCACAAGTCACCCAAGTCAAAGGACAGGAAGAGATGGGATATTTGTTATTCCTGTCAGTGATAAAGGGAAAGAGCTTTGCCTTTCTTTCTCAAAAGTTATGAATGGCACTGCCCAGCGGACTTTGAAAGAAAGCAGAAAACTTAAAAATGAAGGAATGTGGAAAACATCATAAATATTACTACTTCTGTTGAAGAAATTTCGCTATTTATAAGGACTTCACTGTTTACATGACTGTGTAATATAAGCCTTGTCTGCCAGTTTATGCATGCACGTAATTATTCCTTCAGGGAAATAGATTCTTCACTTAAGAATGAGAAAGGAAAACACTATTTCTTTTCCTACAAACATAACAATGAAAGCCGGATTAAAAGAGGAATTTAAAAAAAAAAGGAATTTTTAAAATTTTGTTTTCTCAGTTCATGAACACACACGCACGTGCACACACACACACACACGTGCATACATACACAACAGTGACAGATGTAGAGCTGTAGAATGTTTGAAAAACATGGCATTCTCAGTAGCCCACGACATACATTAAATCCTGACTTTACACTCTTAAATTAGTCTCATGGAATTAATATTTACCTTAATGCCCTTACATCATAATTTTGGTCATTAAACATGCCATTAAGCTTCAAGTTTTTAAAATATAGAGACAGTAACTCATTCACCATTGTAGCCACAGCACAGTTCAAAAATGTGAATCCCAAATGTAAAATAGATAGCTAGTGGGAAGCAGCTGCATAGCACAGGGAGATCAGCTCGGTGCTTTGTGACCACCTAGAGGGGTGGGATAGGGAGGGTGGAATAGGGAGGGTGGGAGGGAGACGCAAGACGGAAGAGATGTGGGGATATTTGTATACGTATAGCTGATTCACTTTGTTATACAGCAGAAACTAACACGCCATTGTAAGCAATTATACTCCAATAAAGATGTTAAAAAAAATGTGAATCCCATGCCAACTATGAAAGAAAAATTCTACTTAATTTAAAATTTTTATAGGTTATTTCTACCACATATAAGACCAAATTATTCAAGTTTCATGCTTGGAACCCAACAAGTTTATAGAATCATAATATTCTGAATTACAACTCTGTTTTTAAAGAGTTTCCTCTTGGATTTGAGTCTGCTTTGATTCTTAGGAGAATCCTCAAAAGAAAACAAGTTTTTGATTTGAAAGATCACCCATTTGTGTAACATACCAAAAACAGAAATTTTCAAATAGCAAACCAATATATACTTAGAGCCATCAAAATATCCTATATATTAATAGGGGCAGGTAAAGTTTACTGAGTACTTACACAATGCCAGGCTCTGTGCTATTCCACAGAATATTTAAAAATCATCTCTTGAGGCATCTCTCCCTGTTATTATAATAACCACCTTATAGAAAAGGCAAACTAGGTCTGAAGAGGTTAATAACTGGTCTAGGATCACACACCATATTAACTAGAGCTAGAATTCTAACCCTCTTTTTACTGATTCCCATGCTTCCACTCTAATGTACTTCACTCTATTGTTTGCTGAATAATAATTGTGCACCTCTGACATTGCCTGTCACCAACATTATCGGTGCCAGCACCCTGCATTTGCCTATATCCTCATCCTCATGGTTGCCTAAGGGGGGAAAAATGTAATCTTTAATTTAACAAACCTGAATAACCAATGTTGAGATCAAAGGCCTGTGGTCCTTTTAAATCATATTTTAATCAAAGCAAAAATGTATTTTCTTGCTTAACAAGTATTAAGCACCTACTGTTTACAAAGCATCCTGTACACATAAGTAAATGTTATAATATTTCATGAAGCAAAATATCTATATTACCTCAACAGAGTATACACCTGTAATAGGATTTGGCATGATGGGTATCACCAATTTTCACATCATCTGCAACTCATGAGTAAATAATACAAGTAATTTTTAGTGAATGCCTTTTTGAAGAAAAGTGAATGCAGAAGAAATAATAAAAGCTATCATTGATGAGAATATAGAAAGTTAAACACTAAATCCTATCTAAGGAGTAAAAAACAATAAATTCTCCCACTGAACCATAGGTTTATACTTGATCTCATACAATAGCATGTAAATGCAACAACTACAACCAAAGAATACAGTTGTGGAAACTGTATACAGTTGTGGAAACCATCAGTAGCTCCTATTAATGTTACAGAAACACGTAATTGAAAACAGATTCACTCACATGGAATACTTGGATTTTACTAAATTTTTGCATCTTCTACAAACCCATCAGTAAATTCACACCACTGAGCATAGTTGGGGTCTGGACACCAAACCACCAAAGAAGCTTGGAAGATTAAAGTTGCCACGTTGAACATTCTGACATCTGTACCCTAGGATGTATTAATACATCTAACTCTGATATGTTTACTCTGTTTACCCTAGGACAAAATAGCTAGAAAACGTCAGCAGACCTTGGCCAAGGATACTTTCTCCTTATTTCTTAGCTAGGAGAAACGATGGAAGAGCTGTTTCTCCTCCATTGATACAGACTACATTTTTACCTCCTTGGATTCAAAGACCGGTTTTTACTAAGCGACTACTAGGGAAGCAGCATGAGAGTGCTCAGGGGAAGGCTGAATCCCATGTCCAGTACTTAAGTGCTCTATCAACTTGCGCAAGTTATTTCACCTCTCTGCTTTGATTCCCTTCGTCTGCAAAGTGGGGATAATAACGGTATCTACCTCAGTGAGGACTTGAATGGATGAATGTGACAATGTAAGTAAAGCCCTTATCACACTGTGAACATGCAATTAACATTCACTTCACTTCCCAACCATCATCAATGACGAAAATGGTGGCTACAAGCTTCATTGTACCTGTTTCCTATAAGAATCCACCAGCCTTTCTCTTCTGACTCCCCTCCCACGGCAGTCTCCTAGTAAGTGAACTGTTTTATTCCATGGCGAACATTCCAACTGAGCCCCTTCTCTGTGACCCCCCCAAGGAAAGGGAGAATAAGGCTAGACCCGGAAAGGTATCCTGATGTCCCCTGAGGACATTATGCTAAGTGAAATAAGGCGGTCACAGAAAGACAAATACTGCACGATTCCACTTATGTGAAATATCTAAATGATCAAATTCATAAAAACAGAGAGTAAAATGGTAGCAGGGGCTTTGGGAACATGGACATAAGGAGTTGGGTAAAAAGTTTCAGTTACATAAGATGAAAAACTTTTAGAGATTGGCTGTACAGTCTTGCACCTATAGTTGAATACTGTACACTTAAAATTTTGATAAGAGGGTAAATCTCATGTTATGTGTTTTTTACCATAAAAAAAAGGTATCCTGGAATGCTGAGCTGTGCTAAAGAGGTTATGGCAATAGAAAAAAATATGTGCTTTCTATATATTCCATTTGTTTTTGCTAAATCCCTAAGAAAAGAGACCCAAAAGATACTTTCAAAACTTACGTTACAGTTAGACGTTATCTGACACTTTGTGCCAGATTCTCCCAATCTGTCAGCTGCTGTCTGTTAGAGAAATTTTATGCCCGGAAGCAGTTGGGGCACATAATAATTCATAAGTGTGACTTCCAGGAACACCCACTTCACACAATACCAGCATTAAGCATCCAAACCCCTCAGCTGTAAAATACAAGGAGAATGGCACCAATAGAATGAGGATTTTAAAGGGGCTGTGGTTTCAACAATTTCAAAGCTTTTAATCACGTAACACTTCGTGTTTTCCCAAACATTAATTTCTCAGATTAAGTAGGAGCATCTAAATTGGTATTGTGAGACCTGGGGGAAAATTGTGTTTCTTCTAAATTGAAATAGTGACACTATCGACTATTATAAAAATAAAAAGGGATGGCAAAGAATAAAGTTCTCAGGAATTGGAAATGCATAGCAGAATGATTACAAGTGTGTGTCATGCATTCTGTCATTTCTAATCATACACAGATAAGACTTCCCGTAGGGAAAAAAAAAAGTCTATGAGCATATATGTGCACAATTTCATTCCTGAATTAGTCAGGGAGTATCTTCACTGGCCTCACAAAATAAGGGAGAAACAACTACATCCTTCAAACGAAGACCATGTTGATTAAACACTTGAAACAGGAATGAGTCAGGGAGTGATGGATTTTAAGTTGACAATTGAAGCTCAGTCTTTTCTTTATCCTTGAATAATAACGTAAATGTGGAAAAACCAAAACCTTAAAGACTTTAAACCTCTTCATTAATATGCAAATATACTGTGAAATTTTTCAGAATTCTTCATATTACTGGAGTTTTTAGTTTTTCATTATTGATATTATGGAATGTATTTCTTAACTGATATGATTTTTTTACTGAATATTAATTTCTAAGGTATTTAGAAAATAGAAATAGGTAAGTAAAATATTTTTAACCTCAAGATCTAAAAGAAAATTCTTTCAAATACAGTATCAACATTCTTGATATGATTAAAAATAGATATGTACATTTATGTAGCTATCAAGCACTTAGTAAAAGATGACTACTCAAGGCAATTTGCAAACTATGGTTTCATTGAGATACATGTCAGTGTAAATCAGGGACCTTCAGTTCACCGTTTTTCTGAACAAGTATGCCATAATCTTTGCAAGCTCTGTTTCCGGTTTCCATGAGGCCATCATAAATCTACCACACTGCACGGTCTCCTCAGAACACAGTCACAGATTCAAATGCTTGAAAGTATAGTGAACTACACCTTCAGCGAGTCTATATCAGAGTTAGTAATCTCCTTCACCTGTGGGGCATATTTCATTTTAACAAAATCGTCATCGAAATGCACCCATCGCACTTAAAATCTATCCATTATTATCACACTTAATGGAAAACTCCCTTTTCTGTCAGCCTAGAAACACGAAATAGGAATGGACACTCCTTTTAATGTCTGTACATAAATGGTTTGTATACAGTGTCTACTAAATTAGCCAGCGTGGACTTTGGTGGATTGAATGCAAACATAGATTCAACTGGTATAAAAAACATTTTTCTCAATTTGTCACTGCTGATATTTAATTTGCTTTGATCTAAAACTGCTAATGTTATCCAAGTGGAAGGAACAACTAAGATTCATTATTTTAGATTTATTTCTAATACTGAAGGTGTCTGCTAAAAAAAAGTAAAACAAAATGTATGAAATTATTTAATTTTCATCCTTCAAACTTAAAATGGTATATTAAAATCAGAAAACTGTTTAAACCTTTCCCTTTTCTGGAATTACAGTTTATAGTTCTGTATTTATTGAATGCATTCATAGGCTCCCTGAGGATGTGAAATGTATGGAAATATATGTGCATTACTAAAGAAAGAACTAAATTTATTCTTTCCCCACATCATGCTCTTCTTTGCAGTGGAGGTTTTTAATTCAATACAGAGCTAGAATGAGATGGAGCCAATTTCCTGGTCTATATGTGTGACAAATGCTAAAAGTGGCACAAGATTAACAAATTAGTTGAAGTATAGATCTTAAAAGATTTTTTTCTGTGTCTCTAAATCAAAATTCATATTTTATTTGAAACGAAACCTTCTTTAGAATTCAAGAATGACCAAGGATCTTTTATTTCTCTGTATTTAAGATGAAAAGAGAAGATTTATGACAACATGCTTGCAATTTTTTTAAAAGCAAATTTTGTTTGTAGGAAAGCTTACAAAGATTATATATTTGGAATATGAAATTATTTTAATTGGAATCCAGTGACTTGGGTTAATAATTCGAAGGTGTGATTTGGTAAAAAAAAAAAAAAAAAAAAAATTTAAAGTTTTTTTTTTCAAAATAAAGAGTTATTCCTAAAATAAAAGCATAAAATGAATATCAGGGGAAAATTTATTTATTTCTGTATTTTTATGGGTAAAAATAATGTTTACAATGTTAGGTCCCAGATAAATATACTTGTTTTTCTAATAACATTTCTTATATTTGATTTTAAGTGAAAACTATCAAAGCTTGGCTGTTTTACCTAACTTCAGAATGATGTGTTGATATATATCTAACACCAAACAATAAAAACATCTGTGACAATAAAAGCATGGGACAGTTGTGGAATTGTTTAATTTAGGAGAAAATGGCTATGTTTGATAATCACGTGTCCATGAATGGATTTCTCCTCTTTGTCGAGAAACTTATATTTTGCAATTTTTTTTTTCTTAAAGGAACCAGCTTATGATGTGTAAGGGATTTTTAAAAAGGTATTCTGAAATACGTGTTTTGGATTTAGCTCACTCATTCAGGTTGAAAGCTTTGTCACATAGTCCACCTGTTTTGCTTGGGCTTAAATTATGTAAAAATACAGCATCTTAAAGCAAGCACAGTCTTACTTGTTGTACCCAAACACTATTACATGCTTAAAATTCAAGAAGAGTTCTATGCAGGTTGTATGTCTCAGTCACCCAATCTCCTTCCACATATCTGTTCATGTTGACAGACTATGTCATAATATATCAACAGAAAGATCAGCACAGAAGAACAAAATTTCATCGCCTGACAGCAAGAGGAAAACTGATTTTCAGTATTAAATTAGTACAAATATACCATTACCTCACTTCCAATAAGTCTACTACCTTTAAAAAATAAGGCGTCTGCTATAATCACAAGTATATGCAAAGGCAATTAGGTTCGTTTATTTCTTTGGTATCACCCTTTGACGAACAGCCTATTTTCATTTATCTTTTACAAGTTATTTTATTTGTTGTATCTTGGAAACAACTTAGAGAAATAAAAAAAATACAATTTCTTCCTGAGACATGAAATATTAGATATGTAAAAATATATATCTGCCAAGTGTTTGGAGGACAATCTCTCCTAGACTAATCATGAGCAGAAACCTTCTGGCTATTGCAATGGAAATGGGTATTTAAGCTTCTGAGAAAAGTTCGGTACCTTTTTCATATAACATCTTGTTCTGTTTGGATTTCAGGAGAAATGTACCAATACCTGTAATAAATAATGTCTTTTGCAGCCTAGGGCATCATCTGCCACTTAGGCTTTTAATTTTGCCCCTGTTTGAACACCCTGCAACATATGCACTTCTCTTTTGTCTATTATCCTAGAGTTGTGCTATTCCCAAATATTGACATCATCTACTTTTATCAGCATTAACTGCTCTGAAGCTTCCCAGGCTCATGTTCGGCTCTATTTCTTCCTATTGATTATCTTCCTCACTCCAGCAGGTAGTTAGCCAGCGAGGCTGTCCTGAGAAATAGCTTCCAATGACTTTATACGCACAATTTACACGGAATTGTTTAAAGAAGATATTAGCCTCAATACAAATCAGTGAACCTCATTTAGTCAATACTGCACAATTCCGCTGTTGGCACCCTGTCACATGTTCGACTTTACAGTCAGCTGCTGCATCCAATCTGCACATTAGCCATAGTATTTAGTTTCATATTAAAATGAAGCTGGGTTTTTTTTTCGCTTTTGCTTTTCTTTTTGAAATCTTTTCAGTATACTTTTTACATCACCTCACTGAGCCATGTGATAGTAATATATTTTGAAATACAAAAACCTGAGATTAAATGTTTGATTTTTGACAGTGTTCTTAAATATAATAAATTCAAAAGGAAATACTGTTAAGTTAAAATGGAGTGTTTTTCATTAAGTCCAATCAAATGGTAGACAACAAAGGATCTTTTATTTGAGAATATGAAGTGAAAATGAAAACCAGAAAACCTTTACTAAGAAAAGGTCCAGCTAAATTATGTTGGAAGGAGGTCTCCAGATTGAGCTTGGGTGTTTCTTTTGCTAAAAGTGAATTAAACTAAGATATGTTATGAAGAAATATTTTACAAAGAAGCAAAACTTAATGCTTTGTGGAGATGAAAATAAGGTCTAAGGACGGTTGACTTTGAAAATAATTCGAAAGAAAGATCACATATGAAAAAGATTGCCACAGCATCTGATCTTTTCTTATAATCATAACAGGGAAATGTTTGGGGGAAAGTAATGCTGCCATGGCAATGCTGTAAAATTCTAGAAGGGGTGTTTACATTTCAGAATTACCCCTCCTTAAACTACTGGTTTATGATAGCTAATGAGATGATATCCAAATGTTGAAAATGGGAAAATTCGAATGAAAATCTAAATGTGAAATATAATATAATGAAATAACTAAGCAACATAATACTACTCTGAACGTTTGTGCAAATATTGCAAAATGAACTGCAATACATTAAAATTCTTCAGTGGTTGTGTAATACATAAGTGAAGGTTTACATATAAAAGCTTTAGCTATCAAAAAAAAAAAAAAAAGATCTTTATATCATATTGTCCTAAATTTTTTACTTGAAAACATCACTAACATCTTGGGGTGCATTCTGAAAAGTTGTCATTAAATCTATTTGCATATCTCTTTGTAAACTGAAGTTCAAGGTAAAATAGCTCATGCTGATCAAAATAGTCTATTTGTTATAAAATGCATCCTTTAGCTTTAGTGGGTGAGTGGCAGAAAGCTTTGGAGAATATGAATGGTAGAGAAAATAATAATTTCAGGTTTAAAGATTTTAGAGGGCTGAATATTTTTTCTGTAAGTAAGAAGTAAAAGTTGAACACAATGACAATTTTAAATGAGTTATAGTTATAATAGTAGATTTTGAAAATTAATACAGAAAAAAATTAAAATAAAATTACATAACAAATTACTGTAAATATTTCAAAATTTTCTCTTTTTTACTATAAAATGTTAAAGGTGATTTTTGTATGACCTTTGCTTTCATTTCCTTTCTCTTTAAATATCACTGGTACGGAGCTGGAGCCCTGAAGCCCAGGTAGGTAAGACACACTGAAAGACGGCCAGTCTATCCTGACTGTACATTTTTTCACACATTTATTGCAAACTGACACTCATATAACAGCTTTCTTTTTTTTTTTTAATCACAAAGATTCAACAAAGAACAATTCAAGTATCAAGGGAAAATCATATCTCAGAAAAGAGAGAAATGCCATAACTGCATATTCAGGCTGCATAAACCAAGTATAGCAAAGATAATTGTACTATTTGTGTGTGATAGCATTTTACCATTTAAAGAAGTCAGTAATCTAAATTTGAAAGTATTTAGGTGTAATTGTGTACATGTACGTATATATCATATATTACATGCAATGCACAAATATAAATTTCAGCCCCAAATGCACAAACATTTCATTTGTCTTTTTTTTAGTTTAAAATATTCTTTGATGAATATGTATTTATATATTAAATATACCTCTACCAACTAAATTATGAGACTTCTTGCTAGTCCATATGTCATATGATATTCTACTATTAAATAAGATTGTGTACTTTATTCATTTAAACATAAGAACATTCTGAATGAAGCAAACGTAAGCACAAGCAATGCACACAAATTAAGATCGGTTTCTAAACTAACAGCAACAAAATAGTCTGATAAACTTTTCAAATAAATAAAGACACTGATATTTTTTCCCAAAAAATTATCTAAGTTAATTCTAATGCTTTAAATGTAAGTGAATGTTGTTTTCAAATTATGTCAAAACATAAAATTCTCAATGATTCTCCATAGTAACTTTCAAAAGAACTAATTTTTAAAGAGCTTTGATTAAATCCTTAAAATATAAAGGATAATTATGTTTATTTTCTGTTTATTAAGACCCATCTATAGCAGAAAACATGATTCCAGATCTATAATCTTTATAAGCATTATGAATGTTAATATTTATGATGCATATTAAAGATTAATGTTTAAGATCTATAGTGACCGCCTATACAGATTACCAAGATGATGGCAAAAATCATGCATATCATTTCACTGAATTAGTTTTAGTAGCTTAAATGTGCTATAGTGAGTCCAGGTATTTCAAATAAATTTTCTTTTCTATAAATATTCTGACTTGTATAACCTAGTCACAAAGGATATTTTACACCAAAAATTAACTTTAAAAAATAATATTGAATTCTATGGGACACTATTCTTTCTAAAAGTATAAACTTATCTAAACTAAGCACACATACATACACACTCACACATACACACACAAATTTTGTCGGTTTTGTCATTAAAGTAAACTGAAAATGAAGGCATTAAGGTGATTATTACATTGTCATCTATGCAACTATGTAGCTTTTAAAATATGTAAGCATTTCATTTAATCCTGGTTTTACATATTTAACAATATATCGGTAACTATTGTCATTGATTTTTACAAAGTGTAAATATTTTAAAATATCAACTAACACATGTATCTATTCAAATTCTAAGACAATTTCATTCGTCTAAGAATGTAAAATCAAACTAAATAGCTAATTGAGATGTTTCATAATGTCTCCATTTTACAGAAAAATATGTATTAACAAAGTACAGTATTTAAGGAAATTAATGTTAGCCTTCTTATATTTAGAGAGTACATTTGTGCACCTATTAATATCTATATAAGTATAGATATATCATTATATGTGTCTTGTCAATCTATGTATTTTGTGCAGAGAAGAAAAGCATTCTCATAACCTAGAATAAAGCAATAAAGGAGTATAGGTATGTGTGTATGTGTGTGTCTGCTTGTAGAGACGGAGGAAAAGAATTGGTAGATTTACAGAGAGGTATTAAAGTAGAACATTAACATGTTTGAAAATGAATATGAAGGCATTATACTATATAAGGAAATATCATTGATAATTTTTCTTCTCTCTCCTTCTTCCTCTCTCTAAGTGAGTGTATTCGGCTGCTAACAAGGAAATGACATTTGAGATAAAAGGAAAAGATAACTGTATAGAAATTTCAGATGGGTATTTTGGTTAAAATTACTAAATTAAAATTTAAATTCAATTGGGTTTTCTTTTCTGAAACATGAAATAAGGAGCTTGTAAAATGAGCACGAGAATCACAACATATTTTGAAATATTTCTATTAAAATTTTCCCATATAAATATTTGTATCATTAGTACCTTATGATATTATAAAATATTCTGAAGGAATGTAAAAATAGCATGAAATAAACCTGAAGGGGTAATCTTTGTAGCATAAAGATCAAGATTCTAAGTAAAGACAAAGTTCCTTATCATTTGATTCAGCCATAACTGTTTCAAATCTCCTAGTTTAATGACTTTTATGTATTTCTACTTGTTGGTTTTTCAAATTTGTCATTGCTTCAATATTCTAGGGCTGAAAAGGAAGTAATGTAGGGGGTAAAACAAGAATTTACATAGCCACCTAATAGTTAATATCTTGACCACCTTAAGATTATGCATTTAAATAGTTATAATCCCAGTAATTCCAATGCTACAGCATCTAGGGGATGCTATTAGATGTCTTCAACAGATAGATGTCCTCAGTGATACTTCATAGCAAGTATCATTTACTAGTACCTGACTACTTAGATTCCTGAGGCTTTTAGTCTAAAAAAACATTTCTATATAAAAAGAATCCAATTTAACTATAAGGGTAACAGTGATGCTTGTCATGAAGTTGACAAAAAGTGGTAGACAAAAAGTTATCTGGAACTCCCAAGTGGACATATTCATTCCCTAATTCCTAGATAATTAATGAGGATAAAACTATACCTTGATCGCCTCTTTTCAAGGTGGTAAATTAATGATATAAACTAATGATACAGTGGAATCAAAGTGAGTTATGGGGGTGGGGGAGGATATGGGCGATGGAGAGAGAAATACCTTTTTTCTTGGCTCCACAAAGGGTTGAGGGCCTAATTATTTTTAAGTATAATCCAACCAACCTCTTCTCATGCTTAGCTGAACTGAGTGACACTATTTGTGATGCCCAGTGTGCTGAAACTGAGCATGTTGCTGTCAGTTTAAAAATGACTATAATAAAAGTGACCATGAAGATGGATCTTGTGATTTTGCGTTTCTAATCAGTCATCTGTGAAGAACACTTTTGCTTTGATTCAGCAGACTGGTGACAGCCATGATTGATAGTGCACAAGGATGAAAAAAGGTTATTAACTGTCTTCCTATTAAGCTCAATGTTTTACCCCTCTAGGTGCATCTCATACTTTAAGTTAAAATACTTACTCAGGTAAGGTCAAGAATGAACTCTATGGAGATGGTATCCATTCTGCTGAAAACGAGCAAGGCATCCTTACATAGAGTTTTTTTTTTTTTAATTTAGCACTTAAACTACATTTAATTCCACCATCTTATTCATTAGCTAAAAAGAGAAATTCCCTCCTTCCAATAGCATCCTGTGGTGAAAACACTAAATGTACAGAAAATAGCTTTAAATGTAAAGATTTGAATGTGGAGCTGACTAGCAACATGTGTGTGGTATGTATGTAAATCTGTGTTTAAACAGATGGTCATATACGTATAATCTGAGGGTATTTTTAAGGGTAGACACAATTGATTTATGATTACAAAGTAAATATCTGCATAATATATGCAAACATTGTTTAATTTTAGATAATCTATGCATGGCGGAGAAAAAATAATAAAGAAAAAATAATCATTTCTAAGAAACTCAAAGGATCTAATAGAATATCTAGATATTTGTTTTCATTTAAATGTAATATATTAATTTATGAACTTCATCTTATTTTAATTTTTTAAAATTAGAAATATCACATATAGATAAACATTTGAATGACAGTATCTGTTCACATATTTGACTAGCAAACAGACGCACACCCGTACGCAAGTAGTATTATAGAACCTAAGGTATTCTACTAACTGAGGATGTACCATTCATTAAATGAAATAATAAAATTTTTAATGTTATCATATTTCCTGTATTCCTTTATTCTTCCTGAAGCCAAAATGTACTGAAAGATTTTTGCACACTTTATGTAACTTCTCTTTAAAAACATTTTAAATTTACAAGTTTGTTTCTGGGAGATAATGAATTAAATATATGCATTTTAATGTAAAATTGTGGTATTATGTTTCTTCCTACATTTTCTACTGTAAACACTCAGTACATGGCAAATGTAATATGAATTAGGCAAAAATATTAAAGGATGTCAATAACTTGGCACTGAAATAACCATTTAAACTATAACCAAATTTCAGTTCTGTGTGCTTGGCGGTTCTTTGTTGAACAACTCTGCAGATTGGCACAGAATAAGAAAATGTTACCAGCATGTTATTAGAGTTTCGGTACAGGGAATATCATACTATGTCCAAATGTTTTCTCTAGTATATCATGACCTGTTTCTCCAATGTCAGTTATTATACCCGTTTTGGGTCTGTAATAAATTATATTTTGAAAATGCACTGTTTTAATATTAGGATCCATCAACAATGAAATATAGAGAAAGTAAGGAAATGAAGTTGAAGATTTCATTGAATTTTTCTCTAGAGCCACAGAAATTGGCTCTCTGTCCTACTTGCTTAATATTACAATTGCTGTTTTAAGAAACCTTTCCAATTCTCTAGGATTTTATGCATGCCAAGGATAATTTAAATACACACTGAGAGCCTAAAAATGTTAAAATGTTAGATCAATATGAAAGCTGTTTACTTAGTGAATTGTGTTTATGTGAAGTGGACTTAAGGGTAGATTTTAGAATTCATACAAGATTTCCTCAATACGACACATTAACTTCAATATTAAATGGATTTCTCTTTCTGTCTTTTCCAACTTCAACAGACAAATGCGTGTTCTGAAATTTAGAAATCAATGATGAGATAAGTGATAGAGGGGTTTATATGATCAATGATAACATATTGTACAATTATTTGTCAAAGTTTTCACAGCAGAATTATAATTGTAATGGAGAAATAACACGTTGTGTTTCTCAAAAACATTGTGTGCTTTTAAAATCAAAAATGAAAAATGCAGTTTCTATCTATTTCATGTTAACTAACAAGATGTTCTAAAATATTAGTGAAAGTCCTATCTTCTTCCATCTGCCTACTTGGGAGTTTCTTAAGGAAAAGGAGGAAATACAAAGGCTGGGTAGGCCCAAGAGGGACACACAGATTTCCCAGTTACCCATTTCCTAATCTTCTCTGTTTCTTCTCTAGAAAATCAAGATCTAGAACACACATTACACGCAGCAAACATTTTAGGAAAGAACAAGGCAAAGGCCGTTTCAAGTAAAGTTTAGGTCATTTCCAAAGCAATTAGCATGGCTGAAAGTGATGTTGAGCTTTTGTAGAATCCAACACTTAGCAGACAGTAAAAGTTAAAAGCGCCACAGTTTCTTGTATCCCTTTGGAACTCCAGAACAGAATGTTTCCTTAATTTTGTTCAAGCAAGTGATAGAACTGGTGAAGAAAAGCCCCACACCTTTGTGCAAACCCCTTAAATTTGGTTCTGAGGCTACTGTGATTTAGTTTCATGGAATACTGGGGGCACAAGGCACCTTTAGTTTACAATACCTAGGGCTTTGATTACTTTAGCTTGAAAGTCTCTTCCGAAGCCTTCCAATCCTACTTGCATCCCTCCTTCTCCTCCTCCAGACCTACGAGGGGACGCAGGGTAGGGATATGAGCTGGGTGGTGCACATCTGTGTAGCCAGACCGTGGAGGCTGACAGCTGCTGTCCACTCCCAGACTGTGTACCTGAGCGTAGAGGCCACTCTGCTCTTCTGCCCAGCCCACTCCAGCCTGCAGTGTTGCTGCTGTCACACCAGCCGGTGATCTGATAGGCTTGTCGGGTTGCCATGGTGTTGACTTCTTGCCTCTGAGGAGCTGCCCAATGACTGGAGGTCTGGGATTAAAGCGGGAAGAGGCAGCGGCCGCAGCGAATTTCAGCGGCAGCTGCAGCAGCAAGAAACAAGAAGCGAGAGGACGAGGTCTTTAGACTGAGCTCCGCTCGCAGCCAGGGCTGCCGGGGAGGGAAGGAGAGGAAAGGGGGGAAGTTTGGAAGGATGACCACTCGAAGCCAGAAGATACAAGTGAGGAGTTTGAGACCCGCTCAGGAATAACTCATAAGCAATCTGCACGCGCTGAGAGGGAAAATCGTCCAGAATTCGTTATTATTCACATAAGATATTACCCGGGCGGGGGGTGGGACTGGGGTGTTAAAAGGGACTTAAGTGGGTGATATACTGCCTCCCCAAACCCCCTCCCTTCTTTTGGGCAACGAAGTGATTTGACAAATTAAAGAGGGGCTCTACAGAGAACTTTAAATCTGGATAGCTAACTTATTCCGAGAAGAGAAAGTGCAGCTAGACGGCAACCGAGTAAATGAAAATAGTTGCCGGGGAGCACGGCCGGCGGGGGCGATGCGGGCTGGTGGGGGCGGGGAGGGGGAGGTGCGGAGAGTTCGCGGGACGCACAACCCCGGACCGGAACCGTAGACTAGGCAATGAAAGGGAAAGAAACCGCTTCTGTTATAAATTAGTAGGTAGGTGAAGGTTACGCAAAGAAGAAAAGGGAAAGTAAAGCTGTTAAAAGAATAGACTAAAACTCCTGGGAGTCGAACTCGCAATCGCCCCCCCGCCCGCCCCACCCCCCCCCGGCTCTCCAATCCAAGGGGAGGAGGAGGAGGAGAAAGAGAGTGCATTCTGGTGTGATGAGAACTCTCTGGAATGTCTGGAGGAGAGGATAGGAGCGCGAGGGTAAGAAGACCCGGGTGCTAAATAAATGGCGTGAGAGAGAAACGGGGGAGGGGCGGGGTAGGAAGGAAATATTCGGCGAGTCACCGGAGGGGCTTGGAGATGCAGAAGAGTGAGATTCCAGTAGAAGGAAAAGAAGTGCAGAAGTTCAGACTTGTAGCGTAAAGGAAGGAGGGAACGACTAGAGTCAGTAAGAGAGAAGGCGGAAAAAGGTGTGTGCTGCTGAGGGAGGGCGTGGGAAGGCACCCGCTGTCAACTGGAGGGAGCGACTGCTAGGACAGAGGGCAGAAAGGGCAGAGAATTGTACGGACTCTGGCGGTGGCGCGAGCACCGCGGGGCAGCACCGGCGAGCTGGAACCAGGTGCCGTGCAGCCCGCGCCCCGGCTCGGGGGGACGCAGGGACTTTTCTGGCAAGAGGAAGAGCTGCTCGTTCACCCTGACGGAGTCACGATTCACCGCGAGTCCCAAACACACGCCTCACTAACTACTTTACAGCCTCTTTCATTGATTTTCTTTAACAAATAAACAGAATACCCGTTACAGCAACACTTCCTCTTGCTGCAGCTAGCTAGAATGCCAGAAGCTCTCTGATGGTTTCATTTCTCCGGATAGCAGTTTTTCTATCTCTAAATAAATTGTTTTCCTTCACTTAAAGGATCAAATGTGTGATTCCATTCAGTTTTGGGGAGTCCAGTCCTCGCCCCCCCTCCCCTTCTATAATTTGGGAATCACCTTTTAGAATAAATAGAAGACAGGTTCAGACACAAGTTTGCAGACCTGGTCGGGCTCACTGACATTTGCATATTAATTTTTGCTAATAAGAAGTAACTCAATTTGGAAGGAAAACGCCGGTAAAGAAATTGATTCCCTTGCCACTGCAGGAAAATTAACACTAGTTCGAGAGCCACACCTAAGCTACTCCCCTTGAGTTGTCTCTTAAAAATATTTCCTTTAAAAATAAAGTATTTATTTTAAAGTGGCCCCCTTCAAGAGCGGTTCTGCTCGAGGTTCTTCCATACATGTCAAAGGGTTGTTGAATTATTCATTATTGTAATTACTATCATCATTGTCATTATCCTTTTCCATGTGGAAATAATTTTATTATCGTAATTTGATATCTGAAGAATTTCCTGTTAGTCGTTTGATAATCACTTTTTTCTGCTGAAAAGAAAAGTTTTGTTTATAAATGAGATAGGGAAAATGTTTTAAATGCTTTGATGTTTGCTATAGATTTCCGTTTATCTAATCGATCGGAATGCCAATAAAATCGATTAAAGGTTTAGTGTTTTACAAACAACCATTTTGTGCTTTTTGATTTTACATTCAGCATGATTTTAATAAAACTAACGCTTTCCTTTAACATTCTCCCTTTAAAAAAACCCAAATCTTTATCGTTTTTTCTTTTATTATTAGAAATTGCCACTTCAAGTTCTAATAGGAAAATAAAATATATATCAGCAATGGCCGCAATGGTTTAAATTCCATCCTCTTGTTGCTCAAGGTATTTAAATAAAGCCCTTTAAAATCTTGGTGAATTATATGTGATCATTCAGTGATTGCGGAATATTAAATTAAACTTAGATAAATCCGCATTGAAGGAGGCAGCACCCAATCCTGAATTTATTTCCCATTTTCTCTAACAGCATCACTGCGCTCCTCTCTTTGCAATGACAATGTGCCAAATCTGGGCATTTTGAAAACATTTTCCATATGCTTTAACAGGGGGCTGATAGACAAAGAAGAAAAGGAGATGCTCTTTTTGCTCTGAGGTATACTTTCCTTAACCTTTTTCTGTTAGACTTTCACTGATAATTATTTTAAAACAAAAGTTTGAAAATCATTTAATTTTTTTTTTGCTTTCACCTTTTTTTTTCCTGTCTTGTAATTTATATTCCTGAAATAGAATTTTGGTGACAATATAATGTAAAGTTATCATTTCTGTACCTTGGCAAACAACATTTGTTTCAAAATCTTTGATTCATTTAGCTTGCTAGCTGCCTTTTGTAATTAAAGATGGATTTAATTATACATTTTGTAACTTAGATCAGATGGGCTGTTTGTTTGCTGTAGGATTTAATGGTGCTTTTGTGTCTAATATTTAGGGATGTTACATACAGAGGTGATGGCTTTTCTTCAACTATAAAGATCTGGACTTTTTTTTTTTGTCTTGGAAATGTGGATGTTTGGATGAATGTAATGTCCTGTTTTAAAATAATTCTATTTAGTGGCTGGAGTTAATATATTGTCTCTACAGCATTTCATTGACTAAATATAGATGTTTTAGGTTTTAAAAGATCACAACTGTATCTTCTGTTCAGTGAAATCAGTTATTCTTTATTTTGTTTTTCCTCACTTGTCTATCTTTTCCCATCTGCATCGCTGTCTCTTAGAGCTCTGCCCCAGACGGAATGTAAAATTTTCGTTGGATACTCTTGCTGGAAATATCTCCTTGTATTGTGAGAAGGGTGTGCTTGTGACCCTGGATGGAGTGAGTGTGCATGTGTATGGGGTGGGGGGTGGGCAGTGGCGGTCCTCATTAATTTGCATAAGAGCTGTAGAAGTGCTTGTGAAGTTAGTGAAGTGCTATTGTTTGGGAAGAGACCTGCCTGATTTTGTTTATAAACACTGGTCTGGTTGCCTAGGGGGAAAGAAGGTCACAGTACTGTCTGAGCCCTGACCTCTGAAAGGCCAGAGGGCGTCTGACTTTTTCTGTATTTCCTTTCTTCCTCCCTTAATGTTTCCCTCCTCAGACCCTCTATACCTCAAACCCTCTATAACTCCTCTCCCCTCCCCATTCCTTACCTTACCTGTGTCTAACTGTACATAATGACCCCCTACACACACACACACACACACACACACACACACACAACTGGGTCAGAACCTCCGGGGAGGGGGAGGCAAAACCGATTTACTTCGAAGTTAAAGCAAAAACTGGGCTTCAGTCTAGAAAGGTAGAAATATATGGGGATATGGAAGTACAGAGATAGATCCCGGGATCATGAGGGGGTCATTTTTATGTTGGGGAAAAAAAAAATGAGATTACGGAGGAGAGAAAAACCAGGTTGGGGGAGGGGAGGGAATAAGCGAACGACGGATTGCACTGCCCACAAACACGTACATACACACTCAAAATACCTTTCGTCTTTGAATGTCATTTCATCTAGTTCACTCTCACCATCAAAGAGAGTGTCCATTCTGGATGTTAGGTCATATTTTCATTCTCCCTCCTCCCCTTTTTAATTCTCAAGAAAATATACTTTTTTTTTTCATAGTAATGGGAAGTGGCTCTCCCACACTATTTCTTGAATTATTTCACTAGAAATATAATGCTTGTGACACTTTCCCCAATAAGCCCTGCACTTTTCGATTCACTGTCAACTTCATCGTCTCCCCCTTACATACATACATAGTCCTCCTCCCCCCCCACCCCACCCCCACACAAAATAGCAGACCTTGGTATCAGGTTTAAGCGTGTTTTGGAAAGGAGTTGCTGAGTTAAACAAAAATGTTAGTTAACAGACTCTGCCTTTGTTAAATAGCCCCCGGGAGGAGAAGACCCAACAAAACGAGGGAAAGAGGAGGGGGGCTGAGGATCTGAAAGTGTCTGTGGTGACATAAAGGGTTCCTAACGCTGAAATCACTTGTAATACCTCGTTTCAAACTGAGCTCATCTATAGACCCCGGAAGCGCGGTCAGAAGACTGGGAACCTTTTCCCCTTGGGCTGGGGCTAGTCTTGAGCTGGAGGGAAGCGGGGGAGAGGGAGGAGGGGTATTTATTAGTGACTCAGCGAGGGCAGGGCGGGGGAAGGGGGGAACATACAGCTCAAGACTCATTAAACCGATTGTAAAGCCCTGAGTGTCCTCCTCAGAGATGTGGGAAATAAAATACGCCGAGGAAAAGTCTGGGAGTGGAAATTACCTTTTGTCTCAATGTTAATTACTCCTTGCTTCCAACACTCAACACCTAACCACCTGGTAGCCCTTTCTGGTCCTTCCTAAACTCGGCGCCGGGTGTCAGGATCCGAATGCTCTGCAGTGGGCTTGGCTCGGCGGGGCAGCCCTGGAAAGTGCAGAAGAGGGTCTAGGGAAAGTTCTGGGTGCGGCGGGGAAACCTCTGCTCGTTTCACTTTGAAATTAAAAGTAGCCAAACGTTCCGCGAAGGCGGCGGTGGGTTCGTGCAGAGTTTAGGGACAGCGGCATGGGGGGCGGGGGTGTTGTGTGGGGTCAAAGGTTGACGGCGAGGAGTCCGCAGAGACCTGAGAGGAGCAGCTGGGTTTCCCGAAGCCAGGGGCCGAGGAGGAGGGCGCCAGGGGCCGCGGGGCAGCAGCGCAGCCGGGTCGAGCCGGGCGGATAGCGCCCGCGCCCCGGAGCAGCCCGCGGGCTGGGCTCGAGCTCGCTCCCCTCGCCGCGCCCCTGCCCGCGGCGCCGCGCTCCGCGTCTCCGGGCCCACCCCTCGCAGACCTGCGGCCGCTGCTCCCAGCTCCCCTTTGCGCGCTGACGCGCTCCAAGGCCGAGCCCTGGAGGAAACTCTTGACTCTGTGCTAGTTCCTCTCTGCCCCTTCCCCTCAGCCCATTAACCCCCGACCCTCATCCCAGCTTCTCTTCTTAGGAAGGAGGTGAAAGAGGACGAGGAAGAGATGATTCAAAAGAAAACACACACACATACACACACACACACACACACACACAAACGCTAGAAGAGGAATACTCGCTTGCAGAAGGGATTGCAAAAGTGGGCGCCCCTCTTACAAATCCTCCTTCCTTTTGTTTTCTTACTTAGAATTCGATAACTCCCCTCCCCAACACACACACACACACACACACACACACACACACACACACACACACACTACTACAGCTGTATTTTTCAGGAAAGAGGGGATGAGGGCATAGAGGAGAAATAGCCACAAAAATTTTAAAATGGTTTTCCTGATTTGACGTTTGGTGTTTTGACATCAATGACATTAATATTATTGATGATGTTTCAGGGAGAAAAAAGGCAAAAGAAATAAAGGAAAACTTGAAAACGAAATGATCATCATTTCCCTATTCTTCAGTGCCAGAAATAGACCCCTTTCTACACCTGAGCCTGAAACAGACTTATTGTTCTCAGGTGTTTCCTTCATCATACGCATTTACCCGTCTGAAATCACAGGAAATGGTTTTTCCATCAGTGAGCTTGTACATGGAGCCCTCTCCTGCAAAGGGCTTGATCTTTTCTGATTTGAACCTGAAAGTTTCCCTGTCTTCATTTCTCCTCACCCTCTTCCCCCTACACACACCTCAAATTGTTTCTTAAAGCCAGAATTTTTGCTCTCTAGAGTGTTTTTCGGTAAACAGTAACGCTACATAAACGCCTTCTTCACTTGCAAGTTACAGAGAATTTAAATTTTACCCTCGTGGGCATGTATATTTCTTAAGGCACACGGATGAACCCCACTGAGGTGCAATCAGACACCACTAGCACACCGGTGATACAGTTGCTGTGTGCAAAGGTGGGGCTGTAAAGAAAGTAAATCATAAATTTTAGGAAGCTGTCCACTTTGGTCAGATTTCTTCCCAAACAAGTTTGAAATGGAATGAAGTCTTTGGAGAAGTAGATAATTTTCTTTCTGTTAATGTTTAGTAGTCCTGGTTTCTAATACACTAGTACATGGACTGACTCTAGATTCTTATGGTGGTGATTTGCTTTTTTCTCTTAATAAAGACCATATCTAGGGTTTATTCTCCACTCCAAGCCTCTGCACTTTCATTGTAACCTTACCCAGCTGCTGTAGGCAACCAGCTTTCCTGATCAGGGCCTAGGTCTGCTCTTTTGAGGACTATGCTTTTATCCTCCCAGGTGTTTTGTTTGGTTTTTAATCCCATTTGCATCAGTCTTAGGATTTTCCAAATGTTTCCTGATAATGCAAGGTTTCAGGCCCAGAAGTGTGTGTGTTTGCAGGCTCTGTTTTTCCTAGTGCTTGTGCAGTAAACCTTTCTGTTGGTATTTGGTAGATTTGGTGCCTAAGGCCTAAGACAAGGTTTTGAAGCAGATCCTGGCCATCCAGAACTTCAAAGGCCTGTCAACTCAAAAGCAGCTGACGCCTCACCTGTCCAGGAAGCTGGACATTGCAAGTATTTCCTGTTTTTAGCTTGTTTGATTTGTTACTCTCACCTTCTCTCTAGAATTCCTATTTTTGAAATATTGCATAGATGGTGTCGACTTGTGACCTGCAGTATAGCAGTGTATCAAGATGCTATCTTTGAGTAGCAATGGAGATTATATATATATATATATATATATATATATATATATATATATATACACATACATACATATACATATATATAGTCCATATTCAGTATAGTCCATATTCAGTATAGTCCATATTCAGTAGGGGGTATTTAAAAGTGTGTCTATTCCTAGTTTTAGTTAATTATCTTTTAATGAAAGTGTCACTCATATTCACATCTGTAATATTGGAACGAGATAATTAGATTTTCAAATGAGAATCAGCCACCTTAAATTTTGCACCAGAAAATACCAAGTATATTTCATTCTAATGAGATCTGTAGTGGGGTTTTAAAATTCATCATAATGTGCTTCAAGAAAGATAATTCAACACACTCGCAAGATGAAAGGTTTTCTTCCTAAGTCTTCTTAAAGCTATTACACTGAACTTATGCAATTCTGATAAAATATTCAAAAATATTACATAAGGGCTAGAACCGTACCCTCGCTATCACCCTCGCAACCATCCCTTATTCTCATTTGAAAGTTTACTTTGACTAAACTAACCGCTTCCATCTTCCACGCCCTGGGTTTTCTTTCCTGCGTGTACAAACGAAAGATACGTGCTCCCATTGAGTGCCTACAGATCCAGGGTGCAATCCCTCCTTTGAAATAGGTTGGGTAGAGCGGTATTTGCACACAGCCAGGCACCCTTTATTTACATACATCTGCATATTTGCTCAGGACCCCGCATTTCGCCGTTAAAGTGCTTTCCTGTACGTAGCAGAATAAGCAGAGAAAACCTTTTCATTGCCCTCACTCCTCTTTCTGTTTAAAGCTTCCTAGTAAACAAATCTCTGGTCCGATAATAATTACTTTGCCTCATTAAAATAAAAAAAAAAATTTTTCGAGTGGTTAAAGGGCACGTTTTGGGCGGTATTATGTTTTATTTTCTCCCCCTCCTTGCCGAGTATGTGTGTGTGTGCGTGTGCGTGTGTGTGTGTGTGTCTGATGAAGTTTGGGAGTCGCGCGCGCAGGGGCGCGTGGGGTGCGAGCCCCGGAGGTCCCCATCCCCTGCCCTCTCCGTGGTCGCCGCGTCCCGGACTCCCGCCGCAGCGCTCCGAGCTTCGGAAGCCGCGAGGCTCCCGGGCTGCTCCAGGTCCGGGCTTGCGCGTCATTTGCAGTCTGGGGAATGTTGATCACCTCACTAATTACACCTCTCTCTCCCCCCTCTCCCTCTCCCTCTCCCTCTCCCTCGCTCTCCTCTCTCATTCCCAGAGTGCATATCGGGAATAGACACACAAAGACATGCGCACTCAACTTAATCAGCCATTTTTTTTAAACAGGGCTAAAACGATAATAATTAGCAGAATAAAGACATATCGGATTTTCATTTCCTTTCCTCCTTTTCCCAACCCCTTCACAACCAAACAGCGAGACCGCGGCCGGCACATGCTTTAACTCCTCCCGGACCCCCGAGGACCGCTCCATGCCCCCCACTTTCTGCTCCAGCGTTTTTATTTTCACCCAATAAAGTTCGAGGATTATTTTTTTAATTTTTTTATTTTTTTTATTTTTTAATGAACCCTCTCGTTTTACTTGGATGTGATCAGCTGTAAGTAAAATAAAAGCAAAACAAAAAAGAGGCGAAGATCGAGTAGGAACTGCAGGGGAAATGGACAGTAAGTTTTTTCTTTAACTTTTATTGAGTAGTTTGTGTTAAATTTAGGTCGAGTATCGATTATCTTTCCAGCCTGATCTTGCACAATCTTTGATATTTCGCTCCCTCTCTCTCCCTCTCCGCCTCTCTCCCTCTCTGCGCCTGGCTCGCTCGCTCCCGCTCGCTCTCGCACACATCCCCTCAGCCCGACCATCTCTTCCGCTCTGCCCCCCCTTTTCGATCTCTTTCCCCCTTTTTTGGCTCCAGGATTTGCTCCGCCGAGGGAGGAAGGGGGCACTGAAGGACCTGATTTTCCACTTTCTTTGGGGGTGTGTGTGTGTGTGTGTGTGTGTGTGTGCGTTTTTTGGGATTTAACTTTTGGATTAAGTGGCGGATCATCCACGTTGGGCCGAGCAGTTTTCTCTCCTTTTGCCTGTCTTTTCGGTGTCTGTCTCCACCGCGAGCCCGGGGCTTCCTGGAGGCGCGGGGAAGCTGTCAGCTCCGCGGCGGCGCGGACACTGCCAGGGGCCCCCGGTCGTCCCGCGCCCCCGCGCCCCCGCACCCCGGTCGGGATGACCCTTCCTTCGCACCCATCCTCCGAAAGTTTGGACGTTGGTCGGTGGGACTCGGAGCCCCTCTCTCCCTCTTCTCTCCCTGCTCCCCTCCCCTCCCATTCAGCCTTCGGTTTTCTCCTGCTCTCACCACCCCTCTTCCCTCGCTCAAGTTCTACGAAGGGCGCTTAGCGCGCCGGAGCTGCGGAGGCCCGGGGCTCCGTGCGCTGTGGGCAGGGGGTTCCGAGAGGCTGGGGCGCGAGCCGGGGCTGGGGCTGCAGGTAGACGCCCGCCCGCCGGAGAGGGAGGCGGCGCGGGCGGCGCGGACCCGGGCGCCGGCGAACGCCAGACAGGTCCGTTAGTAGGAGGGATCGCCGGGCCTCGGGGCCAGGGACCCGGGAGGCGGCCGCAGCTCTCTCGGGGCGCTTTCGCTGCCGGGTGTGTCTTAGACCGGAGGAGAGCTGCCCGCGGCTCGGGGTCAAGAATCTTTTCCTTTCCTTTAGGCGAAGGGCAAGGGGTGTGTGTGTGTAGTAGTGTGTGTGTGTGTGTGTGTGTGTGTGTGTGTGTGTATTGAGAGGGGGGGCTGTGGCCGGTTGTGAGAACTGATTTATTCCCCGGCACCCCCCAAAGAGGTTCCAGGTCTACAAACGAACTTCACCTTCTTCGCCTCTCCCGGCATCAAGTGCGCCTTCCGGCCGGGAGCAACTAAGGGAAGAGGGGCTGGAATGCGTCGGGTCTCGCCTTCCTTCTACTTCTATCGCGTTCCCCCCTCCCCCCATTCTTTCTGCTCTTTTCTGTCGGAAAAATGATAATAAAATTTCTCATGGAATTGTATAAAGTTTCTCTGCCGATTCCCAAGTTACAGAGGGCTCCCCACCCTGCCCCTCCCACCCCCAGTCCCGAACACGGTGCACTGGTTTGTATTTCTTTTGTTACCTGTGATCCGGGCGGGGGGTTCCTTTCGGCCGCTCGGGTTGGGGTCCGGCCCAGAGATGAGGCTCCGGCGGGCGCCTTTGGCCGCGACTCCTCGCTTCCGCGCGGTCCTGGTGAGGTCTTAGCTACCGTTCGGTGAGACACCCTCCTTGTAGGTACCAAAGGTTCAGATCGCGAAGGCGGACCCCCCCCCCCACCCCGACCCCTACACACACATACACACTCACACTCAACACACTCACAGACACACACGGTCTCCCTACTCCCCCCCCCCACTGCCAGCCCCCACCTTGCCTTTCCCCTCCCCCGTTCCAAAAAAAGCACACACACACAACAACAACAACCCCCCCCAGACCAAACAAAAACCCAAAGACAAGTTCACTGGCGGAAGATGGTGGATTGACACTGACTCAGAGAGGCAGGTTCACCAGGAAATCTGGCGGTCCCTATTTCTGACAGTTGCATTTCCTCTCCTTGAGTCCTCCCCCCCTTTTTTTTTATTAACTCTGTTCCATGTTTAATCAAGGATCATGTAGATGGCAAAAGGAGAGACAGAGAGAGAGGAGAGAGAGAGGAAGAGAGAGGAGAGAGAGACAAGAGACAGAAGGAGGGCTTTTTTTTTTTTTTTTTTTTGTGTTCTCCTGGATTTTCAGTGGCTTGATCCCTATAAACGTGGAGTGGTTAAAGCTCATATGTAGTATTATATTTTTAGTTGGGTGGATGGATGGAAGAGTCAGGGAGAGGCTGCGGCTGCCGCTGCCTTTTCGGATGTTGCTTAGATTAAGGCTGAGACTTGGCTGCGATTGGGACGCGACAGTGACACGGGCATCGATCGCTTCCATTGAGAGCAATGCAAAAACACAGCCCGGGTATGTAACACTCTCGGTGCCATCAACACTTGTTTTACTTTATATTTACTGGCAAAACTGACAGAGCAAGCTCAGACTTTCTCTCTTTCTTTCTTTTTTTCCCTCTTTTTTCTAAGTGGAGAATAAAAACAATTGTGTCTAGAAGTTGTTGGAAAAGATGGTTTAAATACAACAGAAAGGAGGGATTGGGATTATTTCACAATCTCTGTGACTGATTGTGTTTTAGAGTTTTTCTTCTCCACGGAGGAGCATATTAAAGACAACGAAGGTTTTCTTTTTTCCTTCCTCTTCTTAAAAAAAAAAAAATCCTTAAGGGAATATTTG
Organism: Hyperoodon ampullatus; assembly: GCF_949752795.1. Taxonomy (NCBI): domain Eukaryota; kingdom Metazoa; phylum Chordata; class Mammalia; order Artiodactyla; family Ziphiidae; genus Hyperoodon; species Hyperoodon ampullatus. The sequence continues at coordinate 19,760,421 of NC_136930.1, forward strand.
ATAGTTTTCAACGTTTGCGGTTTCAATCAGCAGGAAGGCACACAAAAATAAAAGATGGCTAGCCAGCTGTTTTAACCTCTTGCACCTGGCTTCAGTGTGGGGCTCATAAGGTTTATACAGTTATTTTTTAAAAAACCTGTTCTAATATTTATGGCATAAACTGGGGAGAGAGTATCACTGTGTATTTATTCAGTAGCTGGTTGCTTTTGGATTTTGAAAAGTAAACTCATATTTGTTTTCATTTTTATGTCAATGAAGATAGAGTCAATGAAATATGGGGGGAAATACCATAAATCTGAAAAGTGAGATGTACCTAAGGAACAAAGAAAGGTCAGGTAAACCAGCTGTGTAAGTCAAAGCAATAGCACCCAATTTTGGGGTAGGCAGGGAGAGTGGGCTCTGGGTCTAGGAAGTGAAAGTTGCCACTTAAAGTTAAAAATGAAGGAAACACGCTCAGCTTTATTGTAATCTTTTGCAGTTTTTAGCAGATGAGCCCAGATCTGCCCATTAATTTTGAGCTAGTTGGATTATTTAAAAAGATGCTGTCCCAGCAAAGGAAAACATAAAGGAGACTGAGAAAATCGCTGTTTAATATTGCAGAATTTACTGCTTCCATTCTGACCATGAGCCTAAATTTACACAATGAAATTTGATTATCTCTAATAACAATATTAGATCCTGCACTGGATGGATGAGAATTGAGGTGGTTTTGTTGATTGCAAGGGTTTAATGTTGCATTTCAGAATCTGATGTGGTTTGGCCTCCCTTCCATTAACTGGAAAACCCCTGAGGTTTTACAATTATTTCTTAAAGATAATACATTTAAGATTGCATTGGTAGGCTGAAGAAAAGTCATAAAGGCAAGAAGGAAGCCCTTAATAACTCTTGAGATTCAGACATGTTCAGCAGTTAGATTGGCTCTGACTTCACCAAGGGTCGACAATGTGTCATTTCCACGAAGCCAAATTGCCCTCTGCCTATATGATATTAATGTGCAAATCAATATTTCAGGGATTAAATTTCCCTTCTTCATTTTTTATGGTTTCTACCTCAATAAGTCTCAAGTCTATTAAAAGAGGCTGGATGATTTAAAATCTTTCACTGCAGAATGGCTTGTCGTCGTAGTCTTGTTTCGCAGACCATTTTAGGATTTTTGTTATAAAGACCAAGGGCATCCTAAAGAAGTTGTGAGGCAATGTAGAGTCAGGCTCCACAGCATAAAGCCCTTGTTCGATTAAGAGCTAAGAGGTGTTGGAAATATGTATGTTTATGTAATATACAGAGATATACACACACATACATTCTGCTGCTTTAAAAATATTATGTTAATCACCTATTGATTTATTTCAAGATCAATTGAGGTTCCTTTCTTATTAGTGATTTGTTCAGCATTCTTGAAGACTGTGTTCATTTTCTTAAAGAGTATGCATCAATTAGCTTGGTGTAAAAGTATTTGGAAGGGATTTTCATCTAGCACTATTTTTCCCAAGAAATATTTCTAGTAACCATTGTAATAACCAAGTATTGTCATTTGCATTGTTGTCATGGCTATCATTGCATTTTGGGGCTGAGTGATTTAGCTGATATCTGTTCATAGAGGCCTTCCTCCATTCGCTTAACATTTATTTCTAACACTTAGTAGGCGCAATGTTTCTTTAGCCCTCTTGGAGAAACACATTTGTAAAAGAAAATATGTGATTTGATGGGAAATAATACAAAGCAGAAATTTGGGAGGTCAAAATAAAAGATTGTGACTTTATCACATAATCTTGGGAAGGCCTACTGTCTATCATTTGGGGGTGTTTTATAGTCTAAAACCATCTGGACCAAGTTCCGCGCAGCTGCACGAATTTCATATGTGATAGAACATTTTTTCCATTCAGTGTGAAATGTTCCTTCCTAAAACACGTACACCAGACTCGCGTAATTTAGTCTGTTAAAAGAAATGCACATGAAAAAGGACAAAAGGCTCTTTAATCTCTGCAAGCTGTTTGTTTTTCTTCAAGATTCCTGTCTGTTTGGGTTTGAAAAGTCATGTTTATTGAGGAGATGATTCTGAGGTGTGACATTAAAATAATATATGATTTTTGGACTGGTGGCCACGCTCCTGCTTCATTTGCAGAACTACTTTTTATGCCTGTCAAAACACAGAGTTAATCTATCCTTATTTACAATTAATCTCAATAAAATTAATCTTAACTATGCTTTATTCAGCGGCTTAAAATATCTAATTATATTCAATTAACTGCTGTCATGGTAATTAACATTGCTTAATTGCCTCCGCATATATTTATGTAAAGCTCATTAGGTGCTGCTGGTTCCTTTTTCCTTTTCTACTTGCTGTTTTTGCTGTTGTCAAATCATTGTCATCTCCCAACGTTGGACAATGTCAGTGACAGCAAACTCTTCCTTAACATTTTTCTTGAAATGAGTGTTATTACTTACCTATGAGAAGATACTAGTTATGAGTCTTTAAAGATGAATCCACCCCCCCATCCCTTTTCTCTTATCCCTAGTCCCTAGCACATTCACAAAATATTTTCTGTCATTGTTGTTAGAAATATGAGAAGCCAGGTTAAGCTTTGTGTTTATAAATGAGGAACCTTTCTGTGTCTGCCTAGGGGCTGTACCCACAGGCAGAGTTTCTTTTTTTTTTTTTTTTTCCTCTCAAACCGTTCTAAGGGTTAAAGACTTTGCCAAGGTTCAAACTGAAAAGCGCCCAGGGAAAGTGCATGTGAATATGTACAAGTTTCATGTAATTAGTGCTTAATTATATTAACATATGCAAATTGTCAACTTAGAAGCTTGTTGAGCTGGCAAAGATCAGCTAGGCACAATTGCTGTATTGTTCTCAAACAATAATGGATTTCAAGTTGGATTGTGGAAACACATAACTAGCTATCTAATTTAACTCATACCATGGTGAAATTTCATTAGTCTCCATGGAGACTGGTTTAATTGTGCTGACTAATGTTCTGGGCTGCAGAATGTCCTAAAAAGAAAGCGTTGTTTGCCTAATCCACCTTACAATGACACTTGTTTGTACATGTTTCCCTTGTGTGAGAATTTACATATGCAAATAAATAGTTTCTCTGCCCCATTTGTCATGGCTGTTCATTACCCATGAAGAGGACATTGTTACTAGGCTGTGACTGAGTCTCCCAAGATGGGATAGTGTCAACCAGTCCAGCTACATTCTTTCATAATTTGTTTCTGATTAATAGACCAGAGTGAGACTCCGCGTCTTTGGGCATCTGCAAAGGAAAGGTCAGTTGTGTCACAGAAAAGAGTTTCTGCTGTAACTGAAGGACTTTTCCTTCCTATGATTCTTCTCCTTTTCCCGCTCATTGGTTCACATAATCATATTTAAAATAATGTATTCTTGTTCTACGAATGCCTCTACTAATAATCTCTAGTTTCCTAAAGCAGAAAGATAGGAGAAGAAAGGAAATTCTGTTATTGGAATATTAATCCTGTTTTTGACAGAAAGGTAAACTGATATAATTGCTTTTCAGTTGAAGGAATGGGGGTTTATACAAGTGTGAAAGCATCGGAAAAGGATTAGCATTTTTTTGCATAATGAAAAGCTCTGTTGAATAGGGTTCTGAATGGCTGACTGAATGACCAAGATTAAAGGAAGATGAAAATGCAGGCTCCTCTTTCTTTATGCCTATGCTCTGCTCGCTCTAAAGTTATGTTTGTCCAAGACTTGAGAAAACAAGCAGGGGCTCAGATTTCAGCAACTTTATAAGATGCCCTGAGTTTTCATCATCACTGGGAAGTAATATGTATGACAATAGTGCAGCTAGAGGACGATAAACAGAGGTTTGTATATAGAAGAGTTTTCAGAAACATGCTAGGCTAGCCAAATATTGACTATTGGGTATCAAGAATTCCCAGCACTTTGCTGGCAAAAACAGTTATTTCAGAAGAGGCCAATAGTATGGTGTGGATATCTCATGTAGTTAATAATGGAATATATGGTGCTCCCTCCCCCATCCCCTACCCTATCGGCTATAAATAGTTGTCTCAGTTGGTAGAACACTTCACTTGGGAAAGAGTTGTGTATTCTGATTTTTTGGCAATGTTAAGTGTTTTGAGTGGCCTATCAGCTTCTCGGGCTGGGAGGGGCTGGTGGAAGAGGATACAGAGTTATTTTCTTAGGATTTAATTCATCTTCATGTTGCTTTGTAGGAGTATTGTGTATTTCACTTAGAGATAAGTCTTTTTGAAAGTGTCTAAGTACTCTTGGAAACATTTGCAGTGGGGTTTTCCCTTGTCACTAGTTAGGGCTGTAACTGGTTATCAGTTGACGTGATCAGGGCTCTTAATGATGTTTCTTCAACCATAATTAGGGCAGTTAAAATACCATAAGTGTTAAGACACTTTCAAAGGTGGGAATTGGTTCTTTTGTACATATGTAAATCAAATACAGTGTGGATAATTATTTATATGTATACATTTTAAACAAGCTCTTTCCGGCTTGGGGTCACCACAAATGAGCCATTGAAGGCTACCCCAGAGCAGGATTGAAAGATTCCGCCAGATATTAACCTAACTTGTTTCGTTACTAGATTGTAGAACTTCTATTTGCCTCATCACTTTAACTGTTCAGTTGCTATTCAGTACTGTTAAGATGGTTACATGGAAACTTGTGGAATCAGAAGTGTTTTCACATAAATTAAAGTGTAAGCGTTGCCTCTTGAGTACAGAACATTGTAAGGGAAAAGTGTTTGATCTTTGTTATATAAAGTCACCAAAATTCTTTACTAGAGCCCTTTAGAAAAATTGTCAAGAAATTCTGGATTGTTTCAGAAACTTTTCTGGTTAACTTTATGGATATGCTTGCAAAAATCTTAAAAGAAAAAAAAAATCCACATGGAAGCTATTCTTTTACATGCAGCAGGGCTTATTAAGGTATTTCCATAAGAAAAATGTGTTAATTTAAAAAATAAATTCATTTATATTTTAAGACATTGTTAACCAAGCACCATGTGTTGTAACTGGCAGCTTTCCAGCCACCATGGAAGTGGATCACACATGGGTTAATAGTAGCTTATGTGATGTCTGCATTCTTAGGAAATGGGCAAAAGCCCAGGGTATTCTGATATCAAGATTTTTAGGAATCAGACAGAAAGCAGAATATATGTTTATATGTGAACAGATGGACACATGTGAGAACTAAAAGTGCACAATTTCTCTTGGCACTTGTTTTAGTTATCCCTGATGATATAACCAAGATCTTAGTGCACTCACAGTCTTTGATGGCTAAGGACAAAATGGTCTTTTAATGAGGGCTCAATGGCATTATTTTCTTGTATATGGATTGTTCCCCCTGTGATCTTGCTGGATTTGATGTTCTGTTAATTCCCTAGTTTCAGAGGTTCACAAGTCGCCCTGAAAGTTTGATATGGTTTCACGTTTGATATACAATCCTCAGTCCAGGAATGGCCGCTCCCCACTCCCCTATTCTTTTCAAGGTTTGTGAGTGAACTAAAATATTTGCCATTTTGGGGCACTTTTGAATGTATGCACACAACCTAAAAATGGCTTGACACTAAAGTCATATTTGGCAAGCAGCTTGTCTCTGGTATAATCAGCCACTTTAACATTCTAGAGATTGAAAAAATAAACAAATACAATTTAAGAATTTGGGCAGCTTGACTTAGTTAATGTGTCATAATGCCCTGATGGTCCAAGACAAGTCCTGAGTAGGTGTTTTAGTCATTCAGGTCAGGGGTTCACACACTAGCATCATATATTTAGATGATTGATCATTTCTAATGTTTGCTTGTCCTGGGGAGACGACAGTGCACAGTTGATAATTTTTGAATGGTACACATTATAGCACGTACCTCTAGGACAAAGTTTATAGGTTCCATTGTGTTCTAGCTGTAAAAACAGAAAGCGTTCTGCAGGCATTTACTCAGACCTAAATCATTTTAACCAGGGAAAATCGACTTTTGGGTTAAAATATGCATTTTATAACTGTCCATAAAATTCTTTTCCTTCACTGTAAAGAAGAAAGGAAATCCATAGCTTTAACAATGTTAAAGTACAAAAACGTATGAGCTGGTGTATGCCACCTGGTTGTACTCTTAATAACAAAACAAAACTTTCTAAGAAGGAAGTTTATAAGGAATCTTAAAATTTGCCTGATTGGAAGAATAAGTTGAAGAAGCCCAATCATATCCGAAAGTACCTTTATTAAACCTGAAAGGCTTTACTAATGTAGATTTTCTAATATATAGTTCGTAGTACTTTTCCCCCATACATTTAGGAATAAAGCAATTCATACTTAAAATTTCCTGAGCCCACTAATGAATGGAGAGTGAGTCATCTCCTTTGGTTTAATAGATACAAACTAGGAGTGTGTATGCAGACACACACACACACCCCTACCCTTTTTCCATGTTAATGTCTCTCTTTCCTCTTTAGATGTGTTTATAGGGGTAGCCTGTGCGGTGTTCCTCTGTAGACTAAATTTCTTTCATTTTCTAAGAAGTGGCCAACACGATCGCAACAGAAAAGAGCAGGTAGGGTGGTAAGACAACTGGAAACTATCAAAGGGCTAAATCCTGGAAACTTCCTTATAGTTCTTCAGTTCAACCAGCTCATTTTAAAATATGGCATACTGAATTCTGGAGAAGTAAGCGTTGAGTCAGCCAGCAAGGTAGGAACATGTCAGGACAAGAACTCAGCTGTCCCAGCTCTAGGACCAATGGTCACTCAACTATATTGACTGCTTAGAAAAGGGTTTGTTCTGTGAATGAATACAAATGTGGTGGAAATGGGGAAGAGAAGAAAAGGAAAATGTGCAATGATAATCCAACAGTGATGTTGTCTCCTCTGAGAGAGTGAGTTCTCTGTTACTGAAAGGAGACCAGTAGAATCTGGATGGCCTCTTACCACTGTGACTGGAAGCATGTCTTTGTGTTAAGTAGGAGGTTAGGTTAGGTACTTGGTATGGTCAAGATGAGTCTACAATTCTTAAAAGTACTAATGATCTCAGTGACTTAAAATGCATTCTTGATAACAATGAACACAGTGTGAAGAAGAAAGGTTTTTATTTTGTGGAGGGAAAGTAGAGACAAAGCTGTGACATTTTAGAGGCAGCATAAAGTAGAGAAAGAATGACACTTAGTTTAAAACCAGACATTCTTTTGATTCTGTTTACTTTGGATTCCTTTTTCCTTTTTAAATGAGTTTGTTTAAATTAAGTCTTAGATATTTGAAAATCTACTCCAATTTTTGACAACTCAATGACCAATATAAATCTTATTAGATCTGTAAGACACTTGGGTTAAATTCTTGTTATAGATGACCTTATCAAAGTTATTTAATCTTTTTGAGCCTCACATTCCTCGTTCGTATCTCAGACTTGCTGTAGAACTTACCTAAGTCTAAACTGTTGTGGACATATTAAAATAAGTGAACGTGGACAGGGCCTGATATCCTTCATTCTCCTTTTCTCTATTGTCAATAGCTGGTTTTGATATAATGCTCTACTGAAGAGTACTTGATAAAGCAAATCTACCTAGACCTTATGAATAGAGATGCCCCTCTCCCTGACAAGGGAGGGAGATAGGAATTAGTCAAGGGGGATGCCTAAGAGGTAGGACCAAAGGGTAGTCTCCTTCTTCTCATGTTTTCTCATTGACGAATACCTAGATGACATCTAGGTAGATATGCCTCCACCTCATTATTTGCTACTCCATCATCACAAGTTGCTTTGGTTTTGAGGGGTTTCTAGATGATTTTAATGCATTTCTGGGATCTTTTTATAAGAAGCAAATTAGAAAAGAAACAGTTTTAAAATAATTCAGACCTTAGTCTATCCATAGGAACTCAAAATTCCAGACTGTCCATTATATACAATAATAGAAGAGACCACAAATCTTATTTCAGTATTGAAGCTGACCCTACCTGTTTGAAAGCCTTTGAATTAGAGGTTTTCCCCAAACTGGATTAGATGTCATAGCAATACCTTTTTATATACTTGATCTTATGATACTTTGATATGCCATGAAAGAAGAATAAATACTGTTTATATGGCACCCTGCTGACCAAAATTTATACCAACCTAGAGAAAAGATCCAGTTATTAATAACCCAGTAATATTATAGAACCCTTAAATTTTCTTGTGGGAATTTTATAGCCAAGTTATGAGTCTCCTTTTGGCTTATCTCATGGAGGACATCACAGTCCTTTATCTTTCTATAGGAGTGCATTATTCAGAGGAGGACGACCTAGGTTCAAAGGTGATAAGATTCACGATAAGGGTTAATAAATTTATAAACACAATTTTTCGATCCTCTAAACTAAAATCTATTTCTCTTATGGTTTTTCTTTTTGATTTTTAAATTCATAATAATTTCCCATTGTGTTACATGTAAGATACACACTTAAAATTATTCTTTATATTTTTATGGAAAATATAAGTGTATTTTGGATAGTAATTTCCCAGATTTGAGTTTGATTTTCGCTTGACATTTATAATATATATTTAGTTCACAATCTTTGCTCAAGTTTTTCTTAAAAATAAAAGTGTGTGCCTTGCCTACGTTCTGGTCATTTATAAGTGGTCCTGGACTTAACCATTTATTTGAAGCACGTTTATTTAAGGCTAAGCATTTACTGAATACTGATAGGGTAGGATATATTTCATTGGAAGAAAATAATTAGCATCTTAGCATTTTTCATGATGCTTGTTTAAGTTTCTCCTCAAATAAATTTCAGTCTCCATGAGGGCAGCACCCATGTCTGTTTAATCCCTGTATTCACAGTAATGGACAATATTGGCAAATCCTTGGTAAATATCCTCAATAAATACATGAATACATGAAAAAATATGATTGTTAATTTAAAACATAAATAAAACACTTCAGTTTACTATAGTACTGGAATCTGCCTCTCCTCTTGAAATCTGGGTATTGAAAAAAAAATGCAACCTTAAAAACATCTGGGTCTGTCTTGGAAAATTCCATAGGGAAAACTATCTTCCAGCACAATCTAAATGGGTTTTTGTATTAGAACCATAGCTTGTTGGAGTTGGAAGGGATATAGCACAATCCCCTGGTTTAACCCATAAGGAAACTGAAGCTCAGAGAAATTTCCAGGAAATATCACACAGATACAGGGCACAGACAATGAGAATCTAGTGTGTGTGTGTGTGTGTGTGTGTGTGTGTGTGTGTGTGTGTGTCTCCTTCAGCAAATCATTTAACATTTTTCAACTTAGTTGGTTGAGCTCCTCCCATATCCAAAGATTCTATAATATTAAGATGAGAATAATTTCTGTTATGCTGGAGATTTTTTTTCATTTGTGGGATTCTTCCAAGCAAAGGAAGATTTTCATTTGGTACAATTTCTATAATGACCGTAGAGCCAGCTGACTGCTCTGGGATTGTAGAGCTAAACTGCTCGAGATAGAACAAGAATTGCCTGAAAGGTGAAAACTTGCAGGAAAAATGGGGTGGGCCACTTAGTTCTTGAAATGAAACAGGGTGCAGATTAGGAATCATTGTGGTTTGCCAGAAGTTGCTGGTCATAGAAGCCTGTTTAAGTGCTCACTGTCAACAAGGAAATCATGGGCAGCCCTTAAAGTGGCTCACCTCTGATTTATTCATAAACCTCACACGAGCACTTGGCTTTGTTCTTGCTCTAGTAAGGGGGACTGATGCCAATAAGCACAGGAATAAAGAGCTCCTTGCATGGTCCAGTAGTGAATAGCACTTTACCTCAAAGCCTGACCTCCTTTCCCGAGGTCTGTTATGCTACAGTCGACTCTGATTGGCTGAGCGTTCTCAGATGAATTGACAGAAGAGGTTATAACAGTTATCTCCTCTGTACACTCCATAGTATAACGAGAACTGTGTAACTGGAACTTGGGTTCTAACTTAACCTAAAGGTTGTGGCATTCATGCTAAATGGAAAAGTTTCCCTTTCCCCTCTTTTTAAAGCTTGAAGAGTTTCACATTTAATAATGGTCAGAAAAAGATTGCTCCTTTCTAATTGAAGAAGACAATGACCTCGGAAGGAAATGGGTTTTGACAATCCCTTTTTCCATTAAAATGAATTTAGAGAGATTTAGTAACGTAGGGAATTAAAGGTTCGAGAATTAAAATCTGTCCTACACGAGGAGGGAGGTAGAAACAAAGAAATGGGCTTGCAGATTGATTAGCCGTGTTTATCTGAGAAGCTTTATTTGTGCCACTTCACAGATTATGTTCTGCTCCAGCCGCCCCTCTGGAGGGGAAGGGGCCTTTAAGAGACAGTCAGATGGCTGGTTTGCTGGGGCAGAGGTTGAGTCGAGTTACTTAAATCCCCAGAGCAACATTTAGTTAATGCTAGTCTTTTTTTTTTTTTTTTTTTTTTCCCCTTCCCTGATCCTGTCCACTCTGGCTTCCCTTTTCTCCTTTTGATGAAGTTGGTCTCTTACTCTTTAAAGTGCATATATTTACACAAAAATTTCCTCAAATTTTCACAACACATTAACCCAGAAGAGCCATATTAGGAGATGGTGATGAGAGTTAATGATATATCTTTAGATAAAGCCATCCTCCCGTGCAATCACATCAGAGTCATCAGCTCATTTGTCATGGCTGAAGTGAAAATGTCAGGACCAATGAGTGTATGAGTGCTGAAGGGGGCGAAAGGGCTTTTGGAGAAAGATATTTTTGTGCTGGGAGTCGGCCATGGCTTAGATTTAGCTCCAGGGAAATATTGGGATTAGCCAACACTGTGTACAAATCCTTAGCATAACAGAATTAGTTGGGAAAATGGAGAGGTGGGGGTCATGAGGATGGGCACATTTCTGGAGGCATGCTCTAGGCTGCAGGCCAGAAACCATGGTAAAGAATGAGATGATTTATTAAAAGTATTTTAAGGCATGTGTTGTATGCAGTCTCATTGATTCCGGGAAGATTGAAGTCGTAGATTTGAATGGCATCAAGGGAAGACCTGCCATAATGTACACTAAATATGTATACATGGCTTTTGTTTTAAATTTAGCTGTATTAAAATAATTTTGACCCTAACATCTAAACATGTTTCAGGGAGGTAGTATTCGAGCGCACAAAGATAATATTCAGGCATAAAGCACTTTTGACAGTACCTTTAGAGTGGAAGTTAATACTTAATTTAAATAACAGTAATTATGCTGGAATACTTGTTGCATTGTTGGATTTACACAAAACCCAGAAGCTAAACTTTCTTTACACAGACTTCACTCTGAAACTTTAATTGAAAAGTAACTGATTTTCTTTAGCTCCAGAAGTTCTTATCTTTTAGAGACCAGTACTAACAGATTTATTTCATTTTGGATCCAGTGAACTGTTCTCTTTCAGATAATGTACCCATACAGCCTTTTCTTGTTTAATTCTATTGATTTACAGTGTTAAAGTGAAATAATCTGATACCTGTTTCCTGCCCTTTGAGTATTTGTCGTCAAAGAGGCTGATCAGTTTTTTTTTCCCCCAGCTCTTTAGCAGTTTTAAATGTATAATTATCATTGCATGTCATTTGATAGCTGCACTAATTGCTGCCAACTATTGTCTGTTTGCACTTAATGCTGAAACCTGATCAACATCCTTCTTTGGTTGATGTTTGGTGGTAAACTTTAATTAACTCTTATTGCATTGAAGAAGAGTTCAGGCTTGGTGCTAACTAATCATTTACCTTCATTATGTCCTGACAGCTCCACTTGTTCTTGGTCCTAATAGATACACCAGTCAGTAAATAAACCTGCAAACCTTATGCCTTATAGTTGCTCCACACTGATATTTTTCTACTTAAAGTATAAGATAATTGGGCCCAGATAATTAGTTAGTTAGTTTAGTATCTCTAGTTCTGCAGACACTAATCTTAATTGCCTCTTTCATGCTGGACAATTTTATTTTAATAGAAACTGTAGATTTGAGATAACATTATTCCTTCAACATGGTTCCTATGTACATGCATCTTTTGAATCAATACAATTAACCTTGTCTCCTGTTGGAATTCTGGTCATTATTTTTCCTGAAATACTTTTCCTGTAATGATATTGAAGTTAAAGTAATCAGGTTACCAGCAGATCATGTAAAATTCAACTCAAAATTGCTGGCTGCTTGATTTTAATTTGTCTGACATCAAGTTTGTTTGAAAAGGGATAATATGTGGGTAAACCAAGGAGCTTATAATTATGGTTGACATTTGTTTGTTTATAATGAAATTTAATTAACGTGCATACATTTAAAACACAAAAGTTAATTACTGAATTGTGCAATTCACTTATGGACAGTGGTCAAATTAACTTTCAGGCCAAACAAACAAACAAACAAACCACACACATACACAAAAAGCAAACAAGAGGCTCTTCATAATAGAAATAAAATAACCAACAAATCTGAGTGATCAAACATAAATTTGCCAATATTTCATCCAGAAGAAACCTTTCATTCCACTTAGGTTCTCTATGTTAGTCCTAATGTGGTTTCTAATATAAAATAACTTAAAATATCTACATGGGATATAAAAAGAGACTTGCATTTGATAGACCTAAGAGTCTTGGATAGTAAGAGGGCACTTGGTAGTGATTTAAGAAATTATACATATAACTTTCTCCATTAAAACTATTTTGAATTGTTTGAAATCATTGCCCTGGGAATAGGATTGTTTGCTGGAATACCTGACCTGTGATTAATTTTATGAAGATAATTATGGTAGGTTTAGCCTGCAAGGAATGACATTTTTCAAGAAAAAAAAAATAAGCATATACTTACACTACTATGCTTATGCTATATTGGTTATGAGATCATATTGTGGTACTCATGAAATACAAATAATTATACAATTGTTTCCTCATTTAAATATTTAGTTGTCAGTATTTCAATAATGAATTTTATATATTAATAGACAAAGAAGAAAAAATGCATGTATATGTTAGGATATATTGCCTTCACATTGTATATGAGAAAAATGTATGTGTGGAATGGTTTTCACTAGTCTGGTCAATACGTTTCTGAAGCCAAATATTCTATAGTTATATTTACCTTAATGAAACCAATTAAGATGAATTTTTTAAGTGTTCCTATGTGACAACTTAAAAGCATTATCAACTAAACACTCTTAAATTGGGTGTATGCCAGAGAGATTAGTCAATTACGTTTTAAAGACTAGAAATCATATAAAAAAACATGGCAAATATGATTTATAAATTTTAAAAATGATTAATTCAGTACATGTTTTTCCAAGGAAAACTAAAGGGTTCCATGTTTAGACTTTCTATCTCAAAGTTTTATTTACTTGAAATTTCAAATATAGTAGGGATTGAGGAAGAAGGGTCTGAGAAGGGAAAATGATTCTGTCCCTCATTGAGATGCTTTGTAAAATGAGGGTAGTTTACACAACCTTTTAGTATTTCCAGAGAGTATGTTTATATGTGTTTTAATATAACACCAATTGATTGATTTGTAGATTATTATTTATTTAGGGAAAAAATTAAAAGGATCATAGAGTCATTTAACTCTAATCCTACTTTGCATAGATGAGACAAAGGGAAGATGATTAATACTTAAGTATGGCTGGGTAACAGCACCCAGAGGTACCTTTTTCTTCTATAAAGAAAGCAAAAGCAAAAAAAAAAAAAGGTCGGTATATTCTCACAGTATTGGCAAACAACAGCTTTCTAGTAATGCTTTAGCTGATTAGGACATCCTTACCCTTTAATGAAGCAATCACTACAAAGCCCCAATGTCAGCTGGAATACTGGCAAAACAGTATCAAAGAAAGAATCAGAGAGAGGCACTGAACATAATTACAGTTCATGTCCTTTCTCACACCAATGCAAACTATTCATTTTCAATTAGAATGAATAAGAAAATTAGAAATCAACTAGATTGGTTAAAAGGACCAAAGTTTGTTTACAGAGGATAGCTAAACTATTAGGTCCATTTTGCTCACTGATTATGAAATTTTCCTGAAGCAAACAAATAAAATGAGTCATATAATGGTGTAATTTGGTTAAGGAGAGATTATTGATTTCTCTCTAAGGAAAGTAGCTGGAGTTTGATTAAAGTTGCGAAGAAAACTGAGTAAAATTCCTATTTCCCACAACTAAACAAATTAAGAACTATCGGACCCATTGGCAAAGAGTACTTTTCCTCTTTAGTTCTCCAACACATGTGTTTAATGACATGTAATTGTCATTTAAAGTCCATGGAGGTTTAGAGATGAGAGAGAGAATGAGGGAAAATGAGGCTGGAAAGAGAGGGAGAGGAAGAGGAAGAAAAAACGAGAGGCAGAAGCATCGATTATAACGGTCCTGTTTATGAGAAGGAAATAAATCTGCACTGAATAGCTAATTTAGGTTTTAATGAGAAAAATGAGAGGAAAACAGGGGAAAATGACTTCATTGACTTACACACTCATGTTTGTCTTTGTCAACTTTCCCGTTTTAAAAATGTGCTTGGTTTAGGTGCTTACTATATTTGGTTACATCCTTCTATTCAAACTTAATTACCTTCTCCCCTTTGTCGTGACATGGGTGGAAAGTTTTTGCCATGTCAGGAGAGGTCGTCACACATTCTTTTGCAGCTCTGTTCATTAATTCCTTCTTGCAGAAGCATTTTCTCTCGTGCTGGGAAGGTAGAAGGGTGTAACAGAAGACCCCTGAAACATCAGCAGGAAGCTCTAAGCTGGTTAATGCAGTATAATTGTCTGGACATAGACTGGTCTTTGTTTGTGTGGATTACTCCGAATCAGCTGTAATTAACTCCAGAGTGTTTCCAGATTGCCAGCAAAGAAAAATTACAGCTTTTCTGTTTTAAATTGTAAAGCTCACAAACATTAACTATGCAGATTGCTTTTACTTTGATATATTTCTATCCTGCAAGAAAAAAAAAGCTTATTTGCCCCGCCCCCATCTGTAAAAATGTGCTTTTGTTAAGTTATGTAATTTAGTGTCTATTGGAACATAATGGTCCCTTAATACTTTGGTTTGAAATCTTTTTACTCAATATTTTCAATCCTTTGACATCCTTGTATTTGCCTTCTTTATCGCTAACGTTTTTAATACTGCAATGGGGAAGAAGTTATGCAGTCTTTAATGGGATACTAAACATATACTAAAATAAGCAAATTGCAGAGAAAGCTGAGTAAAGAAAACCACTAGCAACCAACTTAAAAGACTGAGATCAAATATGTATTCTGACGTAACTGGTGCTTCTACACAGGTACTTTACCTGTGTTTTGATATACATCAAAAGCCAGATTTCACTACCCTCTCGTCTTGGTCAGCACACCACACCCTTCTAAAAGCTTCTGTACAGTAGTTTGTAATTATGAATTCCAGCATGGGTAAAAATGAGGTAGCAGTGTGAGCTAATACAGCCTAGGACACAAAAGATCTGTCAGCAAATGATGCAAAAAAAAAAAAAAAAATCCAGCCAAAAATCTTTTTTTTTTCTTTCTTTCTTCTGAATTTAACAATAAGGAATTTAAGCTTCAATGTGGCTTTAGCAACCGAAGAAAAGAAGCTCTTGGTGTCTGCATAATACCACTTTGATGGATTTTTTTCATCAGTTCTCTGTACGTGGCAACAAATAAACAAGTATAATTATACTTGTGAAGGTCTATTCATTGCTTTGTCAGGATTAGATATATGTGCCGTTTTCACACTGCGCCTCTCTTTTGTCTTTGCCTAACTCACTATGACATATTGATAGAGGATTTGGGATGGGGAAAAGGCCACAGCAGAGACAGTGATGACCTTTTGGAAACTTGATACAATTCAAGGATTTTTATTTATTTTCTATATATATACAAATATATATATTTAGGAGTTGTAACTTGTTATCAAATTCCCTTGTAAGTGGACAACTTTTAACCCGTTTAAAATGGAATTGCAACTCAAAGTGTTATGAGTTGGCTAAAGAGCAGATGAGAATAAAAACAATAGGCAAAGGGGCACAGTGGTCTTCTTTCCCAGCACTTAGCAGAGTGGCTAACCTAGCATTCCTTTCCCATTATTCTGTCCTCTGGATCAGATCACGTTCTTTTTAATCATTTCACAAACACTGTCTCACTGTGCTACAGAGGAGGGCTGGGACAATCTCAATTAAAAAACAGAGGTAAAACTGGCCTGATTTTGGGTTCTAATGGGAACTCTGCTTTCTGAATGCAAAGGAATTCTTCTCTTGTTCAGAAAGCACCCCCTTTCATTAGCCAGCCTCCTGGTAGGTGGGTTTGGTCATTTAGCAGAGAAGAGTTTAGGCAGCAGTGACTGCAGGACGAAAGCAAGGCAGAACAAGCAATAAAAGTTCTTTTCTGCATGTTGTCCATTAGTTCCGAAAAAGGGATTTACATGATCAAAGTCACTGATCTTGTGAATTACTGAGAATACCCAAAACTGTGTACACGTATTCTAAGCAGGCCAGCAGGTATGTATTGTTCTGAATTTAGCATTAAAATTATATTAGGTTTTCTCTTTGAGATTTCTTGAGGACTTGGGTGATTTATCTTTTTTTAAATAGAATGTATGGCAGTAGAGAATAGAAATTGGTGAAGACTAAACAGAAAGCAGCTTAAAGGGTGAAGCAACTTTTACAGTGAGTTTACTTGTTATGCAGTCATTTTGGAATGAATTCTGTGGTTTACGCTAAATGGTTGTCTTTGTGGTCTTTTAACTGGGACTTATAAACCTTAGTGTAAATTTCCTAAGTGGGACATGTTGACAAAAGAAAGATCTTGTCTGACACTGGTGACAGTGAAATCACTTAGCATCATATTCAGTGTCACGGTACATATTGATCTAAATAACTTTAACCGCACAAACTAAAGCAATTCCATCCAAACATGCTGGTAAACACTGCCATGGTCATAGTCTATGGCCACAAATTTAAAAATCAGGTAAATCTATTACTAGCTCTATCAGTTCAGATAGTTTTGTTACTGTTGCTTTTGGAATTAAATGTAAATTTGATTGCAGAGAAGACTTACTGTGTATCTGACTTAGTTTCTGATTAATGTGTAGCTTGTGAGAAGAACTTGACAGGCAATTTTGTGTAAAGTTATGTGGGAGTATTGTAATAAAATATATCCTACCACATTGCTGTGACCTGTGATGGACACTGTAGTATAGTTTTCATAATTTTTTTTTCACATAGCAATAATGTCATTACATTTTTGAAAGTTACTTCTGGCTCTGTTAAGATAAAATAAAAAGAGAGGATCTACTTCATCTAGAGAAATATTGACATGAGTCCATGAATGGACTCTGCAGTATTTCATATAGAGAAATATTGCAGAATCCATTTGGCATCTGGCCAAAATTATTAACTGCACATTACATATAACTCATTTGGGGTGCATTCAGCATGTGTGTAATAATTCTAGTAAGTGTTTTTGTAGGCTGAGAACTGTTGTAGGCGTGCAGGTAAAAGAGAATTCAAATAATAAAAATAGCTCAGAAGCTTCATTACAAAACTGTAAAGCGTTTGAGAACTTTCCTCACTCTTGTAATTAAGGTGAATCTTCTTCCACATATCTGCCGAAGTTATCATAGGAAAGAAAAAAGAAAAACTACTTTGGTTCCTGGAACTTTACATTTTAATCTGGGATCATTAATTTAGTATTATTTACCACCTTGCTTCCACTCCAACTCTCCAGTTTCTTCCTGCCTTCATCGTATCTTTTAGTCCATCAAGGGATTCTATTTTAGACATTTTGGCTGCCTTCAGTATGTATGCCTTGTACAGATTTGGTAAATGCAAAGGTAAGCATTAATGTCTGTGGACTAATTAGAAAATTATTAGGTTTTAACGCTTCTGGGGGTTTATCAGATTATTTCAGAGGGTTTTAAAAGCTGCATGCATGCCGTGAGGATAATTAACCTGGAGCTCCTCAATGATTAAAATTACACACTAAGCTTTGTGATGTTTGATTCGTAAGCAATTAGAATGTCATTTTAACCATCTTAGATACCAAAACGAATTTTGATTTTATTTTCAATCCATGCAGATCTTTTGATGCATTTGAAACTGATGACTTCCTCTCTGATTTAGCTAAGATGAAATTTGATTACAGTAAAGAGAGTATGAAGAAGTTATTCTTCATAATTAATATGCCAGTGACCTTCAAGGATGTCTTTGTTCTAGAAGAACTTTTGAAAAGGAATTTCTAAAATGCCTAGTAATATTGATGAGCCCAGAGTTATGTTTTTCTTCTTAGCTCTCTGCCACTGTGAAGTCTACACAATAG